>NW_004524584.1:2890869-2896342 GCF_000260255.1 Octodon degus
AGACAGACAGACAGACAGAGAGACCCACACAGTGACAGAGACAGACAGATGCTTTTTCTGCCTTTCTGTTCTGCCTGAGCCATGAGCCAGTTAGAAAATGCCTGCTCACACTGGGTGAGAATGGATCTTCCTTATTCCGTTTACTGATTCAAATACCAATTTCTTCTGGAAATGTTCTCACAGACATAACCCAGAAATAATGTTCTTCCAGATCTTTGGCTATCTCTTAATCCCATAAAATTGGTAATTAAAATTATATATTACAGCAATATTTGTAAGAACTATGGAACACATGTAACAGATTATTTTAAGATTGTATAAACAATAACGTTGAAAACACACCCTTCTAAAAAATTTGCACTGTTTGGATTTCTTCTAAAGTGGGATTCTCTTTCATATTGATTATTTCTCTTTCTTTTATGAGTTGACATATTCTTAGTCCTTCCCTCCCTCTTTGAGAGTTGATATAGCTGTTTTCTTCAGCTTTTTATTGTGGAAAATATCAAGTACCTATAAAAATAGAGACTTTTATGATGATCTCAGTGACTTTACTGTCAAACTTTTAAAATTTTTTTATTTTTAGGGAAGGGTCTACAGGGCGTTCAGGGTCTCACAACTAGATTGGACTCATAGTGATCCACCTGTTTACAGCCTCCCAAGAGCTGAGATTACAGGCGTGCGCCACCACACCCAGTCTCTGGGGATGAGGCTGGCATGTCAGGCCCAGGGATTGAACCCTTGGCCCTTGCACCTTTTTTTTTTTTTTTTTTTTGACAAGAAACAGCTATTTATTGTTCAACAGGCTTGAGCTGAGAGGGAGAATACATTTCTTAGAGTAGATAACAGGAAGCACAAGGGTTTTTAAAAATAATTTCCCACAGTTAAGGCACAAAATTCTGTTAACCCTTTACATATTTATGTTCCTCAAAGGAAAATGTGATAGAAGAGTTCTTCTCCACTATTGAAGTAGTTCCCAGAAATTTAGCTAGAAACGCTAGCCTGAGAGGTGCCATTATATTCCATGTGCAATAATTTCTTTTTTTAAAAATTTATTGAGAAACAAATAGCAATGAGACAGTTTCAAAACCAATTACTAGCACAGTTTCAACAATTAATACATTGCATATTATTGTCTTAGTGGTTATTCATTTTACAAGATGCAGACATGATATCCTGTCCACAGACGCTATTAGAACCAATCTTTCTAGTCATTGAATTAAGAGAAAGTAGCTGTATATCTATCCTAACTATTTTGAATATATAGATACAAAATGGTCCTTCATTTGTATCCTTTTTTGTTTAGTATTGTTAAAGAAGGGTATTCCATTGTCAGTTAAATATTGTAGGCCCTGCACCGTCTTGCAGGTTTTTTAATCTGCTGAGCTATTTGGCCAGTCCCTACTGCCCAACTTTAACAACCTTGTTTCCTGTATTCTTCTCCCAATATCTTCCCAAATATCATATCAGTACATCTATAGATATTTGTCTATGTATCTATAAAGCATATGAGCCTTTCCAAAATAACCACTGTACCACATCATACCCAACAGAAGCCAGTATGATTTTCTAAATATTACCAGATACTTCTAATTCTAATATTATCTAATTTCTTTTTTTCTCCCACACCCAGTCCTTTCTAGAAAAAGTGTATATATATATTTGTCTCTTTGAAACTTTTTTTTTTTTCTGTAGTATGAGGGATTGAACTCAGGACCTTGCACTTGCCAGGCAAGTGCTTATTCTACTGAACTATCTCCTCTCCCGGGCCCTATTTGTTTCTTTTAATCTACAGTTTCCATTTCCATTTTCTTCTTTTCTTCCTTCCCTCCCCTTCTCCCTATATTTCTGTTGTTGCTGGAAAAAATCAGTTTGTCTCTCCCTTATCTGGAGTTTGCTGATTGTTTATTATGCTGGTGTTTAATGCACATGTGTGTTCCTTTCCCCCCTGAACCATCTATAACCATTTGTTGTTAGAGCTAAATATTTGATCAGATTCAGTTTTTTTTTTTTTCTTCCTTCAAGACTCTTTACAGGTGATGCTGTGGATTTCCATTAGGGGGCACGGGATATCCTGTTCTCCTCATGGTGTTGAGGATGGTATCAGTGACAGACATTGCTGATCAGAGTGAAATACATCTATAGATTAGGGATTTCAAAAATTATATTCTAAAGCTGTCATTCCCTTAATCTTAACTAGCTGAAAACTTACAGTTCATATAGGTAAGGTAGGGCTTCTTTTTTTATTTTTTTCAAAAATAACATTAGTTTTTAAACATCCTCAATATGACACCACATAGTTAAATGTATTTATTTGTTTGCATCCTTTATATTTATTATTTTTTATCTTTAATTTATTTATGTATTTGATACAGGGTCTCACTACACAGCTTGGACTTATAGTTATCCTCCTATCTCAGTCTCTCCAGTGCTGGATTATGGTATGTGCCACCATGCCTGGTTTCCACGGCCAGCATGGTGGGGGGGACAGCACAGCATGCAGTACTGGGGATTGAACCTGGGTCTTTGCACTTGCCAGGCAGGAGCTTAGACCACTGGGCTATCTCCTTGACCCCCTTTATAGTTATTTTTGTTGGTATGAGATTATTCTGTATTGACCAATTTGCTGAGGAGATGGCTCAGTGGAATAAGCACTTCCCTGGCAAGTGCAAGGGCCTGAGTTCAACCTCCGGTTCTGCCCCCACTCCCCCCAAAAATAGGTGCCTCTTCAAGTTGCTTTCTGGACTCTTCAGCATGTCCTTAGTAGTCTGATAGCTTCTTTGTCGTTTGGAATGGAGTCTCTTCCAAGCTCATCTCATTCATTTATTTTTTGTCCTAAACTGAAAGTTAATAATTTATCTGGGGAATCCTTGCTCCTCTTAGAAGGAAATTGTATTTACATACACAGTATAGGTGCATGGGGTACTTGCTTGTACTGCAGTCATTATTGTTTCTAAGCCCTTCGAGTAAAGAGATAGGAAATATCATTAAAATACATTATACATCCGCACTATATGCATTCATATTTCCTATTGAAAGTCATGGTTCTAGTATTATTTTACCTCATTGACCTAATATCTTTACCTCTTTTTTCCATACCAAGAACCCTGGTTCCTTTTTATTTTATTTTTATTTTAGGGAAGGGTCTACAGGGTGTTTGGGATCTCACTACTAGATCGGACTCCTAGTAATCCTCCTGTTTACAGCCTCCCAAGAGCTGGGATTACAGGTGTGTGCCACCTTGCCCAGTCTCAATTGCTGTCTCAGTGCACCCCAGGGTTGGGGTCTGCAGGGCAGGCCTGGGGATTGAAAACCCAACCCCTGCGCCTGCTTGCAGGTGCTTTAATTTGCCAAGCTATTGGGCCAGCCCTAAGAATCCTGGTTCTTAACAGTCAAGAATAGCAATATCATTGCCTGTAGTATAACATCAAAACAGTTTTAAATTTATTATTTATCTTTCGGATTCTTCTTGTCCTTAGGGTCTATCCCACAAGGGATGTCCATTTATATTATTTTATTATATTATGTTATATTATATTATATTATATTATATTATATTATATATGTTTGTTTATTTTGTGGTACCAGGGATTGAACTCAGGACCCTGTACTTGCCAGGCAGGTGCTTATTCTACTGAGCTAGCTCCTTGGCCCTAAATTATCATATTTAATGTCAGTTGGAATAGTTCCTTTCTGTTGTTAGGCTACTGAAAACTTTATTTTACTTTTTAGAAATTACATTGCTGTTACTTGTGTCTTATTACTGTTAAGGCTCTTTTATATATTGAAAATATTGATTCCTTGCCATACTATTACCTTTTCTCTTTTATGGTTGGTCAGTTGTCTTAATTTCATTGACAGACTTCTTGGCTATAGAGAGGCCTAACATTTTAAGGGTCTAAAATGTTTTACTTTATAATGCCTATCTACTTTTTGTGTCTTATTAGGGTATACAATTCTCGATTCCAAGCTTTACATTAAAATTTACATACTTAATATATTTGGATTTTTTTGGGGAAGGTATTAGCTGTAGGTTAAGGAATCAATTTTATTTTTACAGTCATTAGTTATTTCAACAACATATCAGACCATCTACTGTATTTGTTTATTTTAAAAAGAATTTCTTTTTTGTCAAATACAGTAGGTACGTCTATGTTTCTGGAATTTCTATTTTTTCCATTAATTTGCTCATTTTAGCCCTAGCATTACACTGCTATATTTTGGTTTAGGTTTCTCATTTTTATTATGTTATGTATAATATAGAACATACATTGCACTGAGACAACCATTTTAGCCATCTTTAGGTGTCTGCTTCTGCAGCCCCGAGGCCGCACACCAGGCTGCTTCGCCATCACCACCATCCACATCCGCGTCTGGAATTCGTTTTATCATCTTAGGCTGAAAACCTGTACCCTTCATACAGTGACACCTCACAGCCTGCTCTCCTCCGTCCTGGAAACCATCTGTACCTGCAGACATAACTACCTTAAGAATTTTGTGTCAATTGAACTGTGCCATATTTGTCCTGGTGTGACAGGCTTGTCTCACTTTGAAAGATGTTCTCAGGATCCATCTATGTTGGACCATGGGAAAGAATTTCTTTGTTAGGTTGATATCCCTGTCTGTCTATCTATCTATCTATCTATCTATCTATCTATCTATCTATCTATCTCTATCTTTATATCCATTGTACATTTTATTATGTGTATAGTTATTATACATCAATTAAAATAGAAAAAATAATACACTAAAAATTAAAAGTAGATTTCCGGAAGTATAGCCAGAAATCCCACCTCCAAAGAATTGAAAAGGATTGAAATGAATATTTGTACACCCACATTCGCACATCATTATTCGTAATTGCTAAAGGAGGGAAGCAACCTAAGTACCTAGTATTTTTTAAAAATGTAATTTTAAGTCAAGCATGGTGGTGTACACACACTTGTAATCTCAGCACTTGGGAGGCTGGTGCAGGAGAATAGCCAAGAGTTGGAAGCCTGCTACACAGTCAGAATACAAAACATAATTTATTTATCATTGCGGTAAGCACACACAGCTTACCAGTGTTTCTAAGTGTGTTGTTAAGCACATAACATTGTTGAGCAACCTAGCTCAGCAGGCTCCAGAACTTTGGAAACTCTGTACCCATTACACAGCCCTTCCCTCCCTCCCAGTGGCATGTGGTAGCTGTCCTTGTACTTTCTGTCTCTGTGAATTTGAGTATGGTTGGTGCTTCATATAAGTGGAACCAGAGTATTTATCCTTTTACAATTGTCTTCTTTAGCATCATATTCTCCAGTTTCATCCATGTTTTAGCACACTGTTCTCCCTTGATACGACTGCATAATATTCACACATATCAATAATGAATCAGTATATGGTAAAAATAATATGCAATCTATACATATATCACTTTTTCTTCATATGTCCCAGGTGCCTTGGCTGCTTCCAATTCTTGGGTGTTTGTTGTGAATTG
>NW_004524584.1:2896557-2898917 GCF_000260255.1 Octodon degus
CTGCTGAGCTATCTCCCCAGCCTATGTTCTGTGTGTTTTCTGTAGTGCCCGTGCCCTTCTTCATGCTCACCCTCAGTGCACGAGGGCCCCTGTCTCTCCACATCCTTGCTGGCACGGGTCTGCCAGCTGATTGGTGAGGGTCCTCTGAACCCCAAGATCGTTGGGCACAACAAGCTTATGGCGGGAACGCTCTTGCCCCGTGACCAGAGGTGATGGGCTGCTACACAGCTGCCTCTCATTTTACTTTGTGTAAAGACCAGTTGACAGGTGCCTTCCACATGGTGGCGCTGTGGCCACAGTTACTCGTAACACGGACTTCACTGCAAGAGATGAGCTGTGTTTTTCTGCCCTCCACCTCCAGTGGCGAATGAGCATAAATGTTGTATTCAGTCAGGCAACTCTATTGTGATGACAAAACAAAATAAACTCCCTAAATCCTCAAAGCTAGGGGACAGAGCAGGTTAGACTGTAGCCAACGTTGCTTTCTTACTCACTCCCGTGTCGCCAAGGGTCCTTGCACAGAAAAGACAGCAAAAGCGAGGGCTGGGGTGCAGCTTGGGAGGGGAGTACTTGCCTAGCATACGCAAAGCCCTGGTTCAGTCCTCACCACTGAAAAAAATCAAATGAAAGCAAATAGGTTTTACAACTTGAACCTGTATTTAAGGAGCCTCTTTATGGGAGCAAGTTTTCCCTGGCCTGGAAATATCCAACAGGCGTGACGCTCCCACACTGAGAGATCCACATGACCCTGTAGTTCCCTCCACTGCTGTGCTGTTTTTATCATTTAGTTTATGGATGGATCTAGTTGACTTGCCTATAAATGCTGCTTCTCCCCCCACCCCCATTCTAGCAACTGCTTAGATTGTATGTGGCCTAACTGAATCTCAGCTTTGGCTGAGGTGCCTTTGAGCCATCCTTGAACGACCTCCCTACTCACCAACTTCCTAGTACATACACATAAACTACTATCATTACCATCTTCGCCACCACCACCTACCTTCACCTCCACTGCTACCGCCTTTACGACCTCTGCAGCTACCACCATTACCACCACCCCGTCACGCCCACTACCACCACTGTATCCATCAGCTTTCCACTACCATGATGAAACACCCAAGATAGGCTAATTTGTAAAGCACAGAGGCTTATTGAGAGTACACTTTTGGAGGCTGGGTGTCCAGATGCCATGGCACAGCCTCTGGAGGTGGGCCTCCCTTGGCTGCATCACTCCATGGCAGTGACAGAAAGCAGCAGTTACATTGCCAGGTGAGAGGTCAGAGAATCACTGAGGCAAGTCCTACAGTCCATTTGACGGTATAAGGAAGGACCTCAAGCAGGCCCCACCTCCACACTGCCACGTGGAGCCCCAAGCCTCTAACACATGGATCCTGGGGGTGAAACTCAGCCCGAGTCATGGTGACTGCCACTGTCACCCCTTCTGCAGACACCACGAAATCTGAGGACTGCTGCCTCCTGGTGAAAGCAGCTAGTAGTGTAAAATGAATGTGAAGGACCTGAGGTGTCACCAGACAGGGTCTAAGGAAGTCACCAAAGCAGATATGGAGAACCTGGACTCACCCCACCCATGGGACACATTGTAGGTTTGATAACTTCCATTGTAGAAAAATAAAAAAAAATTCAGGATGTATAAGAGGCATAATAAGACAGAATGTTAAAAGTACACAGTCAAAGAAATAGAGTGCCAGCCCTTGAGAGACATGCAGCGTTTTCCTGGACCTGTGAACAGTTCTGTTTCTCCTGAGGGGGTGGAGACCTGTGGAAAAAATGCCCCCAACTCAGAACATCCCATCTTACAGGTAAAAGGTAGGAGCCTAGGTTTTCTTTCTTCAGATGGATAATTTAAGCATTCTCTGAATTTTTCCCATCTGACTCTTTGTTTTCAAATCAAATTCCCGCTCTGTTTTCTCAACTAACCTAATTTATGGATGTAAGGAATTTGGGGTATGATGGGTCTGAAAGGAGAGACGCGTGAATTAACCAAGGGAACGCCAATATGGATAGCTGTAGGTAACTTTGATGGTGCCCTGGAAGTGGCAATCACCACCACCATCACCATCATCACCACCATCACCATCATCACCATCACCATCATCACCATCATCACCATCATCACCATCATCATCACAATCATCATCATCACCATCATCATCACCATCACCACCACCATCACCACCATCACCACCATCACCATCACCACCATCACCATCATCATCATCATCATCATCACCATCAGCACCATCACCATCATCAGCACTATCATCACCATCATCACCATCTTTTCTTCTTCTTCTTCTTCTCCTCCTCCTCCTCCTCCTCCTCCTCCTCCTCCTCCTCCTCCT
>NW_004524584.1:2899017-2908260 GCF_000260255.1 Octodon degus
CCTCCTCCTCCTTCTGCTGCTGCTGCTGCTGCTGCTGCTGTTTTTTTCTCCCAGTATCAGGAATTGAACTGGGGGCATCGTGTTCCCAGGCAAGTGCTCTTGCTGCTGAGCTATCTCCCCAGCCTGCAATCTTTTTGAAAGTACATTTTTTAAAATTATGATTTTCTTTGTCTTCTTTCTGTCTATCTGTATTACTATTGTCTTACCTCAGACGAAGGGCATATGGCATCTAGACTGGAATCCTGGCAGATACAGTTTTCTCTGACATTGAGAAAGTCACAGAACTTTTTGCTTTCACTTCTGTGAAGTGAGGAGGTGGAGAAAGATGGTCTCCTAGACTTACCGTGTTCTCCAATTATAGGAATCCCACAGGCTTTAGAAATTCATTTCTACCTTTAAAAAGGTTAGTCAATTTACTAATTATAACCTGCATATTCTTTTGATATTTAAAAAACCCTCTTGATTTTCCTTTGTTCTTTGAAAATTTAGAGTTGCCTTATTTCATAATGCCTGAAGCCTGTATTTATAATCAGCGTCTATTTCATGGTCCTGAGCCATTTTCACATAATTGTCTTTTTTAAAAATTTTGCTTTGGAATTAGTTCTTTTGTGGTTAATGTATAGCAGAAACAAAATGCTTTTGGAAAAGCCTTTTAGGAATTATGGGGTTCGTAGCTGTATCACTGGGGTCCAGATGGCTGTGTGACAGAGCTGGGTCTCAGAGGGAAAGGCTGCTCTTTCTGGAGAGACAGAGCAGAGCCCCTAAGGGGAAAGGCAGGAGGTGTGAGGTAGATTTATAGTGGTGTAGATGGTGGGTGATGGTGTTCTGGGAGAAACCAGAAGCTGGCAGTCTGGGCCCCAGAGAAGGAGGTGGATAAGGAGTCTAATAAGGCTGGTGGGGCTAGCAGGCCACAGGGCAGGTGGTAGCTCGGTTTATAAGTGGGACACTCTGAGCATGTCTATATCACTAGGTATATAAGGCAAGGAAATGTCCAACCTGCCAGCTATCCTATTTGTGTTCTCTAAAATGGAAAAATGGGCCCAAGGGATATAGTTTAGCAGCGCAACACCTTCCTGGCAAATGTGAGGTCCTGAGTTAGATTCCCACTACCAAAAATCAAAGACTAAAACAAAAACTTAACAAAATATGCTGCACATAGTGGTGCACAGCTGTGATCCCAGCACTCAGGAGGCTGAGGCAGGAGGATCGTTGTGAGTTTAAGACCAGCCTGGGCTATCTAGTGAAGTCAAAGCCAGCCTGAAGTGAATAGTGAGACCCTGGCTGAAAAAGACAAATTAAAAAAAAGGAAATATAAATTCTAGGCATAATGAGGGGAAGAGAAGAATCTATTCATTGGAGAGGATAGCTTCTGTATTCTGAGAGACAGAAGGGGTCCCGATTGGGTTGCGGAGGACCCTGCCTTTTCAAGGGATTTTTATAGAGCAAAACCATGAGGTGAGGTGGGCCCAAGGTGGAGAAAAATGACAAATCACAAGGTGGGTGTGAGGTGAGACAAAACCAATAAAACTGTGAGCGTAACAGCTCAGATAATATTGATTAAATGGCAATCACATGGGGAAGGGAGTTACATAGCAGGTGAGCAGGATGCAGATCAGGGGCTTTCCTGGAGGGGCTTGGCTCAGTGGCTCTTTCTGTCTCTCCCAAGGTGAGGGGTACCTATGTAGAATATCAGTCACTGTAGTTACTCCTAGGGAAACTTTGAGAGTGCATCTGTTTTGTCCTTTGTCTTGGGCTCTCAATGGATGTGTCTCTCCCACAGTTTCTTTTCTCTCTTTTTTTTGTATTTTAGGGAAGGGTCTACAGGGTGTTCAGGGTCTCACTACTAGATCAGACTCATAGGAATCCATCTGTTTACAGCCTCCCAAGAGCTGGGATTATAAGTGCATACCACCATGCCCAGTTTCAATTGCCATCTCAGTGCCCTGGGGGCGATGCAGGCATGGCAGGCCCGGGGATAGAACCCCCGGCCCCTATCCCTGCTTGCAGGCACTTTAATCTGCTGAGCTATTTGGCCAGCCCTCACCCACAGTTTCAATGCATCCCACCTTCTGCACTAGCTCTTTTCAGGGCCTTGCCCTATCTGACAGCCTACAATATTTCTGCCTAATTTAGCTGTCTATACCTCTAGGGCCCAGGCTGGGGGTGTAGTTCTGTGGAAGAATGCTTGTTTAGCATGCACAATATCTTGGGTTCCACCCTCAGTACCAAAATATAAATTATTTAGGAGCCAGAGATTGGTATTTTTAAGTACATTTGGTTTTCACATGTAATTCCGCTTAGTTCACATGTAATTACTTACAATGTCGCATCCTGGTCATGCTGCTCATGAGCATTGGCTTCCAAAGATCCTCTCTGCTATTGTCAAATAAGCACATGCACAAATTTTACACAACATACACAGTAAAAATGTGAATGGCAATATTTACCTTTTGGAAATTTCCTATCATAAATGTAGAATAACACATCTACTAAAAATGTCATCTCTTGACATTTCTAGGCTATGGTTACTACATTCTCAGAGTGTGTTCTATCACTGTTGATGACCTTGCACACAGAGCCATCCAAGGGAGGGTAGAGGAGGGGCCTATGTGAGGCGTAAGAAGGGTGGGGTGTGTCTATCGCACACGGTGTGTGCACACTTCACTGTGGCTTGCAGCAGGAATGGGAGAGTCCAATGTCACCACATGACTAGATGCAAGGGAAGACATTGGGTGGAATATAGAAACAGTTTCAAAATCCTTCAGAGAGGACCTATGTGCGATGACCCCCAGAGGTCTGTTGGCTATGTGGCATGGAGCCTGTGAGTGGTGAGGGGACTGTTCTGGTGCCAGCAGTGTGTCACAAAGGGTGCCCGACTCCTGCGGCCATTGGGTATTGTAGACCTCAAATAGCAGAGCAGACACAATATGGTGGAATGTGACAGTTGATGCATGAGCCCACACACATGGAAATGGACTTCTCTGTCCAATTTGAGTAAAAATCATCCTGATTAATTATGACAGTATCATCTTACGGAGCTAGACTCTTTGATTCCACTCCTGCAGTCCTGGCTTTCCTACATGTTTCTGTACATCTCAGAAGCTCAGGTGCCTTTTCCAGGGATACCAGATTCATTTGAATACCTGGGGGGCAAAAGTCAAGCATTTAAACGGTGACTAATTTTAACCTTTAAAATTGAAAAAAAAAAAAAAAAAAGAAAAGAAAAGAAAAAAAAAAGCTACATATGAGTAGACTGCAGCATGTACCAGAGTTCATACCTTCACACCTAGAGCAAGGCTTTATAAGCATCCTGAGACACAGGCTGGGTTTCTCCTGTGGGTTACATGTGTTACTAGTATCGCCAAGCTATATGCATAGAATGTACTTTCACCACTTTAAAGTACAGAATTCAGTGGTTTCAGTATCTTCACAATGCTGTTCAACCATTTCCACTGCTCTCTTGTTCTTAAATGGGCTTTTCATCAGAAAGTTCTGATAGTGCCACCTGCGCATGCCATTCTGCCTCCAGGACAGGCTCAGTGGCATCAGTGAAGGAGGTAGGGAAAGACTTTTATTTGGATTGTGGGTTTCATGTCATCAGGCTCAGTCTTCCATTCCAGTCCAGCACTTCCGCTTTGGCAACTCCTTGTCTCTATCTGGACGGTGAACTGTCGGCTCTGTGGGAAAGCTTGAGAACTGCTGTTTTGCACACATTATCACTGGAAGACACAAGGATGGAGTCTTCCTGCCACCGAATTTACTGAATAACAAAGAACTAAAGGGCTTCAAAGCAATGATGACTCCTGAGAGAATAGAAGGGGCTGGCCTTGCTTTTAATCAGGTTTCAATGCAAAGACAGGTGTCCTGTCAATTCTCTTATTCAGAGACACATTTGTTGTGGCATTGACAAGCAAAGCCAGCATTCCCCAGAGACCAACGAGGCTGATCCTATGTAAGTTTCTGCCTTTCTGAGAAGCTTTGCAGTGGGATTCCAGGTAGTTTATATAATGGCCCTCCATTCACTGCAGGTAGCGTAGCTATTCCAGGGGGTCAGATCTGTGGTTATGTTGTTTATCACTTTCCATGCAAATTCATAAGTAGGCTCAAACAAAGGCAAGTCCTCTTGTCATTCATGGCCAGTAGCTCAGCTGCATGAGGACTTGGGAGTAGGGAAGAGAGTCTCTGAACTTGCTTTGCTGTAGGATTTTCTTCTGCAGACTCTCCTGGGATTTTTTGAGGCAACCATATGCCTTCTAAAAGCCATCAAGCAAAATCTTCTTAGCTTAGATCCTAGCTATCATCGCGCACACCCACAGTGCAAGGAAGTGCAGAGAATGGCTCCTGTCTCTCTGAGAAATGGTAGCTTACCCTTTCTCTGAAATAACAAAAGCCATTCTTCATGGATCATGGCTTATGTGGGAGGAGACTTACACATTCCATGTTTAATCCTTACAACAACCTTGGAATGTAGGTATCGACCCATGATGAGTGTTGACTGGCCTGCTGAGACTAAGAGAGCTTAGCTACTGCTTCTCTATCTTACCGATGGCTAGCAAGTGCTGGGACTATGAGTCTCCTAAGACCTCCTTCCTTGTGAACCATACTTTTAATTGTTCTCATGTCATGGTGAATTGAAACATCATGGGTTTTGAGTCAGACAGACATGATTCAGATCCCAGGTCCATTAATTCCATTGGTGAGTGACTGACAACTCAGGTAACCTCCACGGGCCTCAGTGTCCTCAGTGCTAATTGTGAGAATGATAGCTTGAGTGGTTCTTATGGAAATGGGATGAGCTAAACACTTAAGAGTCCCCAGGATTGTACTGAGACATTGCATAGCACATTGGAATCCCAACAAATGATACTTCCTCTTTTTTCCTTATTCTTCTTTGTACCTGTTGTGGCATCTGGCACAAAGTAGGCACTCAAAAATATTTGTGGAAGTAAATTCAAAGGATTCTTCATGGCCTTGTTTCATAAGGACATTATGAAGTTGGACCCTCTCCAAAAGCTCCCTGGAAGAACAAAAGATGCTTTGAAGCATGTCAAAGCTACTCGTGGTTACAATCTTTAGGATGAAGCTGTGAGACAAGCACACTGCTAAAAATAACAATAGCACTAAAATTCTAGAGTAAAATTCACTTGGTGGAGTGCTGTTGCTCTTCAAGAAGCAGCAGTTATTGACGGTTGTCAAGTATCGTGAAGTACAAGGGACAATGAATATGACAGGAACAGCTCCCGGGTTCGGTGCATTGTTCAACAATGACTGCATTGGTTAGAGACAGTGCACTTTGTAAGTGTATCCTTGCTTAAGAACAGAGGAAAAAATAAAAGATTTTTAAATGTGTAATATGGGTGTGAGAGGCAGTGCGTCTTCACCATGATGAATGGGTAGTTGACTGAGGTCTGTTTAGGAAGGGATTCAGGAGCGTGCGTGTGCCTGTGTACATTTGTGTGGTGTGTGCATGTGTGTGACATGTATATTGTTGGTCCCAGGCCAGTTCTTTGACAGAGATTGCCAGCTGATCATGACATTGTTTCAGGCCTGACTCCTTAACACAGTCAGTTGTAGTTAGTCTGAGCTGGCTTTTCAGATCCAACTACTTGTCCGTAGGTCTAAAGAAAAGGGTCTTTTGTGTCCACTAGTACCCAAGATCCAAAGGCTCCCTCCCTTTTCATGAAGTTTACTTAGTCTCCTGACATGGCCAGGTCACAGCACCAATGCTGCCAGCTCATTTTTATATGTCATGGAGATTTTAAGATAGCAGCCATTAATTTTACTTCTTTCTTCAATGTACTTGCTCAGACATGACTGTGCACACTAGATTAGATAATAGCACGGCGACTATCTCACCGCATCCAAAGTCATTTTTACTTATCCTCAAAGTAAGCTTGTTCTTTTTTGCTTTTCTGTCTTTGAGATGGCACTTCCTCAGACTTGCTTCATTCTGTATGTTCTTCAAAACCACTAAACCCACTTGGCACAGTGGATATTTCTGCTGCAGCTAACCTGTCCCTGGTATCTGATGATTCTTGGGGTCCATGTTTTGATTAAGATGCACTGGCTTTATGTAATATTAAATCTCAACTGAAATTACCATAAGCAACAATGAAATTATCACAGGGGTCAGACAGATGAACAGGACCATAGCTACCAGGTTTTGCAAAAGATCTTCACACTTCTGCCTGCTTCACCTTTCTCTGCACTCCAGACCCCTCCATAGCTGTTCTGGATTTTGAGCCACAATAGTTCCCTCAGGCAATCTGGCTAACAGACTGCTTCCTCTCACTGAATTAAGAGAAAGTAGCTGTATATCTATCCTAACTATTTTGCATATACAGATACAAAATGGTCCTTCATTTGTATCCCCTTTTTTTGTTTAGTTTTATCAGAGATGGGTATTCCATTGCCATTTAAATATTGTAGGTGCAAGAATTCAGCAAAATAATCCAGTATAGTCCAGTAATCCATAATAGTAGTGGGTTATCCATAGGACTGGCAATGTCAGACTCTGTGGCCCCATAATCTCCTTGATCAGAAAATTTGGGCACAACTTAGTTACAGGATGTTACAGTACAGGTTCTCCTATGTCCTGAGTCCGCACTGACCTTGGAGGGGTAGGGCCAAAATGTTATCTGTCCTTGTAGGCCTTCTTTTTCTCTAATTTTTTTGGTCTGCAAACTTAAGTTGTTAACCCTCCAGAAGAGAAGCTTAATGATATTATTACCCTGAAACATGTTAGGCTGTTGAGCTTAACATCAGTATCTGTCTGAATATCAAATGCCTTAGATATAACATAGAACAGAACAGGTATTTTCCATCAATCGTTGATATGCTAAATGGGTGATTTCCAGAGGCATTTTCTTCCACATTCAGGGGAGAAATTTGCCTAAAAGGAGAGGACAGTGGAACCACTTGTCAGCAATGGCCATAACTAAGACTAACTGTAATCTTTCTGTAAAATAGGTTCTATGTGATTAAAAGCAGAGTGGAGTTAGTTTCATTATGTTCAAAGCCTATTTCTCTACAACTTCTCCCATTGCCAATCTAATGTGGAAATTTTAACAGGTATTTTCAACTAATCAGCTCAATGCACTGGGCATAAAATAATATTTTCTGCTATTATTCTTCTAGAAATCAAGAGACTGCCCATTCCCTACTACATTCTGAGAACTATGGATTATAGAATCAGTTTCATTCTCACTAATACCCATTTCATCCTTAAGAGCAAAACACAGAAAACCACATATTACACAAAACATTCATTGTTAAAATGCATAAAGGGGAGATCAAAACATAAAAGCAAACTGTAATAAACTGGTAGGTTGATGAGGAATATGAATTGAAAATAGTTTTTATTTTAAAGAATAAGATGAAAGTACATATGAAAGAAGACATATAGAGGGTGTACACCGGTCACTCTTTCATCCTCTGTTACAGTTTTGCTTATCCCTGGCACAAATTAACAGATGACTTTGAGACAGGTTGTGAGGAACTTTTCTTTCTGGAAGCTTCTACCTCTACCCTAAATATATATAAAATAATATTTTTGAAAATTTAATTTAATTTAATTTTCAGAGATTTTGCTGGTTTAAGATTGGGTTTAGAAATTGTCAGGGGCTGGCCAAATAGCTCAGTGGATTAAAGTGCCTGCAAGCAGGCACAGGGGCCAGGGCTTTGATCCCCAGGCCTGGGGATCTTCAGTGCTGGCCCAGCTCCCAGGGAGATGGCAATTGCGACTGGGCGTGTCAGTGCCCGCTTGTAATCCCAGCTCTTGGGAGGCTGTAAGCAGGTGGATGACAATGATTCCAATCTAGTAGTGAGACCCCGAATGCTCTGTAGACCCTTTCCTAAAACACAGAAAAAACAAAGGAAAAATTGTCAAGATTTACCTATTACTGTTACTTACTTAATGCTATTGTGTTTCTTTTTGTATGAGAGCAAATACAGGAAGTCCCCGGCTTCTGAACTTTGGAGTTGCTTCACAGATACCAATGGGCCTCACATTATGGACATTTGGAGATCGATATGAACAAACCACATAAGCAATGCATATGCACGCAGGACATTGTCATAGCTGCAGCTGTGCTGCTGTGTGCTCACCACACAGTGTGATGTTGTACCGTAGCACAGAGCTCAGGGTGTCTGGATGCAAGAGGAAGAGCAGCGGGAGCTGCTAGGAAGCGCAAAGCAATAACCATGGAAACAAAAGTGAAATTTATTTATAATTGTCATACTGTACTGTACTGCCATTTAAGAGAACAGTAAAAGAAAACAGTTCATTAAGTGCTTTATTATATGTGTGCTCTTTCTGCTTTATGTTATATGTTTATGTCAAAGGTGTATAAGATTCACTTTGTCAGATTTATAGATGAACCCAACTTATGAGTGTTCCCCTGGAACAGGGCTCATTCATGAGTTAGGGACTTACTGTACAGTTGTCCCTTGGCATGCTTGAGGGATTGAGTCTAGGATCCCTGCTCTACCAAAATATGTGGGTGCTCTAGTCCCTTACATAACATGATGTGGGGCTTGCAGACAACCTACATAGTTTAAATTATCTTTAGATCAATTGTAATATGCAATACAATGCAGATGCTATTTAAATCACTATCTTCATTATTTAGGGAATAAGGACAACAAAAAAAACCGGAAAACCTTAAGGCAAAAGCAATTTCATTTTTTTTGTGAGTATAGGTTTTTATTCAATTAAATTGTGCAACAGTGGGAGACATGCAAGGTTAAAACCGAAAACAAAAAAAGGGGCAATTAAAAGCAATTTAAATTTTTTAAAAAAATTTAACATTTTATCTAAAATTCAGTTTTTCAGAATTTTTGGATGCTTGAGGATTGCTTGAGGAATGCAATCCCTATGAATTTCAGGAATTCAGCATACCTCAGGGAATTAAATTAGTATATTATTGATATATCTCTGTACACCTAACTTATAAGAATTAAGCTATGCAAGTAATCTTTGTACATATAAAACTGATGAAAGTTTGAATAAAAGATAATCTATATATACAAAATGGATGACTACTAAGCCATGAAGAAGGATAAAACTTGATTCATTGATAAGTAATTAGATACACTCTGGGACCATAATGTTAAGTGAAATAAATTATTTTTTAAAATTTATTTTTATTTATTTATTTTTTTCAAATCAAATCGGTAGGACAGTTTCAATAATTAACACACTTCATACATTCTTCTTAGTGGTTAATTGCTATACAAGATGCG
>NW_004524584.1:2925783-2927210 GCF_000260255.1 Octodon degus
GGTCCCGCCGGCGCAGGGTAGCAGGAAGCTCTCCACACACTCACTGGACCTGGGCTAGGACTGGGTCTGGGGGTTCCCGGAAGTCGGCAGAGTTGCATATATTTTTGGATATAAATGTATATTATTTCTTTGGAAGACATCTGAAGAATCAAAATTGCTAGAATAAAAAACAAATTTTTTGGGTTTCTTTCATATTGTATGTAATATTATTTTTATATTCTTCCCAAATATAAGTTAAAAATAGGATAAAATATAATGCTTTCTGTGGAAGAGACTTATATGCTCTTTGGAACCATTCCCCCTGAATGTTTCTCTAAGAAAGAAGTCTGTGATTGCTTTTGCCACCCTCTAAAGGCTGGAGACTAAAAGATTTTATTTTATATAGTCATTGGGTAGTAGTTGTCCTTAGTATTGCATATTGTGGGAGTACGCACATCTACTACTAAAATGACACTTTTTTATATCAAAATTAAGTAACCTGGCTCCAGAATAGAATTTGAATGAATTTAAAGCATTTCCTTGACACGTTGTCTGCAGAACAGGCTTCTTACATTTCACATTAAGCCATGAGGAAGCTTTCTATTTATAGCCATTTCTTAACATGCTGCATATTTATTTTACATTTACTTCTGATGCTGTGAAAAGAATTACTCACCCCTTTCCTTTTAACTGTAATTTGGGAGGTATGAAAAATCAGGCTCGCTTCAACTGGCAGGAGTGAAATAGTTAACAGTCCAGAGGCATATGTGAATGTTTACGATTAGAAAAACAAAGAAATGACAGTCCCTGATGAGAATCCTAAAATCTGAGTATATGCATGTATGCATGTGTGCATGTGTGCATACATGCATGCATGTGCATGTGTGTGTGCGTGTAAGCGTGAGTGAGCGTGATAGTGTGAGTCTCTGTGGGTATTGCTGGATGCCTAATGAATTCTAGGAACTTTGGGCCTCAGACTGACCACAGAATGGAGGCTAGTGCAGGTGAGATCAAGTTTGTTGGAGGATTAGAGATAAAGAATATAAAGCAGTAAGCACAGTACTAATTATGAGAACTTAATAAAGAAAAAATAGCAAAAACATCTTAATGAATCATTTTAATTGATCTTGCCAAGTCACACAATCGGTTGGCAATAAAATCAGGACCAGAAGTGCAGTGGATTCTAAGCCCATGGCTTTCCTTAGTAGATTGTACCAATTCTGATATACTAGGCATTTTGGCAAAAACTGTGGTCACTGTAGTGGTTGATGCTGCAGGATGTCTTGTGGAGGCAGGAGGAGGCTGGGTACTAGCCAAGAAAAAGACAAAAAAAAAAAAAAATTCCCTGGAAAGATTATTTAAACCTTCCTTGTTGACCTTAAGATAAAATACTCCATGGTCAGCTACTGGAAAGTCCCAGGGATTTTCATGGGTTAATACTGGTGATT
>NW_004524584.1:2928498-2929076 GCF_000260255.1 Octodon degus
TTTAATTTATTTTTATAGTTTTTATTCATTTTAATAAGGGAAAAAGATAAAATAGCAATGAAACAGTTTCAAAACAGGTTAGTAGGACATTTACAATAATTGATACATTGCATATTATTGTCTTTGTAGTATTTTTTCAGAGGACAAGATGCAGACATGATATCTTGTCTAAACAATATTAGTTTCAACTTTTCTCAGTGAACTAAGAAAAAGTAGCTGTACATCTATCCTAACTCTTTTGTGTATACATATATATGTATTTCCTAGCTTTGTGGCTCCCAACATATCCCCGTTTTTCATTTTGTTTTTCAGAGATGGGTGTTCCACTGCAGTTAGAGAAGCTGTATTTGGAGAAGTCTTTAAAGGACCTTTTCATACTTAAAACCAGTCTAAAGATTGTAGGTACTTGAATTTAGCAAAATAACCCAATATAGTCCAATAGTCCATATTAATGGTGGGTTATCAGCACAACTGGCAATTGTCAGAAGTTGTTGACTTGAGCATTTTACAGCTCAGCATATTAATATGGTATTACTTTTTACGCCTTGTGGTTACACTTTTCTGCTGGATGGTTAAGA
>NW_004524584.1:2929426-2958822 GCF_000260255.1 Octodon degus
GGTGACTCTCCTTAGGCACACTATACATTGTTGATCACTTACCATTGTGGTCCCATAACAGAAAATTTGGATAACCACTGAGTTATAGGATGTCACAGCACAGGTTCTCTTATGTTCTGAGTCCTCATTGACCTTGAAGGGCTAAGGCCAAAATATTGGCTATCCTCATAGTCCTTCTATTTCTCTAATTTTTGATCTGCAAACTTTAGTTGTTAAACACCCAGAAGAGAAGCTTAATGATATTATTACCCTGTACCTGAGGCAGTTGAGCTTGACATCCCTATCTATCTGAATATCAAATGCCTTAGACATAACATAGAACTGCTGTTTTCCAGCAACCATGGATATTCTAAAATTTCAATCCCTATAGAATTGGAAAAAACAATTACATGTTTTTACACAGAAATTTAGGAATCAAACCATATACAACATTGTAGCAGGACAATTATATAACTTCTTTTCCTTGTCTCTTATTTTATTACTTATTCTGAAAAAATAATTTTAAAGAGAGTATAGCAATAATTGATATAACATTAGAAGTAGTATGCATTTAGATGACTAAAATGACAGGTATTTCAAGCATGGTTTTAGTATTACACATTGCTATCCTCAGTGTAGTTGCTTAGTTCACAAATATCAGCAGATAGAGTTAGTCAGGGTAAGAATTCTACCCATTAACTGCTATTTTCAAAAACCTGATGGAGAGTCTTAGGACCATTGCCTTAACCATCTTGTTTAAATAAATGTATGGTTTTGCCCCTGTCATATTTCCTAACTTTTCTCCTTTCTCTCTCTTTGTTGTTTAATCCTTAAGTTTTCTCGTTCCGTTTAATTGTGTTATACCTTTCAATTTTTATTTTTTCTTTTGAGTTCTTATACTAGGGAGACAATACAATATTGACACATGTGGATCTGGCTTATTTCACTTAGGAGTATACCTTCAAGTTGCATCCACTTATATATGAAGGCTTCGAGTTTATTTTTCTTTATAGATGAGTAGTACTCCATTGTATACAAGCACTACATCTTTTTCATCCATTTCTCAGGTGATGGGCATCTTGTTTCCAAGATTTGGCTATCATAAATTGTGCTGCTCATTGGCCAAGCAATGGCCGTGACTCATCCACATGGCTGACACTGACAAAGGTTCTACAATCGGAGGTACAGGATCTCAGGATAAATCCTGAGGGCATTTCACTGACCTTCTCAGACCAAAAAGCTACAACTCTTGTTGCACAGGTCCTGCTTTACCTTGGTGTTAACCATCCAGTAGAAAAGTATGAAGACGAAATATAGGAAGTAAAGCCATGATGTTATGTTGAGCTGTGGGGGACTCAGGTCAATAATTTCTGACATTGCCAGTTAAACAGAAGACCCAATGCTATTAAGGGCTACTGGACTCTTTTAGAATATTTTGCTGAGTTTACACACCTATAATATTCAAATAACGGAACTTAGAAAAAAAGGGGTATACAGATGAATGTCCATTTTGTATCTGTGTATTCAAAGTGGATGGGATAGATATATAGTTACATTCTCTTAATGAATAGAATGATTTGTTCTAATGGTGTTTGTAAATAGGATCTCAAGTCCACATCTTATACAGCAATTAACCACTAAGAAGAATGTATGCAGTGTGTTAGTTATTGAAACTGTCCTAGCGATTTGATGTGAAACTGTCTCATTGCTATCTGTTTATCAATAAAATTATGAAAAAAATAAATTGTGCTGCTATAAACATAGGCACACATGTATCACTATGATATGAAGTTTTCAGTTCTTTTGGGAAAATTCCCATATCCTTATTTTATAGATGGGGAAAGTGAGACTCAGAAAGGGTAAGTTCTTTGTTTTTAGTTAACATCTGGGAAATGGTGTGACCTGGAATTGAGCTCGTGCTGTTCTAATTTTGTATGTCATTTACTTTTATAATCTGATATAGACCTAATGAGTATAGATTTGTGATCTATTCAATCCAATACTTGGCAGTCTTGAGAGGGTGCTCCTACTTTAGGAGCAGGGGATGGGGCAATGACATTAGGTAGGTACTTCAGGCTGGTACACTTAAGGTTAAACAGGCTCAACTGGTCCCTGCACCCTAAGCTTCATGCCTCGTTGCTCTGGGAACCCCTTTCACTAAGGGTCCCAAACTCGTAGAAAACACTAATAGGGCTGGACCTAGATTTAGCTGGCCACCAGGTTCCCAGACTTGTGCTTAGCAGAGTTCTGCAGGCACAATCAATCCTGGAAAGGTGTATTTGGCTCTGAAGTGCTCAGACTTCCCAGCTGTGCTTCCTAAAGTTTATGAAAAAGAACAGAAGCCATTCAAATGGAAGAAAGCAGTGCTTTTAATATTTAATTCCTAAAACATACAGGTCAATACTCAATACATACACGGTAAGACGGACCAACAATACAATATTATGAAGCATAACCTAACTATATAGAGATTTTTGAACAATAAATGTGGATAGAGAATGTGCTAATAAGAACTCAGCTGAGTCTCACTGCCTCAGACCTGGCCAGATTTTTGGGGGCTGTGTGGGGAGGGGGACTCATTTTGCCTGTGGCTTTCAGCTCAGATCCTGAGAACTCGTAACGATCTGTACTCTAGATTACTCATCCTTCATTATTTTCTCCCTCAAATCTATTTATCTGTTTCTTTTTTACCCCTCCTCAGGAAATGAATTCTTTGAGTACCCTGTCCTAATTGGCATGAAACCACTACAGTAGGAAGATGTAGAGTTGACTTCTCTGGTGAACACAGCTCCTACTGCTCTGAACATGGTGTTTATAGAAACGGAAGTCTGTTCAGCCTGAAGACCTTTTTTGCGTATTCACCAAGTGCCTGGAGGCTGCTTCTGAATACACTATTGATGGGAGGGTTCCCCACCCTCTGATTAATAGCCCAATGGCAGTGTCTTAGCATTGCTGCTGCGCCCTGGTTTGGTAGTTTTAAGAAACAGCCTTCACCTCTGTGTCCCAGGGAGCCTACTCTGGCTTTGGTGGTGAGAAAGGCTTCTTGTACCCTGGAAGAAATTGAGGTTTTCTGTTAAAAACAAAGCTAATAAGCGAGGGAAGGCACGTGGCTGCAAAGAACTCTCAGGTTGGCCTCCACATCCACTGTTCTACCCACTCTAGATGAATCTAGTTAAGGAAATAGCTGTCAAGAGTAACAGAGCTAAGCCTGATATCACTTAGAGGCTGCTGTCATGTCTTGGACATGTGTACACATAACATGATATTTAGGCTTATCATTTTTAAAGGAATTGATTTTTAACCCACATTCTGAGGACTTGCTGTATTCCATTGTTGTTGTTATTATTGTTATTATTATTATTATTATTTTTTTTTTTGTGGAACCGGGGATTAAAATTACGTCCTTGTGCTTGCCAGGAAACCACTTATTCTACTGAGCCATCTCCCCGGCCCCCACTGTTATTATTTTAACATGGGTTATACTCATTATTAGAAGTAGTTAGGATCATGGAAACCTCAAAAGGAAAGAATTGGGATCAACGAGCTTTTTGTGGAATTTGGACTTCTAAGTGACTTTATAAATTATTATGTAGACAATATCTAGGTTCTATATTTAAGGATAAGACTAATGTACAGATATAGTATATCATTTTGCTAATACATTACTTATTCTAACTCTATTTAGCACTTAGATTACAAAATAAATCCTTCTGTCATTCCACTAGGGACCATTTCTGACTTGTCACAGGAGGAGGACCTCTGGTGGAGAGCCCAGGAAACTGCTGGGAGGGTCCTGCTGCAACTCAGCAGATGCCCAAAAGGCTTTGGTCCAGTAACTTTTAAGATCTTAGTGTAAAAAACTCAGATAATGGTCTGGAGAGATTAAAAATATCTTTCCCCTTTCATTTTTCTCCAATTAGTGTTTATTAATAGTCAAGTTGAAGATAAAGACAGGAAAATAATCAAATAGCAGAAAATGGTGTCTTTTGATCTACTTGTTTTCTTTCCTTTCAAAAATATTTCTTGCGATAAGCTGGGCAATAGATCATCAATCCATTTAGTAAATAGAAGGAGGAGGAAGGATTTATTTAAATCATCAAAGTGTCAGGAAGTCAAACCACTTTCTTCTTCTTCTTTTTCTTTCTGGTATCAGGGATTGAACTCAGGATCTTGTGCTTGCCAGGCAAGCACTTATTCCATTGAGCTATCTCCCCAGCCCTCAAACCACTTCTAAGGCAGATTTTAAAAGTTGTTTTAGAAAAGAAACAGGATTATAAAATGTGAGCTACGTAACTTCCAATTCATAAAGAGTAACTCAGCTGTTTTGTGATGGAATTTTTAGAGACAGGGACATATTTGGCCAAGACAATTTGGACTCACTGCAGATGAAATCAAGTCTTGGCTAACTTCCAGCCATGAGTCAAAAGCAATGAAGAGTCAAGGTAGAATCTCCTTGATTTTTGGTGAGCTGTCTTTGAGGAAGAGTTTCTTCTGCTCATGCCCAGGGATGTTGGCGCATTACACATAGTCGTACTTGGAAGGGTGGGATTGGGCCTCGTCTTCCATGTGGGCACCCCCATCATAGATCTTCTTGCTCCTGGTGGGAGATCCTAAGGCAGTGCTGGCCTTGAAGCCTCCAGTCTTGTAGGCAACATTGTGGCCTGAGGCATGATAAGAAACGGCTTTGTAGCTGGGAGCAAAGAAATAGTCCATGAATACAGATGTCTTCAGTAGAAGGACCAATCTCCCCATTTACCATGGATGTTTTTGCATGAAAAGACCAGTGTCCTTGGCAGCCCATTAGTCTTGGGAAGACCAAGATGGTTGTTCACCCTATTCTGTAAGATACTAAATTTATGCCTCTGCTTACAGCAGAATTTCTTGCCTTTATATTAGGGAGTCATGAAGTTGGAAGGTAGTGACTAGTAGGTTGTCTCTGTTAATCAATTACAATGAAGGGGAACTAGGAATAATGTTCCAGGAAACACTGTTTTTTCCAAAGAATCATGGAATTTGTCAGTTGGAAGCTACCTAGGTACAACTCATCTCCCTTAATTGGCTCATTTTATGGGTAAGGTAACAGTGGCTGCTTTGGTTTGAAAGTGATTGAGTCATGAGCAATTAGTGCTTTAGAAAAGTACTTGAGGTTGAAGGGAGCTTCCTCTGTCCCTGTCTCTCTGCCATGTGATGCCAGGGCTTTTCTTCTCCAGAGAATACAACACCAAAGTGCACCCAGAAGTGGAGACTAAGACACCTAGCCACCTAGCCTGCCAGCATCTTGGGCTTGGACTGCTCAGCTTCCAGAATCATAAGAAATACATTGTTATTTTTTATAAATTACACATTCTGTGGTATTTTGTTATAGCAGCCCAAGTGGACTATGACAGAGGCCCAGAGAGGACAGGTGACCTGCTGGAGAGCAGTGGACCTGTTAGCAGTACAGTGACACTGGAATTTGGCTCTGAAAACTCTGGGTCCACTTGTGGAGTTATAACATGGCTTTGCAACACCATTCCCAGTGATATTTTGCAATGGATGCTTCTTTGTTGTGAGGGACTGTCCTGTACACTGTAGGATGTTCAGCAACCTCCTTACACTGTATACAATAGATGTCAATATCACTTTCCTCTGCTCCTTACCAAAATGGTGACAATCAAAATTGTCTTCAGAGTTGCCAAATATCCTGGAAAGAGGTGATAGTGCAAAATATCTCCCAACTGAGGATGACCGAGTTAAAGAACTTTGGAGCTAAAAGGAACCTAGGATATTTCTTTTTCCTTTCAAATAGTATCACCCCTAGTCTTTCTAGGCTGATCTATTTCTGTTCTGTATCTTAGAATCTCCAAAGTGGGAAAGTTCAATGGACCTTTAGTTAATTAAGTTCTCCCAAACACCCAGACTGATACAATAAAATGGACTCTGAGCAAAGGAAGTGTCTGACCACATGGGGATGGAAGACTTACTTGGTTTGATCAGGCACCAGACCCCGGCAGGCAATGCACATCAGCACACCCCCAATGAGTGTGAGGCCTCCAGCAACCCAGCCCACGAACAGAGCTGCACCAAAGGTGTACCTGAGGAGCAAGATGGTGGCTGTGAGTTTAATTGGCTTGGTTCTTCAGGCTCTACCATCTTCTCCTGACCACACCCATCCTTCCTGTCTGCCCTTTAAAAATATTTACTTCTTCTGGCAAAAGAGAATGTCTGGAAAATTTTGTAAGAGATATTTCCTGGATATGAAATCTCAAATTACTACTGAAGAAAGTTTAGTTCCTTGAATCTCCACTGGGCCAGAAGCATTCATCCCCTTCTCTTGAATTTTCTCAGGTAACTCCTGGGGTAGAGTTGGAGTGTTGAATATTTCTCAAAGGCCCAGATGTTGAAGATTTGAAGGGGGTCAACTCATTAGGAAGTGGGGCTCAGGGGGAGTCTTTAAGTCATTGAGGGTATGCTTTAGAAAGGAATTAAGGAGCCTTGGTCCCTTTTCTTTTTCTTATCTGCTTACTGGTCGTGAAGTAAGCAGTTTGGTGCCATCTTACACTCCTCACCATCTGACACCTTCATCAGAGGCCCAAAGCAATGAATCTTCTAGATAACAGTTTGAATTCTCCAAAACTGTGAGCCAAATAAATTCTTTCTCTTTGTAAGTTAATTACTTCAGGTATTTCACTACAGTAATGGAAGCTAAAAAATGCACCATGCCATCATCCGTGCAGGTAGGAGTATTATCTTAAAAAAGAAGTAAGTTGGAAGTGACCACTCATTTCATTTACTTTTTTGTTTAAGAATTATATATTGCTTGACCAGTGATGTAGCTCAGCAACATAACCCCTGCCTGACAAGTACAAGGCCTTGAGTTTGATCCTGATGCCAAAAACCAACCAACCAACCAACCAACCAACCAACCAACCAACCAACCAAAAAACCCCAAACTATATATTGTAGTCCTACTGTGTGCCTAGCACTGCGTTGTCACTGAGGTATAGGGGTGAATAAGATAGACAGAAGTGCTTCCTGTTGTAGCCTGTACTGGTATTCCAACCTGAGAGGCTCTGACTCTAAAGTGGTACCCTTTCTCTAATGGGCATGCCTCCTCTGGGGACTCTTACATCAGAATGAGACTGAGCAAAATTTGAGAATAAAATAATTATTATCCCAAATGGACATTTTTGTATGGTGGGAAGAGGTATCTTAGTCACCAAAAAGTGTTAGGATGTCAGTATTTTGGTGCTAGCTAGAAACTTGACCTCCATCTGTAAAAGGCCAGCAGAAAAGAGCGCAGCACAGTAATGCTGCCCCTTAGAGGTTTCTTTTGTGTTCCCTAAGATGATGGTTATTGTTTCTAGAACCCTACCAATCACTTACTTTTAAAATCTACTACATGAACTGAGAATATTATGCTGACAGTAGGAAGACAGCAATGTGTCCCACCTCTACAACCTAAGAAAACATTACTTTGGATATACTTAAAAGGCACACACATTTTAAAATGATTAAAATTAACAGGGCAAGAGTGACCAAGTATAATACACAGAGGAGGATTGGCTGACTGAGCTCAGTCCTTCAAAAAGTTTGGGAGAAAATTTATATGTGGGCGACTTTTATTCTTTTGGAGTTAGGAAAAAGACATTTGATTTGAGGGTTGCTGCCTTGGAATGATGAACCCCATTCCTCACTCATCCTACCCAATGTGGCTAGAGGCTGAAGAACAGACTCCTTCCTGTTGCTCCTCCTGGCTCTAGGTGGCTTTCCTGCAGGCAGTACAACTCTCTGCCCCAAACCAGACAGAACCCCCATCCTCAGTGTCCCTAAAGATGAGTAAGTGGCCATATAATGGTAGTGATATAACAGTAAATGTTACCATTTATTGAGCTCTTGCTGGTATTGCTACGTGCCTTTCCACCGTCATCTCACTTAATCTTTCCCAACAGTCACTGTTACAGGATTTAGCATTCCCATTTTACAAATGAGAAGATTAAGGGGCAGAGGGAACAAGGGTCCTCTCCTTAACATAAGGACTCTGGGTCAAGGTTTGCAAACTTAAATGTGTACCTGAGTCAGGAAAGATGGTTAAACAAGGGAAGTGAGAAAAGCAGAAGAAAATATTTCCTTTTCCTGACTCTAACATATGGAAAGAAACTCCATTAACACAGTGATAAATAGTCTCCAAGTTGGACCATGTAAGAGCAGTAGGAATGTGGTAAACTGGAAAATGTAAGTTCTTGCTGCGAGAGCAGCTGCCTTTCAGTGCAGAGCAGGCTGCTTTAGGAGAATGAGGGCCTAGTTCTGTTAGATCTGAATTTTTTTTTTAATATATGAAGCTGGAAAAATGTGTGTGTGTGTGTGTGCGCGCATGGTGAAATCTGCTTGTACAGCACTGATAGTCCTTTGCCCCTTTAGCCATATCTATGTTTCTTTTCCAGCTTATCTTCTTTTGCCTCTAGCTGATGGTCTCTTGCTGGTCTCCCTCAAGTTCTGTCTCTGTTTAGCCCCCAAAGCCCTTGGCTGTGTGGACTGGGTGTGATTGGCATGGAAACACAAAAGCTCAGATCTTTAGAGACAAGTTGGAGGTGTAATTCACACCACACAATGATTTAGGATGAGGCTGAGTCAGATATGCATATGAAATCACACTCTTTCTTGGCTCTTCCCTTTCCTGTTCTGTTTTCTCCATTTCCTAACCTGACCTCCTTTCTTAATACACACTTCTTCCAGGAGCCTCTTCTCAAGATCTGCTTCTGAGGAACACAATCTGTGGCACTTCTAAATTAGTGATTAATCCAGATTATAGAAGGAAGTGTTTAGGCTAATACAAAATACCTTGCAGGCAGCATGCCGTGGGAAGGCAGGCAGTCTGTAGCTCTGATCCAGGGTTTAGGCTTGGGCAACAAAACACATAACATAGCAGTGACAGAGTAGTGGTGTGCGTGAAGGAGGAGATAAACAGTAATGGGGCATCAGAACCAAAGTTCTATCAAATGGATTGCCAAAATCTTTCTTGGCAAATGGGCTGTCTTGTATGATTTCCAGATACAGAAAATGAATAGAGGGGGCCAGGGAATGGCTCAGTGGAATAAGTGCTTTCCTGGCAAGCACAAGGGCCTGAGTTCAATCCCTGGTTCCGCCAAAAAAACAAAAACAAAAACAAAGAAAATGAATAGAGAAAGAAGGAGATATATAGCTGTTCATTCATGGCAAGTGATATCTAGGGGCCTCTCAGAATCTGTAGTCAGAATTGTAGGCTGACACTGCCTGCCCAAGGTAGAAGATGCCAAGAAAGAGTGGTAGAAGGCATTCTTTCTGGGTGCTGGTGGTCGGCTCCTCTGGGGAAGGGTAGTGATATAGGCCCCACTTGATACTCTGGACAGGGTAGGGTTTGTTTTAGTAGACTGATCAACAATTCTGCCTTTTCCATGGTGGAGATATTTCTCAGAATGTGGGAATTCTAGTGTGCAAACTGAGAAAGTCCCAAGTAAACTGAAGTGAGTTAACCTGCCTACTTTTAAGTTGCCCTGGTAACCAAGAAACTGTGGGGGGAACATGGCAGAGCATGAGGACAGCTAGCTTATGGGGATCATTTATTTTCTTATTCTTGAGCAAAGCAGAAATGTAGAGGTGATTGGACTAGGGATCCAAAGAATAATGGATTTATCATATCATCACACCTATTTATGTTGGTGTGGCTGCAGAAATGCCAAGCACCCAACACAGAGAGGAAAGGTCACTTTGGTATAATATTTATATTTCTCTCCCAGAACAAGATCTTTCTCCTTCAGGATTTGTCATTGCTTCTTGCTATTAAATACACTAATTTGAAATGGCTAAATGAACACAAGTGTTAGCATTGGCTTTTTATCTTTTAAAAGTTATACTCCAGTCACCAAACTATAGTAGAACTGTTTCTCTCTGTGCTGGACTGTACGTGAGGAAGAATCTTGTCTGTGTCTCTGGTACTGTGGTGGTTTTGGTTTTGGTCTGGGAATTGAACTCACAACCTCAAGCTTGCCAGGAAGGTGCTGTGATGCTAAGCTATATCCCCAGCATTGTATCTCTCATACTCTGAATACTTCCTGACCCATGAGACATGCTCAACACATGTGCAGAAAAAATGAACAAACGATGGAGTGAAAGACACAGTGGTACAAGGAAAAAATGTTACCTTACTCCCTCTACCCTCTTCCAACTCCAGGCTTCAAATAAGCTCATTTCTATTCCAGCTTTTTACCTTTTCCTAGCCAGGCTGCCACAACGGACTGTAAATGTAAGCTGATGTTCATTTCCATGCCTGGTTAACTGCTTGTTTCGTTGCCACCACAATGGGGCCTATGTAAGAGTGCTAGATAAATGCTGTGAACTGTCACTGTATTTCAATGCAAATGTCAGATCAACCTAAAGTCATGTCAGCAAGAATATTTCACTGAAATGAAGTTTATGAACTTATAGACCACTGTTGATTTATGATACGCCATAGTTCTATCTGATAAATTTTTGCTATTCCAGGCACTGACAGTCATATTAGGCACATGTGTTTAATCAGATTCTTACAACAATATTCACCATGAAATATTGAGAAATAGATTGGAAAGTTACCTGGTCTGAACAGTCTGTACCATCCCACCCATGCTGCCGTACATGTTCGCTGTGGACATCCAGAAATTAGTGACCAGCATGTTGGCAAACACGGACACACCAATAATTGCACAAATACCTGTTGACAAAGAACAAGAAAGCTTCGGAGTCAGCTTTAGGGAAGTTTATTCTTAGATGAGTGTAGGTGAGGAGGCTGCAGAATATTCCATTCCTATACAGAATGGTCCATTAATCATTGACTCTTGGGTTCTCACTGTGTGTTAGATGATGACCTAGATGCTTATCTGTACCTTGTTAGTTCTGGGAGGGAGAGAGAGGAGGAAGAGGAGTACAGGAGAGGAGGGAGAGAGGGAGAGAGAGAGGGAGAGAGGGAGAGAGGGAGAGAGGGAGAGAGGGGAAGAGGGAGAGAGGGAGAGAGGGAAAGAGGGAGAGAGGGAGAGAGCCCCGTGCATCTAGGGACCAAGGGTAAATTGTCCTATTTTGCATTTGATCTTTTGTTGTCAAGAGTTCTTTTTTTAAAATTATTTTCTTTTTCATTAAGAAGATTCCTTTCAGGGATTAGTCACATGATTACCTTATATGATACTCTTATATTACGTTTGGGGTGATCTTTGAGAGGGTCATTAGCACTCATGAGCATGCAATTAGACTTCCACACTCAGACGTTGATTCCCAGCATGCAAAGATCTGAACCATGCTCAGTAATGAGGACCCACATATCTTCAACCAGAATGATATTCTCAGAAGCACACCTGAGAGCAGGAACCCGTGTTTACCTGAGAGAATGAACATGATCCCAGAGGTCAGTGTCATTTTGGCCTTGGCAGAGTCCTCCATGCCTCCAATGCGAATGCATTTCAGAGCAAAGATGGACACAAGGATGCTGATGGCGCCAAGCACGATTCCCACGATCATCAGGGCTCGCACCGCCTGCAGCATGGCTGTAGGGGAAAGGGTAAGGCACAGGCAGACAAATAACTTTAACACAACTCATTAGACTCGGTTTATAAAACACAGCAACCACAATTAACCAGTGCTGAACCTCTGAGAAATAGCAAGTCCATAAATGGAACCTTATCTCTTTCAAGGGATGGGAATTATGGGAAATGAAAAATGGGTAACTAATAATCTTCTGACTGATGAAGGTTATGCACAGAGATGTCTAGAGAATGAGAAAATTATGAATGATTGGGAAGACTTTTGGCATTTATTTCAGTTATGTCATTTTACAACTTGATAATATTGGGTCTGGAAGAGGAAAGTGATTTGCCTAAAGTAACAATCAAATTATTGATAGAATTTACAGAAAAGCTTTGACTTATAATCCAAACATATCTTTCCTTATGAACTCAGAGATTCACATAGCTGTGTCCACTTTAGGAAAGTTCAGTATTAGTGTGTCACATATGACAAGCCAATGTACATGATATAGCAATTTTATTTTATTTTTGTCCCTTTTCAAGACCGACTATTAAGGTCACTATGAGCTGTAGGTTTCATATGTATATGAAAAAATCAGTATATCAATATCAAGCCTTTCTACGTGACCAGAGTTTATTGTAGTTTTCTTTCTAGCAGTCATTTGCAGCTTCAGGTTCTGCTGGACTCTGCTGAAGGGACCTCGCCTCGAGATAGATCCGACATTAAAGTGCATCCTTAAAGTGCAGTGACTCATTGAAGCAATTGTTTGCTGAGCCCCTACAAGTGAGCATGGGCTGACCTTGGTTAATAGGTTAGAAATGTCTGCTCTCAAGGGTCGAGCCAATGCAGGAAGACAGTCATAAAGTGTATCCACCGCAAATATAATGAAATGTTAACAAGGAAGACAAACGGTCCTTGATGTCTTCCAGTGAGTAAGTCTCCTACTGTGGGTCAGTTTGGTAAAGTGCACAGCTAGGTACATATATAATGTGCTCAGTGCTGATTGCTTTCTCCTTTCATTGTGTCTCCCTCTTTCTCTTAAGCACATGATTCCTAAAGGAGCTGCCAGGTCTTCACCAGTGCCTTTCAAACTACTTAAACATTTTGATTTCTGATCTGTCATAAGTTGATGCCCTGAAAAAATAGAAAATCATATTCTAGAGTATCACAGAAATGTGAAATTAATATAAAAGTCTAGAAATATTTACTCTCAGACTTAGTAGCAGAATGATTCAGATAGATAATGAATAGCTTGTAGGCCAGCATGGGATAGCACTATAGTAGCACTACTGGCCCTAATGCTTCAGGCCACAGTTGATTCCTTGAGTACAGTTAATGATTCCAGCATGCGTATCTGACTCAAACTGGGCAGATGAGACACTTACACAGGAAGTTTGTACTTTGGACCCAAGTGTCTCTTTAGGGCTCGGAATTATAATATGTAGTCTTGAATTTGTGTTTTCTGCCAGGGAGAGAAACCTGCTGGATGATAACAAGTACACCAAACTCAAGAGAGAGATTCCTGATGGTGTTTGGTCTCTGGCCTCTAACTATTCCTGAAGTCTAGCGACAGTCTTTCCTTGGGACCTAGGAAGTATCCTCACATCATTAAAAAAAAATTCCTCTTGAAGCTAGTTTATGTTGGGGTTCTGCTCTTTGAGATTAAATGATTCTCATACATGTGAGATGGCTTCATTTTTTTTTTTTTTTTTTTTTTTTTTTTTGTGGAACTAGGGATTGAACTCAGGCCCTTGCGCTTACCAGGCAAGCACTTACTCTACTGAGCTATCTCCTCAGCCCCAAAATGTCATTTTTTTTTTCTGTGAGATGGCTTCAGCAGTGTCTAAAAATACTAACTCTTAAAGCTGTTTTGCTGGTGGAGAGTTTCCACCCCTCAAGCATTTGAAGATGTGACCAAAGTGATGAAGCCCCTCATAGATACGAGGGACTTCTTGTGTCAAGTCTAAGCATAAAGACATCACATCCGAAAGGGTGGTGTTAGAGAAACACTTTTATCACAGTTAAAGACCTTATGCATCTCTAGAAGTAACAGGGTTGGTCACAGGCTACATCCAATGAAGGTGTCATCCTTACCTTCATCGAGACCAGTAATGTCCCAGTAAAGTTGAAAATTTCGGGTGGAAAGAAACAGGAGAAATATTTAGAACTTTATCTTCTTAAAAAGGGCACCACGGAATCAGCCTATACTCTTAAAGGTAGAGGTCTCCTGGAAAGTGTAAACAGAACTGGAAGCTCTGTCCTGCCCCAATTGGCTCAGTGGGTTCCTACGTTTGCTTGAAAGCTAGTAGGAATTTTACAGACATTAAATAATTCAACCCACATAAAACCCTCCAATATAGATAACACTCTTATCTCCATTTTATAGTTGAAGGAGCAGAGGCTTAGCGGTGAAGTAACTTGCCAGGGACACACACCAAGAGAAGGGCAGAGCTAGGTGTCAAACTCAGAACTGTCCCGGAGATGTTGCTTTCCCATTACAGTGTGTTGCTTTGAGGACCTCGATATAGAGTTGAAGTTCTGACTGCTGTCATGGCACAGGGATCTGTTAGCTCCCAACAGAATGTATCCTCCAAACTTGGAGACATGGCCAAAAAGTGTCATTCTCTGACAGGGATGTTAAGAATGTATAAAGACACCTTCTCCAAATCATCTCAGGGGGATAACCTGACCTAAGAGATTACTTACGAATATGACTCTCAGCACACACTGCCCTGAGGTTCAGGGCAGTGATGCAGAAGACAATTATGTGGTAGCCCTTGTCTTCAGGAAGCATTCTCATTCTGTCTGCTCTAGGAGCCTTAGAGGCGTCTCTGATAAACCTCCTCAGGAAGATTTCCATCTCAAATAGCCACCCATGTCAGCAGCACTGCCAGCATATTCTCTCTAAAGTGTTTATCACCAAGCAGTTTGTCACAAGGCAAGAGCTTGCAATCAGTGAGAACTACTGCAAATGTAGTTTGTTCATACATAATGTGCTAGAGTCTTCTCCCTTGTAAGGAAGGGAGGCTCTGACAGCCTTCTTACCGGGTGTCTCCGTGTGGCAGACGTGAGTGTTCAGGCACTCTAATTCTATACCACTGAGACCCTCAATCCCTTCGTTGTCATTCTCTTCCCTGTAAGAAACGTTGCTTGTCTATGGGGAGAGCTCTATAAGCACCCATCACCAGTCTTGGGCTTAGATGGCAAACATGTTGGTATATAGTATGGACCATGGATCTAATCATTCCTAGGAGAACTGATATCATTGGCATCTTGAGATGGCAGCTGAGTTCTAACAGTAGAGCATTAATGACTGCAGAAAGGCACAGAGGACTCATGAGAAGTGTGGAGAGGCCGTATGACCTACTTCTACTGTTAGGATGCTCTAGTGTGTGACCTCTGTTCTCCAGAGCCTTGTTGGCCTTGCAGGATGCTGGGAACAAACACTTTTGTTCATTGCCTTGCTAACAAATGCAAGCATGTATCCGCATGTGTATTCATTCATACTTTGTGTATTCAAGCCACCACACCACTCTACTCTTATGGTCATAAATTAACATACTCATACATTCATCCAAGACTTCATTTATTCATTCATCAAGTATTTTAAAGCTCAAAACCTCTGACATACCCTTTGCCAGATGCTGTAGGAGGTATAAAATTTCATGAGAAATAATCTCTGCCTTTTAGCATTTTACAACCTGAGAAGATTATATTTTTACCAGAAGTGCTGAACTTCAAATTTATTCTCATCTAGAGAGTATCTTGGCTGAGTAAACACAAAGAAACAATTTTGTGATAGTTTTTCAGTGTGTGGTTCCAGTTGTCTTTAATTCACACAAACCGCATGGCAGCTCTGTGGTTCAGGGCAGTGATGCAGAAGGCAATTATGTGGTAGCCCTTGTCTTCAGGAAGCATTCTCATTCTATTCTGTTCTTGGATATCACTATCAAGAAATAGAATTTTTTGGGCCATCCAGATATCAGCAGACTAAAGCACCAGCTTAGGCAGGCTCAGCGACCTGAGTTCAATCCCTGGCATGCCTTGCTGTGCCCACCCCCAGAGCATGCTGAGAGGGCGAATGAGACTGGGTGTGGTGGTGCGCACCTGCAATCCCAGTGCTTGGGAAACTGAAAACAGGAGGATCACCATGAGTTCCATCTACATAGTGAGACCCTATAGACCCTGTACTACATACATACATACCAAAAAAGAAAAAAGAAATAGAATTTTTAAGAAAAAGAAGAACTTTCAACATTCCTTCCATTTTGCTTCTATGAGCCTCTTCCAGACTTAAAAATCTACCCAGCATTTATTTATTTGTTTGTTTATTTATTTATTTTTAATGTATTTGGTAAATGGTACAGGGGTCTCACTATGCAGCTCAGACTGTAGTGATCCTCCTGTTTTCAGCCTCTCCAGCACTGGGATTGCTGGTATGTGCCACCACACCAGAAGTCAGTCACTGGCTCAGCACACCCAAGAGGTGGGGCTGGTATGGCATGTGGTGCTCGGGATCAAATCCCAGGTCCCTGTGCTTGCCTAAGCAGGTGCTCAGTCCTCTGAGCTATCTCGCTGGCCCTCTAGCAACTTTTTAGAAGATCTTAAAACTTCTCTAGTTCTGATTTTTGGAACCCGAAGCTCTTTAGAGAACAAAATAATTTGTGCCTTTTAAGAGCACTTGGTAAAGAATCTGGTTAAAACAAAATAACCAAAAGCAAAGAAGCAAACAACTAACCAACCAAACAAAAAATAATTAACCAAACAGAATAGAGGATACCTTTTTCTATTTTATGAATAATTGCACATATCCCACCTTCAGCAAGGATGGGCCCCTGGCTCTCTGTTGGCTGAGTGGCTGTTTTATGAGTTCCTAAAGCACACCAAGCCCATGCTGTGAGTGTGGGTGTGGCCGAGGTGCAGGTCTCCCCCGATGTGTCCAGTGAGTGGTGGGATGCTTGCCACTGTGTGTGGGAACTTGTGCACTTGCTAGCTACTGGCGGCCTCTGCCTGTGCCCGCAGGAGCGCCAGAGCTGTCTGATCCGGCCAGCCTTTGTCTCAGTCGTCCTCCTGCCTCAGTCATCAGGTTCTCACCAAAAGCCTTATTTCTTTCCTATTCTCTTGACATCCAGATTTCTGATGCATCTTGGATCTTGCTTTCAATCAGGAGTTTACCACAATTTATACTCTTTAAAAAAACTCCATCTTGCTAGCTTTCTCTTATCTTGTTTTTTACTCTATGTTTAGAACAGGTAGAATGTTATTTTATCTCTTGTGAGGCCACTGTCAGAACCAGGAAGACTGGCCTTGGACGGGTGGGCCAAGATCTTCCCTGCATCGCAGACCCCTCGAAGGGTTCATCTGGGAATGAGAACTGTGATGGGGGCAAGTGCCAAGTGATGGAAAAAAATGCACCCCACACTCACTGCTGGCCTAGCATGACCTAGTATTCCCTGCCACATGCCTTGTACTGGCCTTGGAGGTGAAAGCTGGTGATGTAAACTTAACTTCCAGCTGGAAAATTTTACCGTTCTAATCTTTCCCCATAGACAGGTAAACAGGGAAACTGGAGGAATCAGGTTTCTCTTTTGCCACTCTTTCTTTTCCTCAAGATATTGAAAGGTAGAGGCTTATCAGCCCATAGCAAGTGACTCAGTGGGCTCTGCAGCCTGATTCTCTGCACCAAAGGTGAGACTTCGGCGTTCCTCCCAGTGAATAACAGGCATTATCGGACCTGAAGGGCGCGTAGGAGCCAGTGCTGAAATAAGCAAACAGAAAATTCTGAACTCAGTGTTCCCTCCCTGCTTCAAAATATCTCATTGTCCCAAAGGAGCTGTGTACTGACAGGCAAGGTGCTCTCAGGGTGGTTCTTAGCTCCCCACTGCTTCTTGAAAGAAACAGAAATGTTTTGGCCTCAACCCCAGAGACACACACACCTTCTGCTTTTGTTGTTTTCAAGCCCACAGCAATCTCCTCAGGTTACAGGTTCTTTTGGGCTCTGTAGACAGGTTCTCAGCTCCCAGAGGGTTTCCCCAACAAGAAAAAAGGTGTATAAGAATTTAGATGCTTGTCCACACACTAAACAGACATGTCTGCTATAATGCTTTTCTTTTTTGAAGAGGAAAAGTGGCTTAGCTAAAAACCAAGAGGCTTTCTCACATCTCATTTCAACTTTACCATTAACTTGCAATCACTCATCTCCTTGGACCAGTTTCTTCCATCAGAAACCAAGGACAGGCAAGCTGGTTTCATAAGTTTAAAAACATTCAGAATTTATGAGGAAATATTCAGCCAGTGGCAAAGAGGACACAGGGAAATCCCTCCAAGAAAAGGATTTTAGAGCAGTCTCATTTCTTTTCCTTGTAGGTTTTTGCTTTTGAGTTTATGCAGTTATTCTCTAGGTTAAAGATAGCTCTGTTATAGAAACCTCTGTTTTGTCTGTGTGACTATGATTGGCAGCTTGAAACCCCCTGACTCCCCAGCAGTGGTTGTTGTTTACACATTGAGGAAGAAATGGGGAAGTATAGCTGGCCATATGGAAAAAGTCAGGACTATCTTGTCCTTACAAAGGGGTTGAGAAATCAAGTGTCGAAAACATGGATGAGATGGCTTTGGGAAAGAGGGCAAAATGCTTCTAAGTAATCTTTACTTTGGATAGTTGAGTTCATAAAGGGTGTTTGGTTGGGCATGGTGCTACCTGCCTCGAATCCCAACACTCTTCCAGGCTGAGGCAGGAAGATCACAAATTCACACCTAGTCTTAGTTAGCAAGATTTTGTCTCAAAATATAAAGAGTTGGAGATGAAGCTCAGTGAAAAGGGCTTGGGTTAAAAATAAAAAAAAAAACAAGAGTAAGGGGAGGAGAAAAACAAGGTAGAGGAGGAAGAAGAGAAAGAGGAAGAATAGGAGGGAGGGGGGAGGAGGAAGGAGACAACCTTGAAGAACAAATGTCTTAACTGATTGAGAACTTTGGGTGGTTTAGATCTACCAGCAGTGATAGGTTTGCTGATGCTGAGCTCTGGGAGATGGATCACTGAGCTCTCTGATACAAATGATTTATTTGAAACATTCAGAAAGGGAGAAAGGGAGATCAAGAAGTGCAGGTGGCTGCCACTGAATAAATCTTTGCAAACACACCCAAAGAAACCTAAAGCATTGCTCGACTATAATGCCTTCAAGCAGCCAGGGCCATGAGTTTACCAGGTCTTCACCTCTTGTGCATTCTACTCCCTGACAGTCCTTTGCCCTTGTCTTCATTGTCTCCAGGGAGGAAAAATGGGAAAGATGCGCAAATCATTTACTTCTCCAGTTTTGTAGTCTAATTGTGCACAGTTAATAGCATTGCTAGAAGAGTGTCAAGGTGTGATGCCCCCTCTGCTTTTTTTTTCAAGCTCAGACCACTGTCTTTAGTTCTAAAGCCCACCCAATCCTGCCTGGAAAGAGAGGCGAGGCATGGGCATTGGAAAAGCTCACTGACTTGGAAGTCTTTCAGCCTCTACCATTACTGCCGTCTTCTGTCCATGGGATCTTGGGCTTGGTGCCTTTGCATCCTCTCTGAGCCTCATTTCTACCTTGTAATAATAAAGTCAATATTGTTCTGATGAATCAACTTGGGTGTGTATGTGCAGCCCGAGTCTGAGTACTGCACTCTGCTTTGCCTGTGTGGGCTAAAATGAGGAGAAATCTTAAGCTGTAAGTTATGCAGAGCTGGCAATGGACAGGTAAATAAATAGCTTTGCCACCACCACCACCCACCTCACTCAGCTACTCATAGGCTTCATAATACAGTTGGTTAAATTGAATTAATTTATTCTATGGCTGTAAGTTTTGAGCAGACATGACACATTTTCATCAGACAAGTGAAAAGTTCAGTGAGATTTCGCAAGAAAAGTACTCGTATTTGGGAAGAATTTAGTAACGGCTAGTGATTGTTATAATTATTAACTAAAAGTATGATAGGTATCTGCCTCAGCGTTTGGACAAACACTTACAGGCTTACTTCTCAGTTGGAGGGCAGTGTTCCTTTTACTTTCTAGGCCCCAATTAAACTCTCACCACCTCTCTGCAACCTTCTGTATCTATCTCCAGGTGTCCTATCCAGCTCTCTGGTCCACTCTCTCCCTAGGCTCCTCCTTGCCCTCAAGAAGTGCGGTATGCAGCTGCTTCTGATAGCAAGTGCTCTCTAGGCCCTGGGTGCTGGCTGGTCAGTGTTGCTCCACCTACCTCCCTCAGGAGCTCCACAAGGGTCCACAGAGCCCTCCCTCTCCCCTTCTGTCTGTTCCATCTCCTCATGATGTTACTTTCTGTTTCTGAGTTTCTTTTGAGTTCTCCTCATTTTTTTCTGTCTGCCAAATCTAAGTCATCAGACAAATATTTGTATCTCCAGATTCCAATTTATAGTGCAGCCAGTCAGGCTGCACAAGGACTGGCTGCTCTTCAGTCCAGACTCTTCTCCATGGCCTCAAATTATCAGTGATTTAAAGTATCTTCTTTTCTGCAAACTCAGCCCAAGAAATATTTTCCCTGGCTTTTGATGAAATCCTGTCCTCATACTCCAGATAAGTAGGGCTGGGGGATGCCTCAGTGTGGATGCTAGGATACACTCCCTTCCCACACTGGCTCAGGACAGCTTGACTTCTTACAGCACAACTGGGAGACAGGACGCAAAGCAGCACCCAGTCCCATTCTCCTGTCCTAGCCCTGTTGCTTGTTACAGGCTATGCAAGATGGGCACCTCGGGGTCCTCTGGCTACAAGCTTACTGACACAGAGAACACCAGCAGGTTCCAAAAGCCCTAAATACATTCATTGCTGCAGGGCCTTACTTTCATGTCTACAGTCCTCAAAGTGTGATGTCAGGAAGTCCTTCCTTCTTCCTTTCTGTGTCAAAAAACTCTAAAAGATCTCTCCCTCTTTGGGTTTGGAACACCTCAGAGTTCCTTGAGTTACAACTGGGTTTCGTCTCTGCAAGCTCTTTGTCTGGTCTGACAGCGAAAAAAGAAGTGTGGGGCTAATACAGGAAGATTGCAAATTCAAGGCTAGCCTGAAAAGCATAGTGGAATGTTCAGAAAATAAAAAGTTTAAAAAGGGTAGGAACATAACTTAGAAATGCAGCACTGGGTTCAATTTCTAGTACCACAAAAAAACTAATTTACCAAGTCCCCCTGCTCTTTTTTTTCTCCTTCATCATTTTTTGAAAAACTAATTTTTTTTCCCATGACGATATTTGCGTTCATCAAGTATTAAGTACCAGAGAAATTTATAAGGCAGGAATTCACCTCAAATCCTACCTCCTTCCTGATTTCAGGCCACCCCTGTCAAACTGTCTAGCTTCTGAAACCACACATTGTACAATATCTTGGATCAAATAGTATTTTATATGTAGCAGAACTTAATACTTTGAAAAGCAAATGTAAGTGAAGGGCATGCTGTCTTTCACAAGGACCATTTGGTGTGCAAGAAATTATCTGTGTATCAGAATTGAAACCAGCCTGGAGGGTGTGTCACAGCACAAGCAGTTACTATTGTAAATGGGGATGATGTGTCATTTGCAGGCCAAGATGGTTGAGAGGGAGTGTGCCTCTTAAGTACTCTCTCCTCTTGGTCTGGCCTCTTTGAATAGTGTGGCTACAAGGGGGCTGCTTAAGCCACCTGGACTTCATGTGTACAGGGAGGTAAACTTTTGTTGTGTTAAACCACTGAGATGTTTAAGTTTGTTCTTTGCAGTAGTGACATTAACTATTCTAATAGAGTCCCTGAAGCGAGTCCCTGTAACACATGAGGCATGCGAAGGATTATTTGTTAAATACATAGCTGGATGAACAATGAATCTGTTTGAGGCAGATGGAAGCCCTGCTTCTTTCCTACACATGGGTCTGTAATAGCAAAAACTATAGAACAAAGGCAGCCTGCTCTCCTTTTTGGAAGGAGTCCTTTACTTGTGTTTAGTTCACATGGGTCACACAGACATTTAAAATACTCTTATAATCCAAAATTCAACTTAGCTTAACAACCACTTACTGACTACTAATTTTACCATGTCTGATGCTGGGAACTGGAAAAGAAATTCTTATCGAGCTAGCTGATGCAGGAGACAGGACAAAAGCTGCGCAAGACAAATGTACAAGTAAACAAACTGACAATCTAAGGTTGAGATTCAAACAGAACCCCCACGGGCGATTCTGACTCATTCCCCTCCTCACACTTAACACCAAATCTCTGGTGCTCCAAACATCCACAGAAAGGCCCAGGACTGGTATTGCCTTTGCCTTAATATTTGTGCACATGCTTGTGCCCTCCACTGATGTTTACAGGAGCAGACAAGTGTAGCTTTGTGCTGTGTACTATCTGTGATACATAATAAATGCTCCTTAGACTTGCATGCTGTGTCTTGAAGGGAGAATATGCACAATGCAGTGAGAATGCTCTGGCTTGTGGGATGTTGTATAATATGAGGCTGTGAAGAAGCTTTGGGGGAGATTTGAGGAGAGGACAGATAGGGTATAAATGGGACATTTTGGGGTGGGCCAATTGGTGTCCATGAACAAGCCTAGAGTATGGTAAAAGGAGAGGCAGGACCATAGAACTGGGTAAGAGGTCCAGAATAAAGATCGGGAAAAGTAGATGAGGGATATAGGAAGGCAGAGGTGTGAGACTGCTATGTTTGTACCTAATTAATCCAGGCATAGAGGCTCATGGAAGGTGCCTGGATTTTGAAATGTGTAGAGAGAGCTGGAAATTGGGAGCTGGTGACTGGAAGATCCCTCCCTTCTACTGACCTTCGGCCAGGGTCAAGAGAGCAAACACTAAAGAGAGGAAGGATGGGAACCACATTAAGAAAGGTGATGAATGAGAAGTGGTAGAAAATTTAGCCTTTTAATTCCATTGTTAGGGAGCCACAAGAGGGAGAGATTTTCCAGGAGAGGACATAAGCATAGATGAAAGAGGCAAAGAGTGGGGTTAATTAACAGGCTAATTATCAGAAATAGACAGGGTGGTACGGGGCCACCAGAGCACTAGTGGAGGGTTGGATTTGGGCGGGAGAGGGGCAGATGATTTTGCAGTACAGGAGCAGAACTGCTGAGGAGTGGAGCTGAGATTCTGAGGGGGCTCATGGAGGGTAGCAGCCTTGATGAGTAGAAGAAACAAGGCATGGTTGCAGTAATAGGGGTGGCCATATGAGGTTGTGGGGATACGTGGAAGTGCCACTGTGACACAGTGCCCAAGAGATCAGCAGCAGTGTTTGCTGGAGTCCTGGGAAGGGGCTACTGAGCAAGAATAGTCATGCAATGTCATGCCTTGATTTTGAATATAAGGTTAAACTTTATTCCCCATCTAATAGTTAGCATTAGATGTAGGTAGCAACTCAACGCTCCAAGTCATCCACTTCCTCCCTCTGGCCTCTCCCCTCCTTACAGCGCATTCCCTGGCCAGCCTGGCAGTGTTCCCTGGGGTTGGATTTTTCCCCAAGCCTGTCTTTCTTGGAGGTATAGATCCTGTTCTCCCTGCAATGAGTGGTTTCCAGAAAAAAAAAAAAAAGAAATAAATAACTCAATTGTTGTACTCTGACAGTCATCTTCTTATTTTTTTTTTTTTCTGAAAATAAAGATGAATTAGTTGAACTGCTTATAACAATCAATTTCAAAGGCTCCATAGCTTCTTTAAAATTTCCTGGCAATTTATTTCCACCTACCTATTTCTTTTCTTTTTTTTTTTTTGGCGGAACCAGGGATTGAACTCAGGCCCTTGCGCTTGCCAGGGAAGCACTTATTCTACTGAGCCATCACCTACCTATTTCAAAGAGGCAAAACTACATTCTCATCTTGGCTACCCTAGCTCTCCCTATTATTTTTTTTATTTATGGTTTTTAAAAATCTACAAGCAGAGCTCCCATAATATCCAGAATGCAAAGTTTCTATGATGCAAGTCTGAAATAATTATCTGCATTATAAACATTTATCATATTGCATCTTCAAGCGTGAAAGAATGTCCCATGTGTGGTTATATTTATATGCTTACATTATTATAACATTATTATAATTTTACACCTGACTTATACTGATTTTTAGGAAGACAGTACTAGATGTACTCAACACAAATTCAGAAAAAGGAAATTAGAAGTTAGTGGCAATTTTAGGGCACTTATTTAGATTCCAACCTTTTGAAAAAAGCTTAGTTTAAAACAGAATTAAATTAGCTTTTTTTTTCCCCCAGAACTGGGGATTAGAACTAGGACCCTTGCACTTGCCAGGGAAGCACTTATTCCACTGAGCCATCTCCCCGGCCCCCTCAAATTTCTTTATTTATTTTGCGGAACTGGGGATTGAACTCAGGCGCTTGCACTTGCCAGCGAAGCGCTTATTCCACTGAGCCATCTCCCCGGGTAAATTAGCTCTTGATAAACTTTTCTGGCTCAAGCAAAATCCTCACCATCCTCCTTCCCTACTCTCATGTATGCAATGGCATACACATGGGAGCAAATACTTTATTTTCTCCTTGGGAAACATTAGCTTATTCTAGGCAATCCCAGCTTCTCTTACTATAAACCTCGTCCTCCTGCGGCCTGTCTCCTGGTTAGCAGTTCCCTACACCAGAGTATGAATTCTCCTACTTTCTCCTGTGTGGCTGCAGCTGTCATTGACATCGAACCAGCCTGTCCCCTTCCTTATCCACACCTTCTGTAGCCAGGGCGCACCTCCAGAGGCAGAAGCGCTGCTAGGTCGGCAGCCCAGTGCTGGTGCTGCCCAGGTGCCCTGTGCCTACCTGGAAGGCCTAGGATGGTGAAGTAGGGCCGGCACTCGGTGAAGCCCGAGCTCTGCCTCACGCAGCTCCTCCACAGCCCTTCGTACTGGAACACAGAGGTGACAGGGTTGTCATACAGGTCCTGGGTGCTCCACATGTCCATTCCTGTGGCAGCGATGCAGCCGGCCAAGCCGAGCAAGGACAGGAGGAAGCCCACCACTTGGCACGTGGTGGTGGACATGGCCTCAGCCCTGGCCCTGCCACCTCACTGCAGCCAAAGCTAGGCACCCAGCGTGCACTGCCCGAGGGGAGCTCTGCTAATCAGAGGCTTTCTCTGAAGCTCGGTGTTTGCTCACGGTGTTTTCCTTAGATAGTTCAGTTTCATTCCTTGCTCAAGGGCATTATTTTTTCATTTGTTAGGTCCCAAGAGGCACTTGTCGGGCTGAGCTGCACAAGCGCAGTTGGTTGAGACGGGTGGCACAGGCCGGAAGGCTCTGTGCTCTGAGCGGCTGCAGCTTCCCCAATCCGGGCTCTGTCTCTGATGGGAACTTGGGGAAAATGCCGAGGGCCCGATTACCTGGGGGAGGCAGGGACTGGGGACAAACCCAGGAGACCACTCAGGCTGATTAGATGGTCCTAAGAAGCACCCGCCTTTCTCCATCTGAAACCAGACTGCGCCTTTCTTGCTGTCCACTTGTATGCTAGGTTCTACCTACTCTCCTGTTAGAGAAGTGGGAAGGGCAGGTACATTCATTCGCAATTTGTAGGTGAATCAGTTGAGGAAGGAGGAAGTCAAAGGATCCCGAGGGGTGTGAGCTAGAGTTTAAGGAAGGCAAAGGTGGGCTCTAGCCCTCACCTCGGTGTTACACTTTTGTTTCTATGTGCTGTTCCACCTTTGAGAACAGGATTCCAAGTCCTGACCCAGAGATACGTGGCTGGTCCACAGGTCTTGGAATTGGGCCGAGAAGCCAAGGATCCCATTGACCTCCATATTCAGCCTGTCGTTCATACCACAAGAACCATGGGAAGATGGTGTGGCAGGTACAGGAGTTGCCACTAAGGCCTGAGAAACAAGCTCAACTGCAGGGCCGAGGACCTTGATCTGGTCACCGCGAGATGTAGGACCTGCCTCTGGCTGTCCGTACTGCACTGTATGCCAGGTGGTTTGGCAGCAGGCTCCTTAGTCCCAGTAGGTCATTCTCCTCATCTCTCATATGTGGGGACTGCCCCAGAGCATTTCCAGACCTCACAAGCTATCTTTGTATTTTGTAGAAAAGTTTTTATTACAGTCAGCCAATCAGAAGCTGTATAATCACAAGGAAAGAGACACTTAGCTGAAGAAATGAGGCATTGCCTTTTGCTTCTACAACTCGAATGATCAACCTGCTGCTTTGGAGCCTCATATATGTCTGGTCTCGGAGTTTAGAGAGATCTAATTAATTTTAATCTTCTTAAATCTGGATTTCAAAGCCTGAAACGCATACACATTCACATACTTGTATACACTACAATCTCTAACCGTGATCAGTTCTCCATAAAACAAAGCCTTGTGTCTGAACATTTCAATATTACCTTAGCCTCACCCAGTGCCTACTCCCATATTTTTATTTCCAGGAAACACACAAGGCAAAGCTGGAAGATCTTTCCCTTATCTGACTGGGACCAGTGCTGTTCTTGACTTCATACCTTATTTTAAGTTCTGTGATAGGTGTCTTTGGAGAGTGATGTGTGTCAGAGACCCTGATCGGGGCATAAGCAAGAGCTAAACACTTCAAAGTGCAACAGTGCTTGTGCCTGTGTGTTCCCTAAGCTGAGCTAAATGGTTAAGTCTAAAAGGCAGGGAAGGGACAAGAGGAAGGAGTCAAACTGTTCTCTTGGTCTCCTTGGACTAGTTAGATTGGGAAAGATTCTGCGCTGTTTTTGAGGACAGGATACATTTGAACTTTTAATTCAATCAAGAGACAGGCATGTTGTTCTTAGAAAGCTCTATATGTTTAGTGTTTGGTTGTTCAGTCCATAATGTTTGTCCAACATCCCTGTTCCCTATACGTTGATTATAATGATACCAAACCAAAGGTTGAAAATAGAAAAGTAAAAAAAGAAAAATTATCACAAGTTTTTTCTCACTCATAGTGGTTTCTCCCTGAACTTCCCTATACAACTGTTTTATGCTAAATTTTAAAAGTAGAAAAAAAATCATATTCAGATAACAATGAATTACATTTTCTTTTTGGATTACTCAACCATACAGAAGGATAAATTGGAGGCACTTGTAGGAAAATGGAGCTCCTGGAGTCCATTATGCTAAGTGAAATAAATCAGATACAGAAACTTAAATATCTCATAGCTTCTCCTATATGAGACAACCAAACTATAAATAAAGAGCAAAATAAAAGATAAATGATAAGAAACAAGGGAAACAGACTGCAGAGAGGAGAAAGGGATCTGGAGATGAAGGGACACGGGAAGGAGGTAAAGGAAAGGGAGAAGTGAAAGGATCAAGACGTAGCACAACAATCCCCACAATGAATGTATTTTTTCCATGTTACAAACATATGCCAATAAAAAAATTTCAAAAGCATTGCTTTTTGGTTGAAATGTGGCAATGACTTAAGTTTTTTGGGAGAAGAAAAACTAATATTAAGTGAGAAGGGAAAAATTACAAATTGATACACTTTTTTGTTGTGTTTTAAAACACTTGGAAGAGGGGTTTTTCAGATCCTGGTGAATTTTTCTGGGCTTTGAAATGATTGAACTACTTTAGTTGTCTTTGCCAAAGAATGAACAGGAATCCAGAGAGGAAATCTATTTTTCAGTTCATGGCAATAAGTTTTATTGAAACTTGTTGAATGTATGTATGATTGAATGTATGATTATTAGTTAACTCCTGATCTAATTCTGTTTAACAATAATGGGCGTGGTTCAACTTTGCTTAATCGCTTTTAAAATGGAGCAAGGCTGGCTGTTAGCTAAAATCATTCCTGCATTCTGGCTTAAATAAGACTCCAAAAATATCATTTCAGATTATGAGTTTTGAAGACCTTGTTTTACTGACTCTGGATAAAGGATTTCCATCATTTTTATTAACAACCTACAGGATTACTAATGTAACACTGTCTATGATAATTAGGTAACATGGTGGTATAAATAGCAATAAAAATATAGCTACCAGTCAGGAAGGACCATACTTAGTATACTAACAAGAAAAATAAATGACACATTTAACAATTTCCCCCATACTGTATGTGCTGAATTTCTGAGTCTGCCTTTTGCTATACATAGTGAAAATTGGGAGAAAATTTTTTACAAATAACTTCATCTTGAGCTCTAGACAAGGAGAGTCAATAAAATTTGATGCTTTGCTATTTCCATTGAATTGTATTTAGGTCAGCAAAACTTTTTTTTTCCTCCATGCTGGGCTGGTTCACACACCCCATCTTTGTAGATGGAGGCTATCCTTCTGCCGTAAAGGCCCGAATTCAACAGTTCAACAGACAGTGCCCCAGTGCTGTGGCCCAGCTCCCAGAGTTCCCTAGACCAGCAAAGCTTTTGTAAATACCATAAGTACATTTGTAATTCATTATATAGGAGTGTGATTATTTACCTAACAGTGTCCTACATAGTTAAATTGTATCTCCCCTCAATATTTTTTATATGAAAGCAAGCTTATGAGGAATATTTTGCACATAACATCTTGCCACTGCTTCTGACTGCTTTGTTAGGATAGATTCGTAGGGCCAGAATTAGCTTGTCAAACAGTGTGAAGTTTTTTGTAAAAAAAATTCTTTTTACATAAAGCGGTGCTCCTTTCTATGAATTTTATTCTGGGTACCAATACTTGAAAGATCCCACTACTTACTTACCTACTCTGTGGGTTTGGTAAGTTATACACGATCACCTGTTTCTGTTACATCTCTTTGATTACTGAATTTGAAATTTTTTTCCTTTTTGTGGTGCTAGAGATCAAACTCGGCCTTGTGAATGCTAAGCAAGCAAGCAATGTTCTACTAAAGTACACCTCTACCACTGTTTAACTTCTTTTAAATGCACATCTATGAAACATTTGTTATTTTTTCTTTTCTTTGTCAGTTGTACAGCTTTCTCACTGATTCACTAGAAATAGAGTGCTATCCTATCAACTCATATGTGCTATTTATTTGTCATGGATCTTAGTACTACTATAAGTACAAAAACATCTTTTTGATTGGTTATTTACATTTAACTTCAGTCCACATTTTAGGAAAAACCCCCCTCATACATTGTATTCTATTTTATGTACTTCCCAGGATCTGGGACATAAAACGTATGCAATATCTATTGGGTGAATTATGAAGTCAAATAATTTTAGTTTTCGTTTGTGATTTCTTCCACTGTTACTGTGCTAAGAGAATTATTTTCCATTTAGAAGATAAAATTATTTTAGAACTTAGAAATATTTAGTAGATTTTAAGTATAATTAATATGGGATTGATTTTGGTTTATGTGTTGGTTGGTGTCATCATTGTCTTTTCACTTACAAAAGATCTAAACAATAATTTCTGTAGCCTTTCTTTCTTTCTGTGAACTACCACACCCAGTATTAGTCACCATCTCTGTGCGCCCGGGCTGGCTCAGCATGCTCTCTGTCTGTCTGTCTCTCTCTGTCTCAGTCTCTGTCTCTCTGTCTCTGTCTCTGTCTCTGTCTCTGTCTCTGTCTCTGTCTCTCTCTGTCTTTTTTTTTATGGCCAGCAGATCCAGGACAGGTTGATTTCTGATTGTGAACATAGAAAATAACTGGTCTAGGAAATGCTCTGTAATCTTTTATCCACAGTATTTCTAGTGGGTTTGGTTGTATCTGTCTGCTTCTTGCTCAGCCCAAGACTCTGTGTTTGCATTCTTGGGAGTATGTAACTTCTCAATGGAAGTTTAAAAATTCTGTGCTTTCATTTCAATGGCAATGAAAAAAAAAGACCTATTCCAGACATGCTGGATAGATTTACGGTTTATGCTCATGTTGATTTTTATGGTTATATTTGCACCAGGGGAGAGGTAAATGATATCCTCAATTTTTAATGGGCAAAGCTTCCACTGTAGCTCAGTCAGAAGACAGAGTGATAGGAATTTCTCCTGTGTGGCAGTACTGGTGCTCTAAGTGCAAAGACTCATGCTCTGGTGGTCAGAATGTTGG
>NW_004524584.1:2959562-2962424 GCF_000260255.1 Octodon degus
ATCCCTCTATTCATTAAGAGAATGTAACTATATATCTATCCTAACCATTTTGAATACACAGATACAAAATGGACATTCATCTGTATCCCCTTTTTCGTTTAGTTCCATTATTTGATTATAGGTGTGTTAACTCAGCAAAATATTCTAAAAGAGTCCAGTAGTCCATAATAGTATTGGGTCTTCTGCTTCACTGGAAATGTCAGAAATTGTTGACCTGAGTCCCCTACAGCTCAACATAACAGCATGGCTTTACCTCTTATACTTCGTTTTTATACTTTTCTGCTGGATGATTAAGACCAAGGTAAAACAGGACCTATGCAACAAGAGTTGTAGCTTTTGGATCTGATAAGGTCAGTGAAATCTGCTCATGATTTATCCTGAGATCCTGTACCTCAGACTGTAGATCTTTTGTCAGTGTCAGCCATGAGGATGAATCATGGCCATTGCTTGGCCAATGTGCTCTTTCTGAAAGCCTGAGAGAATGTTTTCTCTCCAGGTGCAAAATATTTTTAAAAGTGGGTTTTCTAAATCGGACTTGCATGTGTAAACATTATGTTGTCTCCCTAGTGTAAGAACCTGAGAGTAAATAAAATCTGAAAGGTACAATAGATATTGTGAAAGGGAAAGAAACTGCTCAAAAGGAAAGAACAACTGGGGTGAGGGAAAGGAGAAAAGAAAGAAAGGAAATAAATGCACACAGGATAGCTAAGATAATTATACTACTAATTCTGTTGGTTTAATGAAAGGAACAGTTGAGACTTAGTTTTTTTTTTTATCAATTTTACATGCTTATATCTGACAATCTAAACAACTCCTTTGAAGACAATAATATGCAACAATATAATAACCATTGTTGGGGGCCAGCAAGATAGCTGAGTGATCTAAAGCTCCTGTTTAGGTAGCTGAAGGGGACCACAGTTCAATCTCCCACACCACAGGCTGTGCCAGCCCCAGCCTCAGGGTGGGCTGAGCCATCCCCCCCAAAAAATGTTGAATTATTTTTTGAAATTTTTCTTCTTTCTTTTTTGTATTTTAGTAAGGGTCTACAGTGTTTCACTACATAGATCAGACTAATAGTGATCCTCCTGTGTTCAGCCTCCCAAGAGCTGGGATTACAGGTGTGCGCCACCATGCCCAGTCTCAATTGCTGTCTCAGGGTGCCCTGGGGGCAAGGCTGGTACTGTACTCAGGGGGTCCAACCCCGGCCCCAGTGTCTGCCTAAGCAGGGGCTTTAGTCTGCTGAGCAATTTGGGTGGCCCAAAACTTGAGAAGGATTCTTTTTTTTTTTTATTTTTTAATTTTTTGCCTGGGTCAGACTGTCTAAATGGTAGGTCTGGTGTGGCAAGTGGACCTGGGGATTGAACCACTGACTCCTGGGCCTGACTGAGTTTGCCCAAGCAGGGGCTTTAAATAACTGAGCTAACCCACAATCCCCCTCATGTCCAGTGATTTTTTAAATTCTCTTTCAAAAATGTTCTTACTGAATGTTTGGATATCCTCTTTCCTGAAGTACCTATTCAAAGTGTTTGCTTATTAAAATTAATTTGCCTTTTCTTTAAAAAATGAAAGTGGGATTTTGGTAATATCCTCTTAAAAATATTTATTTAAACTGTCGAGTCATGGAATTCTCTCTCTTACAAATACATGCACACGCGTACATGCACACACATGCATACACACACAGGTTCTAGCAGAAGGATAACAGGCAGTCCCAGGATGCCCTATCATCGGTCTCTGAGCATGGGCAGACCACCCTGTCCCTCTGGGTCTCCACCACTTTCTCTGTAACATAAGCATGGAGGTTGTTCACTGCTGTTAGTCCAGGGCCCACCCTAGAGATCTGGCTGTGGTTCGGAACCAGACTTATGTAAGAAAAGATGAAAGGAAGTCACCTGTGCATTGGGGATTTCTATTTTGTTCAGGAGAGATTTTTGCTTTGGGACTTTGAGCCTTGCAGATTTCTTGTAGGGTTATAAGCTAGGGCTTAGGCTCAGATAGAGCAGAGTTTGAGCTCTGATAAGATCTACAAGTAACCTTGGGCAAGTTACTCAAACTGGTTCCTCCTCTAAAAGGTTGGTAATAATAGTGTCAATCTCACAAAGTGGCAGTTGAGAATATTGCAAAGTGGTAGTTTCCCCAAGTGCTAGTGCATCACTTGCCATTGTTGTTCCCCTTCGGGAAACAGCACAAAACCTTCCCTTCTCTCCACAGGTGCTGTGTGTGACATGAGATCAGCCTCAGGTTGATTCTGTCCACTGTACCTCTGACTCTTCAAGGACCCCAAGTTCTAGGCTCTGGACATTTTTTTTTTTTTTTGACATTTTTGTTACTGAAGTGGAAGAGAATCCTATGGACAAGTGGTTAGACTCAGAGCTGGTAAGCGGGCAATAGGCTCTAGGGACAGGAAGTGGCCTACCTTCTTCTAGTCCCACTGAGGAGGAAATCACTGACTAGCACTTGATCACTTCTGGTTCATGCTCTGTTGATACCTGGCCCTGACCTCTCACCCTGGTCTACCATTTTTGCCTTTGTCTTTCATCCTACTTTGATCTTTTTTTTTTTTTAGATTAATTTTTTTCTTATTTATTTATTTTATTTGGTACAGGGTCTCACTGTGCAGCTCAGACTTGTAGTGAGCCTCCTGTCTCAGCCTCACCAGTGCTGGGATTACAGGCGTGCACCACCATGTCCAGTTTTGGTGGCTGGCATGGTGTGCTTAGAGTTTGGTGGCACAGTATGCGGTACTGGAGATTGAACCTGGATCCTTGTGCTTGCCCAGCAGGTGCTTAGATCGCTGAGCTATCTCCCTGGCCCCAATCTATTTTTCATTCTTTTAACTGACTGATGTTCTTCAAATGCCAT
>NW_004524584.1:2962524-2963373 GCF_000260255.1 Octodon degus
GCTCAGTCAGAAGACAGAGTGATAGGAATTTCTCCTGTGTGGCAGTACTGGTGCTCTAAGTGCAAAGACTCATGCTCTGGTGGTCAGAATGTTGGTGGTCAGTACTAACCCCCAGGCTTTCACTGTTCTGTCTTTGAGTATACCAGACTACAACAATTATTGGCAACAATACACAGGAGAGGACTTTCTTTGTCAAATCATTGGGTTAAGATAGCCAGTAGAGCTGGATTTCAGGAGCATCATGACACAACCTTTCCTCAAACAAACCAAGACCTCTGCAGAGTACTATCGAGTCCCAGACACCTCATGACCATCCAGGTGCTGAGAGGGTGAATCCTTCATGTAGTGTGGCTGAGTGTGAGTTGGGATCTCTTGAAGTTATTAATACCATTTTGTAAAGCAAACCTATGTGAGTGAAGAGTCTGTGTTAATAATATTGAAGCCAAAACATTCAAACAGATGAAATATGATACTAGAATTGAGGTTACATCTTTGTCTTGTTACAGACCAAGTGGAAATTAACACTAAAATAAGTTTTAAATTCTATCTTATTAGTTTTTTAGGGGTTATTTATATTACATTCTGGCTTTGGTGCTTCTATAGGACTTATGTAACAATTTAAAATTTATTGTTATATTCGTATACATTAAAGTGACATTGAAATGAGTATAATTTGCACCAACATTGAAGGTCTGTGAAAATTTTTTTCCATAATTTTAATTGATAAACAAATAGTGATGAAACAGTTTCAAACCAAATTGGTAGGACAGTTTCAATAATTAACACATTGCATACATTCTTCCTAATGGTTAATTGCTGTACAAGATGCGGACATGATATCCTATTTAC
>NW_004524584.1:2967633-2976806 GCF_000260255.1 Octodon degus
TGGCACAGTATGCGGTACTGGAGATTGAACCTGGATCCTTGTGCTTGCCCAGCAGGTGCTTAGATCGCTGAGCTATCTCCCTGGCCCCAATCTATTTTTCATTCTTTTAACTGACTGATGTTCTTCAAATGCCATAATCTTAAATAAACCTCTCCCAGGTTTCCGAACACCTTAGCCTGGCCTTCATTGTTCTCTAAAATCTTCCTTAAATAAACCCTCTTCAACCAAGGTCATACTCTCTTATGTGCCTTAGTGAGACATGGTGGCTTTTGCCCATGCTATTTTTTCTTCTGGAACACTCTTCTCTTCAAATCCTAACCACTCTCAGGTGTCCCCAGTAACCTTTCTGGCCTGGCAGCATGTTGGTCGCATGATATCCTGTTTATCTCATCTCCACAGCACCAGCCATGGCCCCTCCTCACTTGGCACCTGGCACTGACCAGACAGGGGCATCCCATTTTCTTGGAGTGCCAAACCCACAGATTCTTGGGGGTCTAGGGATTACCCTATTCACAAATGTCAAGTGCATATAAAAGCAAATCATTTTGACTGGCACCTTCCCTTGTTGCCTACCTCCTGCCCTATATCTACCTCTAAGTCTTGACCTTGAAGTCAAACGGTCAATTCCTGGTGTGGAATGCCCTGTAATGTTCTACTTCAGACCCTCCCCGACTTAGATCAATTCTTCTATTATGACTTATATTTGCAGTTATGGAAGGAACAAATGAACAAAAATTAAAAATAATGAGTGTTATTGTCTTGCTCCACAGTCTAAGTGAAGGACTCTTGACATTCTCACTCTCATGACTTGATTTTTTCTTTAAGTTGAAGTGACTGATCTACTAAGCAAATGAACATATAGCCCTGGGGTAGCTGATACACCAATCTAGAGGGTGCATTGTAGTCAAAACACTTTATTTGAACAGCAGAGCTCACTAGTCAGGCAGAGGTCCCCATGCAGGGAGTGTTTGAAGTCTCATTTCTTGAGACCAACACTTTCTGGAGTCTGAAACCCGGAGTCCCAGAGCAGAATCCATCTATAACATCTCAGCAAATCCTGGTTCTCTTTCTCTGGCCTTTTCCCTGCTCCATTCCCAGTGCTGTTGGTTACTTATATACTTGGGAGCTGGGGCCAGGCACAAGAGCCCTGGACTGGAATCTGTTCAGGAGTTAGGCAGTGCCCAGCTCAGTGAGAACAAACTTGGGATTAAGGGAAAAAAGTGGCTAAAGTCTGGGGCTCCTGAATCCTGTTTATGTGGGTGACTGTGACTATGCTATTGCTCACAGAGGGCTTACTAGGATAAAGTAGCCCCAGGAAAACTGGGTATCATTTAGCTGGGTGAACAGAAGCTTCTAGCTCTAGAAAGTTGTCGCTAAGGTTTTTTAAAAAATTCCTGTAACAACAGTTGTGGTCGTGGTTGTTGCTAAAAAGTGAATCCAGTTCCTCTCTCTCCTGTGATCCCTCTCCCATGTCCCAGACAGAGGCTGTGGTCACCTCTCCACCTCACTTCCGCAGCCATCTAGGCAGGCACCCAGTTCTTACCTGGCAGCCCCAGCAGGGTAAAGTAGCCGCGGCACTCAGTGAAGCCAGAACTCTCTCGAACACAGGACCGCCATAGCCCTTGATAGTTGTACACAGCAGTCACTGGGTTGTTGTACAAGTCCTGGGTGCTCCATTGGTCCATGCAGGTGGCTGCAATGACGCCTGCGAACCCAATCAGAGAAACCACAAACCCTAAGCCCTGGCAGGCAGTCACAGACATGATGGAGTTTGGTGTCTACACAGCACAGAGCAAGACAAAGGACAGCCCCGTTCTGAAGGTGCTGAGTGTAGGGATGCAGTTTTTTCAGAGAGGCTGGTACACACGTCACGAATGGACTGGGTAGTATGTGTGTGAGTGTGTATGTGTGTGTGGGCTCACCAGAGCCACCTAGGCTTGCCTTGCTCCTTTATCTGCTTAAGTGAGATAATTTCCACAACATGGTACCAAGAGCCATTTGTTTCTCACCATATGTACACTCTACTCACTGTTTACTTTTCGAGGGAGTTTCTCTCCTGATTAACCAGGTTCCCCTCTGCAGAGGGGAAAGCAAGTACAGAGGTGGCTGCCTGGAAGGTGCTGTGGGCTTAATCAGTGTGGCTTGCAGGCTTCATTCATGTGGGGACAGCCATCATGCCTCCAAAACTTAGACAAGGATGATTCTGAGACATGATGAAGAATAACTGACTTTTTTCATCACATTAGTTACTATTTGTAACCGTGGGGTTCCAGGAAGCATAATTTCAAAGAACATCGAATTTAGCAAATACTGAATTTTTTCCCATAGGGAAAATATAGGTTTAGGTTTCTATGAGCCTCTAGTAACAAGATTTTCACACTAATGGGCAATTTTATTTTATGTGTGTTTTTATTTAAAAATACCATATTCATTGCATATTATTATTTCATTAGCTCCAGAGTCGCAGCCAACAGCAGTCTTGTCTATCATCAAACACAGGGTTAGTGAACTATTTATACATGATCTTTGCCAAAAGGCTGAGAAGTGATGGTGAACCGTTCAGAGACAAGTGCCCAACTGCAGCTCAAGACCACTTGCACATTGCAACATACCAACACTGTAATTAAGCCTGAATACTTTTTAGTTTAGAAAAAACAACTCATACATTAACATCTTTTGTCTTTATTTGTTTATTTAGTTATTGGTACAGGGTCTTGCTACACAGTTCAGACTTACAGTGATCCTCCTGTTTCAGCCTCCCCAGCGCTGGGATTACAGGCATGCACTACCATGTCTGGTTTTGGGGCTGGCATGGCCTTCCCAGTTTCTGGCTCAGCATGAGGTACTGGGGATCGAACTTGGGACCTTGCACTTGCCAGGTAGGCACTTGCACTGCTGAGCTATTTCCCTGGCCCTCAACATCTTTTGTCTTAAACCAAAAATAATATAAGATCACTGCTACTGATCTAGCATGTATATCTTTGTTACGCATGGCACAGCCTACTTGTGCTTATCAATGGTAGGCAGCATTCAGTACTATGCATGGGGGAGATTTTAAACAATGAAATTAACATAAACACAAAAGTGTGGCACTAAATATATTCCAAAAGGGATACTTGTTTACAGTATGAGGACTGAAAAAAGAAAGCAGAATGTACCTTGTTCCATCTGAACTAGAAATATGCAACTTGAGCAACTTGAAATTTTTCTCTCTGTACGTGTACATACAATGATTGTAGAAGTATCAGGAGTAGTGATTTCAGGGCTTAAAATAAATTTGGGAGAAATATGCAACTGTGAACTACATAAATAATGGGGATCAACTTCAGTGGTTATTTGATGGAAGTGGCTTGTGAATGTGGTTACTCCTCAGCTTTTGTGGAATTGACTCTGCCTTAATCTATAGCGAGAATGTGGAGAGAAGTGAGGAGAGGGAAGCAGTACAAAGGCCCTTGGCTCTGGAGCTAGGTGCCTTGGGATCTATCCCTGCTCTAGTGCTTACCAGCTGAATGTACACAACAGTCAAACCATCCTCTTTGAGCCTTGTCATCTCCTAAAAGGTGAGACAGTAACAGTGTTCACCTGGACTGTTTTGCAGACTACATTTGAGACTACACGTGACATGCTGAGCATGGCAGCAAAGGAATGTTAGCATACAAGAGCACACTGGTAATAATCTAAGCAAGAACTCCAGCAATTCCTAATTTCTTTCACATTGTACTTTTTCAGATTAACCAGAAACTAAACTTCAACTTACAAAAATTGTCTACACTTTCAATAAGACTCATTTTTTTTTTGTTGTTCAAACATTTTTCCCTATTTTGACTCTGAATTCAAGTGTCAATTCTTGGGCCTCAGTTTCTTTCTATCAAAAGTTAAGAGTTTATAAGATCTCACATTTTTTTTTTTTACTTTTACAAAGAACCCTCTTGTTTCAGTACACTGCTGTCAGGAATATCAATGTGTCAGATAGAAAAAAATGCATGTGTGAGTGTGCGTGTGTATTCTTGTGTGGCAATGGGAAAGGGAGGAGGAAAGAAGTACTACTCTGGTTTTAGGATGGAGGGAAGAGTCTTCCCACTTTCCTTCTGTTCCATGCAGTAGCCTCTGAGGCCATTTACTAGAACACCATGGGGTTCCAGGAAGCATAATTTGAAACCTTTGGACAAGAGTCATTCAATAGTCTAGTTAACACTCATGGAATGAACTAGAAAAATCAGTTCATTGACCCAGGAAGAAAACAAAAAGCTGGAAAATTTTGGTTTCAGTTTAGTCTATATATAGAAAAAGAAATCTCCAGAGACTCTGTCACCATGAGCAGCTATCATATGTATTCAGGGCTTATCTGTACACACTAAATGCCATTGTCTTGAATCTCCCATATTAAGTAAGTAGCTTTAAAAGGTGATTTTAGGTTGATAATACATCTAGAATAACTTGCAGGGGCAACTGTAAAGCCCTTGATGCAGATTGCATAGGAATTCTACTTTAATGCTTTTATCAAACTTGAACACAAAACCCCAAGTGTAAAATCTGTTACAAGCAGAATACTAGTGAAGGAATTCTTAAAAGAAAATAATCACATCTGCTTTATAGTATCTGTCAATTTTCATGGGGTAAGCTATCCTACCATGGCTGATTTGAGCTGTCAGTGTGAACACAAAGCCTCTGGATGCAATGTTGTGAAGACTTGCATAGAATCAACTTTTGAAGTTTGACTTCAGTGCCTCACCTAGTTATGAACGCTATGATAAGACAAATGCTTACAATGAGCCCTCTCCAAGAAAATCAGACTAAAGGCATAAAGGAAGGAGCTAATGCCACAAATACATAAAAGTCACCATTAAGAAGGAACAGCAAGTAGCACAGTGGTAGAGCTCTTGAGGTTAGTACTCATGAGGTCTTGAGTAAAATCGCTAGCACAGAGAACAACAACAACACCACTAAAACCAAACAAAAACAAAAAACTGAAGATTTGCTCTTTCTGTTTCAGAATTTCCAAAAAAATTAAATATTGTATATAGTCAATAAAACAAAAACTCACTGGAGAGCATAGTAGGCATGATTTTGTCTACCCTCTATTGCTGGCCCTTGTCTTACTCATGGTTGTAGTATTCTATATGAAAAAAGACTATACAGGTATAATTAAAGTTGCTAATTAGCTAATCTTTAAATAGGGAGATCATTGTAGCTTATCCAGGGAGGGTCAATGTAATCATATTACCCCTACAATACTGCAAAAGAATGCAGAAAAGGGAGTAAGAGATGCAATAGAAAGGTGAGAGAGCTGGTGAATGAGATGGATTTGACATATAATTGTTGACTTCAGGATGGAAGGGGCCATATGTTAAGGAAAAAAGATCTTCAGTCTCACAACTGCAAAGAACTGAAATCTTCCAAACAAGACAGATGGAAAGAGTACCTGAAGCCCATTGTGAAGGCATACACATTGCAGGTTCTTTGAACTAAGCCTGGTAAGAACTTAGTTCAGTAGAGTGTTCAACACACCAGACATCTAACTTGTAGTGACTTTGAAACAATAAATGGGTATTGTTTGAAGCCACTAAGTTTTTGGCAGTTTGTTACAATAGCAATTAAAAATTAACAGCAATTAGCAGTTTAAACACAGATGAAGGTAGCATTCATAAACTAAAACACAGAACTGAGGTGATCACACAGAAGGTAGGCAGAGAAAAACAAAGATAGAAAACATGAGACAGCAGTGCAAAGAATAGAGGACAAATGAGAAGTCCCAATGCCTAAAAGGAGTAGCAAGAAAAGAGAATTAGCAAAATGAAAGAAAGATAATAGTTAATGATTTGGGAGAGGGTTTCCAGACTAAATGAAAAGCATAAATCTGATACTAATATTGTACAGTGAGGTCCAAGAAATAGTAAACAGTAAAGAAGAAAAGAAAGACAAAGAAATTTGGAAGAAGTAAAATTTACTACTTATATATGGCATGATTCAATATGCAGAAAATCATAAAAGTTACACACACAGTCTATGAGATCTAATAAATAATATGGCAGACACAAAGTAAGCAAATACAAACCATTTGTATTTCTTTATATAAATTATTATATAGCTAAAAGGAAATTCAAAACTTCCATTTATAATAGCATTAATTAAAATAAAAATACCTTGGGATAAATTTATCCAAAGAGACAAGAGAGACTTGTGTACATTGAAAACTGGAAAATTGATCAAAGAAATTGATGATACAAGTAAGTGGAAAATACTCATGTTTATTGATTGGAAGAATTAATATTGTTCAAATGTCTGCACTACCCAAAGTGAGATATAGAATCAATACAACCCCTATCAAAATTACAATGATCCTTTTTATGGAAATAGAAAAAAGTTCCAAAATAGCTATGGAATGACAATAGATCCCATATAGTGAAATAATCTTGAGACAGACAAAGGTAGGGGCAGTGGGCTTTCTGATTTGAAATTATATTACAAAGCTATGGTAAGAAAATAGCAATATACTGAGCCAGCAGACACATAGACAGACAGAACAGAATAGAGAGCACAGAGATGAAGCAAGTCATATGTGGTCAACTACTTTTTTTTTTAAATTACTTTTATTTTATTTTTATTTTTATTTTTATAATTTTATTAGAAACAAACAGCAATGAGATAGTTTCAAAACTGATTAATAGGACAGTTTCAATAATTAATACATTGCATATTGTTGTCTTCTTAGTGGTTATTCATAGCACAAGATGCAGACATGATATTCTGTCCAAACACTGTTAGTAAAAATCTTTCTTCTCATTGAATTAAGAGAAAGTAGTGTATATCTATCCTAACTATTTTGAATATACAGATACAAAATAGTCCTTCATTTGTATCCCCTTTTTTGCTTCATTTTGTCAGAGATAGGTATTCCATTGTCATTTAAATACTGTAGGTGCATGAATTCAGCAAAATATTCCAATATAGTCCAGTAGTCCATAATAGTAGTGGGTTATCCATAGGACTGACAATGGCAGAAGTTGTTGACTTGAGCCTTTTACAGCTCAGCATATTAATATGGCTTTACTTTTTGTACCTTGTTTTTATACTTTTTGCCAGATGGTTAAGACCAAGATAAAGCAAGACCTACATAACAAGAAATGTAACTTTTGTCTGAAAAATCAGTCCAATACCCTCAGGATTTATCCTGAAACTATGTACCACAGTCTGTAGATCCTTTGTCAGTGTCAGCCATGTGGATGACTCACGGCCATTGCTTGACCAATTTGCTCTCTGTGAAAGCCCGAGAGAATGTTTTTTCTCTATGTGACTCCTTAGGCACACTCTATATCACTGATCACTTTACTCTGTGGCCTCATAATCTCCTTGATCAGAAAATTTGGGACACAACTGAGTTACAGTATGTTACAGTACAGGTTCTCCTATGTCCTGAGTTCTCATTGACCTTGAAAGGATAGGACCAAAGTGTTGGCTGTCCTTGCAGCCCTTATTTTTCTCTAATTTTTGGTCTGCAAACTTAAGTTGTTAACCCACCAGAAGAGAAGTTTGTTATTATTACCCTACAACGTAGGCAGTTGAGCTTAATCTTACTATCTGTTTGAATATCACACATCTTAGACATAACATGGAACAGGTATTTTCCATCAAGTATGATATATTAAACTTTAAGTCCCTACAGAATATGAAAAAAAATTTAAAAAATATTTTAAAAAAGGAATAAACAATTACATATTTTTACACAGAAATTTAGAAATCTAATAATATACAGCATTGTAGCAGGACAGTCCTATGACATTTTTTTCTTGTCTCTTGTTTTCATTTATTACAATTTCTTTTAAAAACAAATATTTACTTAAGAGACAGTAGGACAGCAATTGGTATGACATGATAAGCAGTACATCTTTAGAAGACCAGAATGGCAGGCATTGCTAGCATGGCCCTAGTATTACACATTGCTATCTTCAGTAGAGTTGCTTAGTTCACAGGTATCAGCATATATAGTTAGTCAGGGTGAGAATCCTACCAATAAACTGCTACTTTCAAAAACTGGCTAAAGAGTCTCCGGATCATTGCCTTAACCATCTTGTGCATATAAATGTGTGGATTTGCCCCTGTCATGTTTCCTAGCTTTTCACCTTGCCCTCTTTTCATTGTCTAATCCTTAAGTTATTGCTTTCCTTTCAATTGTGTTATACATTTCTATTTTTATTTTTTCTTTTGAGTTCTTAAACTAGGAATACTATATGATATTTACACATGTCTGATTTATTTCACTTATGAGTATATCTTCAAGTGGCATCCACTTAAATATAAAGGCTTTGAGTTTATCATTCTTTATGGCTGAGTAATACTCCATTGTATAAAAATACCACATCATTTTATCCATTCCTCAGGTGACAGGCATCTTGGTTCTTTCCAAGATTTGGCTATCACAAATTGTGCTGTTATAAACATAGGTGCACATACATCACTATGATATGACATTATCAGATCCTCTGAGAAAATTCACAGTAGGGGGAAAGCTGGTTTGAATGGGATTTCCAGTTCTAGTTTTTTAAGGAGTCTCCACACTGATTTCCATTATGGTTGCACCAGTCTACATTCCCTCCAGCAGGTGGATAAAGATTCCTTTTTCCCACAGCCTCTCCAACATTTGTTGTTGGTTGATTTCTTTATGATAGCCATTCTTTCTTGGATGAGATGATACCTCAGTGTTGTTTTAATTTGCACTTCATGGGTGGTTAGTGATGTGGAGCATTTTTTCATAAATTTATTCGCTTCTTTAATTTCATCCTCTGAGAAGTGTGTGTTCATCTCAGATGCCCATTTCTGGATTGGTCTTTAAATTTTGGGGCCCTAATGGTTTTTAGTTATTTATAAATTCTAGAGAGCAGACCTTCATCTGTGTGCTTATTAGTCAAGATTTTTTCCAAATTTGTGGGTTGTCTTTTCACTTTGTTGGTAATTTCTTTTGACATGCAAAAACTTCTCAATAAGAGGAGAACCCAGTTGTTCATTCTTTCAAGTATTACCTGTGCGATTTGTTTTTTGTTCATGATCTCTTTGACTATCCGGATATCTTCAAGAATTCCTGCTACTTTCTTTTCCAGGTGACTTAGTGTTTCTGTTTTAATGTTTAGATCTTTAATCCATTTTGACTTTAGCTTAGTGCATGGTGATAGACCTGG
>NW_004524584.1:2977300-2978294 GCF_000260255.1 Octodon degus
TGAAAAGATCTTTGACTTCTTTAGTTAAGTGAATTCCAAGGTATTCCATTTTCCATGGTGCAATTGTAAAAGGTATTGTTTCTCTAATTTCCCTCTAGTTTGTTTGTTATCTGTGTAGAGGAATGCTATTGACTTTTGGGTATTGACTTTGTATCCTGCTATGCTCTGAATTTGTGTATCAATTCTAGTAGATTCTTGGTGGAGTTTTTTGGGTCTCCAAGTAAAGTATCATTTCATCTTCAAATAGTGATAATTTAACTTCTTCTTTGCCTATTTGTATTCCTTTTATTTCTCTCTCCTGACTAATGGCTCTAGCTAATGATTCCAGAACTATGTTGAATAGGAATGGTGATAGAGGTTATCCTTGTCTTGTACCAGGTCTGAGAGTAAAGATTTCAGTTTTTCCCCATTTAGAATTATGTTAGCCATTGGGTTGTTATAGTTGGCTTTTATTGGATTGAAGTAGAGGCCATCTATTCCAATTTTCTGTGGGACTTTGAACATGAATTAGTGTTGAACTTTGTCAAAAGCCTTTTCTGCATCAATAGAGATGATCATGTGGTTTTTAATTTTTCGCTCTATTGATACAGTGAATTACATTTATAGATTTGCACATATTGAACCATCCTTGCATCACTGGGATGAATCCTACCTGGTCATGGTGTATAATCTTCTTGGTGATTTGCTTTATTCTATTTGCTAGGATTTTATTGAAGAGTTTTACATCTATGTTCTTGAGGAAGACTGGACTGTAGCTGTCTTTTTTAGTTGTGTCTTTCCCTGGTTTTTGTGTCAGTATAATACTTGTCTTCAAGAATGATTTTTGGAGGATTGCTTTCTTTTCAGTATCCTTGAAGAGTTTGAGGAGTATAGGGATTATATCTACCTTAAATTTCTTGTGGAATTCAGTTTTGAATCCATGAGGACCTGGACTTTTCTTTGTCGGTAGGTTTTTTATTATGTTTTATATTTCATTGGCTGTTATTGGGTTTTT
>NW_004524584.1:2982904-2992064 GCF_000260255.1 Octodon degus
TTGTTTCAAACTCTGGTTCAGTTCTGTTATTTCTTTGCTAAGTTTTTGTCTGGTTGACCTATCTTTTGGAGATAAGGGTGTGTTAAGGTCTCCTATTAAAATTGTGGTATTGGATATTAGATTTTTCACGTCCATTAAGATTTGATTTATATAGTTGGGTGCTCCCATGTTTGGTGCATACATATTTATGAGTGTTATCTCTTTCTCTTGAATTTTTCCCCTAACCAGTATATAGTGGCCTTTTTTTTCATTTGATCATTGTTGGTTTGAAGTTCCAACTGTCTGAGAATAAGATTGCTATCCCCTTTTTTTTTCTGAGGTCCTGGGGCATGTAGTATTGTTTTCCATTTTTTGACTTTCCGCCTATGAATTTCTTTATGAGTTATGTGTGTTTGTTGTATACAGCATATTGTTGGATTTTGTTTCCTGATCCACTGTGCCAGTCTATTTCTTTTAATTGGTGAATTGAGTTCATTTGCATGATGGTTATAATTGAGATGTCTTGACTTACGGTTGACATGTTGTTTTCTTGCTGTTATTTACTCCTTTTTCTCCTGTGTTTAGTTGCTTGCTCTATTTAGTGGGTTCCTTCTTTTCTCGATTGTGGAGTTCTGATCATTTTGTTCACTCTTTAGAACATCTTTAGTAGTCTGTGCAAAGTTACCTTTGTCATCATGAAATTCTTTAGTTATTCTTTTGTCATGAAAGTATTTTACTTCTCCATCAAACTTGAAAGAGAGTTTTGCATGGTATAGTAGTCTGGGCTGGAATTTGTTTTCATAGAGGCCTTGAAGTACTCTGCTCCATGCTCTCCTTGCCTTCATGCTTTGTGAAGAGAAGTCTGCCTTTATTCTGATGGGCTTTCCTTATAATTTGATCTGTTTCTTTTCTCTAGCGTCTTTCTGTATATTGTTCTTGTGCTGGATTTCTGGGATCTTGACTATTATGTCTCTGTGTGTTTTTATGTGGGGTTGATGTTATTTGGATTTTTGTATGCTTCAATTACCTGAATGCCAGATTATTTCCTCATATTTGGGAAATTTTCTGCTATTACTTCTTCCCATATTCTTTTTATATCATTTGTATTGATTCCTTTTTTCTCATTGATGCCTATTAGTCTCACGTAGCTCAACTTTGCATCATCTTTCTGGTGATGAATTATTTTTTTCCTGCATCCTCATTGTTTTTAACAGATCTTTTCCTACCTCTTTAGCTAGGAAGGCATCTTCAACTCTATCTTTCCTTTCACTCAAATGGTTTTCCAAGGTTGTGATCGAGATTTTATTTTCCTCTATATCTCATTGACTCTGCTTCATGTGATCTATTTCTTTCCTATATTGCTTATTGAAGGATTCTATAGTTTTTCTAATCTCTTCTATTTTTTTTCGGTGTCCTCTCGAGAAGCAGTTATTAATCAGAGATTATTTCTGATCTGATTTCCTCTGTACGTTTCTGCATTTAATTCTTTATTTTAGATGCTATTAATTCAGAGGTTTCTTTTTTATTTCAAAGGTTATTTCTGATCTGAATTCCTTTCTACCTTTCTGCAGTTGTTTCTTTACTTCAGATGCTATTGATTCAGACATTTCAGTTGTGTGATTCCCAATTTCTTCTGTGCTAGTGTCTTCTGCACTTTTTCTGGGTGGACTCAGGGTCTGAGATTGTATTTTGCTTCTTCTCTTTGTCATTTTGTATAGCACTGTCCTCTGACCTTTGGTGTAGAGCTTTGGTGCAGTTATAACCTTAGCACCTCCTGAAATTCAGGTGCAGATCTACGAAGTTTGAATTCATTCATTTCTGCCTGGCTTTGTTCTGGCTGCTGTGCTGATCTTCTTCCTGTTCCTTGGAAGTGAACCTGTTGTGCTCCTCTGGCAAGATGTTCTGCTCTTGGATTAGCTGTGTGGTTCTGGCCTCTATCCTCTATTCTGGGACTTCAGCTGCAGTTTCACACCAGGACTATGTGCCAGGCCTTGTCTGGGTCTGCAGGGGTCTGGAGAGCATGGTGGAGTTCTCACTTACGAGATAGGATTGGGCTGGGTTTGGAGGCTTCCAGCGGCGACAGGGGAGCACAGAAGCTCTCCCACACACTTGCTTGGTCTGGCCTTGGTCTGGGTCTGGAGGGGTATGAAGAGCACCACATAAGTTCTCACTCACATACTGTGTCTGGTCTGGGTCCAGAGGCACAGAGTGGTCCCAGTAGCATGGCGGAAGTTGTCACTCATGTGCTGGGCCTGTCAACTACTTTTTTGGCAAGGACTAAAAATATATAGAAGATAAAGAATGATCTTTGGTAAAAGGTATTGTGAAAACTGAATATCTACATAGAAAATAATGAAATTTGACCTTTCCTTGTACAGTATACAAAACGCAATTCAAAATGAATTAAAAACTTAAATGTAAGATATGAAACCATAAAACTTCTAGAAGAAACAGAGAAAAATTCTTGATTGTCTGCGACAGTGGGATATTGCATATTACATCAGAAACTCAGGCAGTTGTGCAAATTTAGCTTGATGTGGCCAAAGCCATATATGAGTCAAAAGTGCCACAATTGTCCACAAATAACCATGGTCAGTTCTCCCTACATAACTTCTCAGTATATTATAAGTAAAAAAATCAATTAGAGTGGTTTGGGCAGCTTTGTAAATCAACTGTAGTGCCAGGAATATGTTTGACTCTGAGTTTAGCTTGATAGAAACTGGGTACCTTCTGGCTTTGATGAAGTCACTGCTGGTCTGATTGCTTTACAAGTCCCAATTTTTTGATCCAAATATCAAGGATCTACCACATCATGCTGCCATCTGAAACCATGCTTCTGTTAACAAGTTCCCAACAAATTGCACTCTTTCTCAAGCTGGACCTTTCTGTCTTTGTCTGTAGTCTTGTAGTATCTTGGATTCACCTAACTGGGTTGTTCTGCAATAGGCAATAACTACCATAGCATCCAGCAATCCCACTTCTAGGTGTATTACTAAAGCAAATGAAATCAGAACCTCAAAGTATTTCTGCACCATTATCGTCACTGTAGTGTTATTCATAGTAGTCAAGATATGGAAATGCCTAAGGGATCACTGATGAGAGAATGAATAAGGAATTGTGGAAATTTTCTAAGACAGAGTAGCTTTTAAGTTCTCTCACCTCCCACCCCCCCTCTGTAATTATGTGGTGAGATTGTTATGTTTATTTGTTTCAGTGCAATAGGCATTTCAGTATGTACACATATACAAAAATACTTACATGTATACAATTATTAAAACAACAACAATAAAGATAAGGAAAAATCTCAACTGACACTTCACCAAAGAAAATACGCACATTGCAAATAAGCCCATGAAAAGATGTTCAGCATACAGCGTCGTTGGGACAGGCCTCCACAGGTGCAGATAGTTGGACTCAGAGGCAGACATAAAAGTGCAAAATTTCTGGGTATTTCAGGAAATCTTGGGGAAGATGGTAGAATTTTCCAGGTTATGGAAAGCAGTCTCATTCTGCTGTTTGTGGGTGGGAACCCAAGTCTCAGCTACATGAAAAGTCCAATTGGGTTCATAGCAGGAACAGGGACCATGTCTTGTTCAAGAGCTTAGCCACAGAGAAGACTCAGGCCAGTGCACACACTGAAATGCCCAGTAATGCAGCGTCTGTGAGATCTGAGTGAGAAGAGGATATTCTGGGTTAAAAATGTCTTCCAGTGATTAGGAAACAGGCTCTTTTTAGCTCTGCCCCTCTGGCTGCCATGGTTCCAGATGATCTTCCAAATGTATACCTCAGCACTCAACATGCTCCCTCTATCTTACCTGTCCAGATTGCTAGGGATCAAAGATATTTTGTAAACTCACAAGAAGTTTTCTTTCTTTCCCAAAATCTGAGAATCAGGGGGAAAACAGTCTCAGTGTGTATGATAATGTATGAAGAAGTCCACATTCCTCTTTTTAATACCATTGTGAGATTTTTAGTTACATCTTTTACCAAGCAGGGACTCTGTTTCCCAGGAAAATAGATGTTTCTTACCCATAATATAGGAACTGTGGAGAAAATAAATATACTATATTCAGGAGACTTTAGCACTTAAATGAGGGCTCTGAAAAAATAAATTCAAATTTCCAGAAATGAGAGAACCTGTCTGCTCTTTCCGAGTGACAAGACAATCAGTTATAAGCTCTAAGAGAAACTCAGTACGTTACGTCGAGAGCTTAGCCTGCTGAGTCAGATGTGACTCAGAAAAATAACCATCAAATTCAGAGTTTCAGCCTAATGTGGGCGTTCCAAGGATGGGATTCAGCCAAGTAGTGACTCATATCCACTTGGTTTGGCTTGTGGGAGTAGTGAGATAATGCTCCTCTGACCACCAATGGGAGTTAAAAATTGCCCATGTACCCTAAGCCCATTTGATGCAAGATACACTTCTAAAGCTGTAAAGCACAAGTAACCAAAATATTTCACAGAATTCATAGTGCTGGGAATGTGTTTTTCAGCCCCAGTTTGGTATTTGGATTTTCAATAAAATATATGCCTACAAGAAGTTCACAAATTTAAATATATTTGGAAAAGAATTCAAATAATCTATGCATGTCCACTTGGACCACATGAAAAGTCCATCTGTATTTGTTTTTCAAGCAGGGTTTGTTGGCAAACACAAACTTTTCCCTTGGTGATGAAACAAGATGAAGCAGGACTGTGGACACTAGTCATGATTCTATGGTTTTTCTGCTGCCAGCCCATACCTGTCTCAAGGTGTAGGCTGAGTATAGGAGGCCTTTATAGGAGGAAGATTCTAATATTGAATCAAGCCTTAGCAAGGGTGTGGCACCATCATAGAGGATTCTCAACCCCCTTACTCTCACCTGTCTGACTTTCCCTGAGAGCTTCCCTCCTCAGGCAGCTTGTTGTCCAGGGTCCCTCCTGTCTCTAAATCTGTGTTTAGGAAGGAGTTATGGTAATGCATGATGGTTAATTGGAAAGGCTTACTTTGTAAGTTCTGGGTGATTTCCTCTCTCTCTCTCTCTCTCTCTCTCTCTCTCTCTCTCTCTCTCTCTCTCTCATTTCTTTCTCCCTACCTTCTTCTTTTCCCTTCTCTCTTCCCCTTTCATGTAGTACTGGCATTGAACCAAGGGCTTGTACATGCTAGGTAAGTGATCTGCCACCAAACTACATTCTCAGACACCTTCCCCACACTTTTAACGTTTGAGACAGGGTCTTGCTAAGTTGCCCAGGCTGGCCCCAAGTTTGTGATTCTCCTGCCTCATCTTCCCAAGTAGCTAAGGTCACAGGTGTGTACTGTCATGACCTGTGCTATACTTTACTGTAGAAATAGACTGCTTTTTCCATTTCAAAAGCAAATCAAATAAAAGATTTTCTGTGTAGTGATGTTTTACCAGTCCCCAGAGGTTTTAGATTTTATAAATGAGTGAATCATACAAAAGATTTTGGCACCCAAAGGAAATGATCAAATTATTAATTTTCCAGGAAAGGACAAAAATGAATTACTAATCATTATATAAAAGAAAGAATATCTTAATGTAAAAAAGACAGAAAGTCACAGTCTCAGAATAATAGGAAGTCAAGTCACAGACTGTTAGAGCAGTTAGATATTTGTACTTAGGTTCCATATTGTTTTAATTTTTCTCATTCATCTCAATGGGGACCACGGTAGTCCACGGGCCAACACTGGAGCTGCGGGGCTGGCAGCTGTTCAATGACCAGTGAGATGCTCACTATTAAGGTTGATTGAGAAGGAGCAATTCCAGAACATGGGAGTGAAAAGGCAACTCCTGAGCTATAGGTGAGGGAGGGAGTTTTGGTGATCTTGAGGGGAGGCACTAAATTTAAGGGAAGATCTGGTTGGGCAGAGGCAAACTTGAAGACTCTGGGCAATGAGGCTGAGGAAAACCAGACACTGAGATGGTTGGAAACAAGAGCTGGATGTTTAGGGGAAAATTATTCACATCAGGGACAGAAGAGAAAAGGAGGAATGAAAAATTCCTGAGGACAGTGACTATGAATTTACAAGGGGCTCATTTAGGGAGTTCTTTGGACAGGGACTAAGAAGTATCATTGATGGATTGATTTGATTCATTCATGGATGCATTTGTCTAAGAAGCTTGGTAAGCAGACCAGTCAGTATACTAAGTACTGGAGATGAATAAAGATAAACAAAGTACAGTCCTTATCCCCAGATATGTGTAGTCATTTATAAATGATATACATGTAAATATATATGCACTATATACTTTATAAAACATACTCTCACATGCAAATTAAAAGAGGGAAATTAAAAAATGGCTGTAAATAGAAGTTCAGAAATTATCTTCATACACCCCAGTGGATGGTTTTGGCTATCCCTGGGTGGTGAGTAAGCTCTCCTTGGAAATTATTGTTCAAAGTGGGTGTGAACAATTGAGAGAATTGAGAGAGAAAATGGCAAATAGAAATGCTGATGGCTTCTTGGAGAGTAATATGACTACAGAGCTGAGATATAGACATGGAGTTCAAAGAAGGAGTGGTCCAAGTTATTTGGGATCAGAGAAAAAAGAAGGAAAACAAATCAGCTCAAGTGGAATAAAGCAATAGAACAGACAAATGTGTAACTTAGGACTGAGAGTAATCCAGAAACTGGTGAGTGCTCTATGAGGTGGAGTTTACACACAGAAAGGGAGTTTAAAACTCTGCAGTAGTGGGTCACTCTCCTGCTTACACAGATAATGGAGCAGTGTCTGGGTCTGTGATTTGCATTTCATGACCAAGGGTTTGTGTTCAATGGGAAGGTTAGGAAGAACTTACATGAAACCTGGAAGAAGGAAAAGCCATAAGTCTCAGTGATTATGATATAGGGATCACAGGACACTATGGCTCAGTGTTAGCTTTTTGAATCACCTGATAACAGCACTAGGGGACCAGCCATCCTGGTGTGTTTGGTACTCTTGAGGATGCTACTGAAAATCATGGGTTCTTGGAACCCACTGAATTTCAGGCAAATCAGATCCCTGATTACGTTCAGATTAGCACACCTTGTGCTTACTTTTGTGAAGAACAGCATTTGTCCTTGCCAATCCATTTATTTCAGCTAGAGCAGTTTCCTCCATAGAGGTGGGCATGTGGCTGAGGCCTGGGCACTAGCATCTTCCTTTCCTTGGTAACAGTCATTGGAACATGGATGGGTATGTGATATAATTCAGCTCAGTGAGACTCAACTCAAGACATTTTGGGGGAACTGTTGAGAAAGAAAGGGGGTCCTTTTCATTAGGATTTCTGGGAATGAGTTTAATAAATGTTTCAAGATGCTAGGAACCATCAAATAAAATCTTGAATAAAGAGAACTTAGGGCAACATAAATAGGGAGGTGGAAAGAGCCTCTAGATTTTGACAGTGTCTGAGACCCTCTACTATGCTATACCTGAAGAGAGATTTACTGTTGCATATTTTCAGCTAAGTGAACCAAGATATTTTTTTCTGCCTCTGCCATCCTTCTGCACTCTTGCTCAAGGCAATTTGAATGAGTTTTGGTTGGCAAAGTCCTGACAAATCCAGCTTGTGCTGATCATATACAGATGAGGATATACATATTGTCTTACTCAGAAGGACAATTAATTCTGAATTTAATACTGCATTTGATGCTTGGGGAAAGGAGTACAAGTACCTGCCAGTTCTCCTTTAAGTAAGGTAAAGGATATAATGAATAATTATGTAGAGTTTAATGATGTGGAATAAAAGTGGAGACCTGATGTCTAATGGGGAAATAATAAAAAATAATAATGCAGGACCAGTGATAGAAGGGATTTTGAAAAGTACAGATTCTGTTACTCCATTGTATTTATTATTTTCATTTGTTCCCCTGATAGTGTGGAGCCCTTTATCCAACAAGAGTCTTTGAGCTTGGGGATGTGGCTCAGTGGTAGAGTTCTTGCTCTGGATGCACAAGACCATGAGTTCAATCCCAGTACCACATGAAAAGAGTCTTTAAGTATTTGTTCAACATATGTGTATAAGAAAATAAGCTTTTTCATGCAAGGAAATGAATTTTCATGAATATTTCCTTCCAATTATAAAAGTAGTCCTAAAATGGTAAAATGAGTCTCAGTTTTTGGTACTTTTCATTCTCTTCCATAACATTTCATGATTTTTCTGAGGCAATTGGCTCATCAAAAAGTTTAAGACTAAAAACATATTAGTAAATATCACTATGCTATGTCTGATTAGGTTCTGTAATTTTAATTCTCTGTGACAGAGAGCTTAGGTAAGAGTTAATGGGCTAGTTTTGGATTGGTGCAGGTTAAGAAAAATTAGAATTAATATACATTACTGAGACAAGTGTTTAATAGGTTTGCACTAGAAGACCCATTGCACTTTAGAGGAAGTGAATATCTAATTTTTTTTTATCAACAAAGTAAGGATCTGTGTGAGAAAACCTGGGTGAATTGACATCATATTCTCAATTGATTCAGTGATGGTTTGGTGTCTCATGGATTGTCACTACTGTTAGCTGCCCAGTTAGCCTGACTGTGATCCATCTCTTGAAAGGAAATGTGGTATAGGACACTTAGAGGGAGAAGAAAGTAGGTGCTTACTCTGCAACAAAATGGTGCTCTGAGGAGAGCAGGAGGAGGATGTCTGTTGTCCTCAGAATGGGCATAGAAATATCATGTGTGAAGGTTTTCTGCTTCTAAGAATGGTGGGATAGCTCATTTAATCAAATTTTCCATTGAGATAATTTTAAAAGCCTATTGTCAACTTCCCAAGTGCTGGGATTACAGGCACGTGCCACCATGCCCAGTCTCAATTGCTGTCTCAGCATGCCCCAGGGGTGGGGCTGGCATGAAAAACTAGGGATTGAACCCCGGTCGTTGTGTCTGCCTAAGCAGGTGCTTTAATCTGCTGAGTTATCTGGCCGGCCCAAGACAAAAAGGTACTTAAAAACATATTAAACGGACTCAATTCACCAATTAAGAGAAATAGACTGGAATAGTGGATTAGGAAACAAAATCCAACAATATGCTGTATCCAAGAAGCACATTTAACTCATAAAGACATTCATAGGCTGAAAGTCAAAGGATGGAACACAATACTTCATGCCCCAGTATCTCAGAAAAAAGCAGGGGTAGCAATCCTATTCTCAGACAGTCTCAACTTCAAACCAACAATGATCAAGCGAAATAAAGAAGGGCAC
>NW_004524584.1:3000872-3012899 GCF_000260255.1 Octodon degus
GAACTATGATAGCATCACAACTAATATCATACTGAATGGTAAAAGACTGAATGCTTTCTCTGTATATTAAGGATAAGACAAAAAAGTCTTCTCTCATCATCTTATTTGGCATTTCATTGGAGATTTAAATTAGAGCAATTAAATAATAAAATAAAATAGGTCATCTAAATTAAAACAATAAAACTATTTTCAGATGACTTGATGTTGTATATCACATCCTGCATCCTCACATAGAAGAAAAACTTAAGGAATACATTAAAAAATAAAGATAATAAATGAATTGAAGTCAAATTTCATCATACAGAATTCACGCACCTACTATATTAAAATGGCAATGGAATACCCATCTCTGAGAAAACTATACAAAAAGGGGATGTAAATGAAGGCCCATTTTGTATCTGCATATGCAAAATAGTTAGGATAGATATACAGTTACTTTCTCTTAATTTAATGAGAGGAAAGATTTGTACTAATGGTGTTTGGACAGGATATCCTGTCTGCATCTTGTACTATGAATAACCACTCTGAAGACAACAATATGCAATATATTAATTAATGAAACTGTCCTACTAATCTGTTTTGAAACTGTCTCATTGTTATTTGTTTCTCAGTAAAATTATTAAAAAAGTAACCCCGCCAAATTTCACCATACAATGTTAATAGATAAAAATTAATTACAGTCCTATATTCCTACAATGAAAAATAAAAAAATGATATTAAGAAAACAGCTACAACTAAAATAGCATCCAAAAGAACAACATATACCAGATGTATTTATTCATGCCTATAATCTCAGGACTCTGGAAGAACAAGGCAGGAGGACTGCAAGTTTGAGGCACACTTGGGCAACTTATGGACTTAGATTATCTCAAAATGAAAATATAAAATTCCCTGGAGAGGTAGTTCAATGCAAAGTCCTCTAATTCAATCCCCAATAGTGGAAAAAAAGAATAAAATATTTAGGAACAAATGTATTTCATAAAAGAGAAGCTTCAAAATATTCTTGAAATAAAGAAGACTGAAAGAAGAGGAAAACCAAAAATTTCCAGTTCATGGATTGGAAGATTTAATGGTGTTAAAATGGCAATTGTGCCCAGATTGGTAATAGAGTAAAAATACTCAGCTGTCTTCCTTGTAGAAATAAAAAATGTTCTAAAATTAAAAGGTCCCCAAATAACCAATAATTTTCAAAACAAAGAACAAAATTGGGAGACTCAATTTCTGACTTTAAAACTCATTACAAAACTACAGTAATCAAGATGGTATGGCACAGGCATAAGAATAGACATATAGATGAATGGACTGGAATTGAGAATCCAGAAAGAAATCCTCATGTAGCATTCAACTAATTTCTAAAAGAATTATAGGACAATTTAATGAACAGAAAACAATAGTCTTTTCAACAAAATGGTTCTGAGACAACCTAATATCTACATGCAAGAGGACAAAGTTATACCTCAATCTCACATCATATACAGAAACTAACTTAAAATAGTAAATGTAAGCTAAACTTAAGAGCTAGAATTCTAAAACTCTCAGAAGAAAACATAGACCTAAATTTTCAGGAACTTGAAGTAGATATTGGTTTCTCAGATATGATACCTGAAATAAATAGTGAATAAAAACAAAAAATGGGATTCATCAAAACTAAATTTTTGGCCAGCCAGATATCTCAGTGGACCAAGGCTCCTGCTTAGGCAGAGCTCAGGGGCCAGGGTTCAATCCCCAGTGTGATGTGCCGGCCCCACCCCCTGGGCACACTGAGATGGCAATTGAGACTAGGTATGGTGGCACACGCCTTCAGTCCCAGTGCTTGGGAGACTGAAAACAGGTGAATCACTATGAGTCTGATCTGTGTAGTGAGACCCTATAGGCCCTATACTAAATACATAAAATAAAAAACTTTAAATTTTTGCGTATCAAAAGACATCAAGAAAATGAAAAGACAACTGACTGAATGTGGTGTTGTGAGAAATGATCTTACTAAGAATGCTAAATAAAAAAATTCAGTTGGGAGAGTGGAGGTACAGTAAAGGAAAATATGCTGCTAGTCATCCAGGAAAGAGTTCTCTAGGATGTGCTGTAAATAGAGTACAGAAATATTTTGAACACTTCTGGGGAAGGGGCTTGTAAGGTGACTGTGTAGTTTTCAGTTCCCAAGAGTTTATGTGCAAGAACTGAAAACAATTATCTTTAGCTAATATATGAAATCAATTAGTTCTGTGATGACAGTAAGATGAGAGGAAAATCTCTAGATGAGAAGTGGCTGGGATGATGGGCACAGAAGCCTCGTTTTATCCACTAGCACCTGCCTTATCTGAGACAACATTCAGTATCTGGAAGCAGCAGGGCTTCATTTCCTGCTCTCAGGAATCAGGAGGAGAGTGAGGCAAGAGAGCAAACAAGGCAGGGAGGGTTGGTTTCTGTTTGACTAGCTGCGGGCTTACTTGGCTTCCTGCCCCCTTCCAAGATTCGACACACCAACTACAGGTTCACCTTTGGTACCTTTATTCAGCACAGAGCAACATTCACCCAAAGAATTTCTGAGTCATAGAGGAAATGAAGACACCAATCTGTATTTTTCTTCACAGAAACTCCAACCAGCATTTTCCTTATAGAAAAAGCTAATACGAAATGGTAAGAAAAAATTAAATATTAATTTTTAAAAATATCCCAAACAGGGACATAAGAAGAGGTAGAGGATAAGAAGTTTTATTAAGGGCAGTGAAAACACTCCATATAATGTACTATAGCTATAATGGTAGATACAGGTCATTATATATTTGTCCAAACCCATAGAATGTACAACACCCAGTGAACCCTCAGGAAACTACGGACTCTAGGTGTCGATGTGTAAGTGTAGGTTCATCAGTTGTAAGAAATATACCACTGTGAGTGATGTTGACATTTGTGGACTCTGTACAAGAGGAGTGTGGGTAGTGTATATGGGCAATCACTATATCTTATTCACAATTTGCTGTAAATCTAACAATGCTCCAAAAATAGTCTAATAAAAATAAATAACTATATAAGCAAGCTGAAAGAAAAATAAAAAATCCCAAGCCCCCAAAGCTCAAAAACTAAAGTGATTCTAGCTCTATGACTTATCACTACTAAACATTTGTTATTATTTATCTCCAGTAATTAGGTACCTTGAGTGTGGTTCACATTTTTCGCATAATTAGAGTCAGATTGCACATGCAATTTTTATCATTTAAATTTATGTGTAGTAAAAATAATTTCTTATCTTGTCAAAAATTGCAAACAATTTTCTAACATTTTACAATGTGGGTGTATTTTTTTAAACCTTCTATCCACTTCAGTGAGCCATGCCCAAAGTACATCACTAAAAACCTACTAAAGAGATCTCTATATGAGCAACAATGTTTTTACACTATATGTCCACAAAACTCAGAAGATAACAAATAGACATAGAACATGAGAAACCAAGGCAACAAAATACCTACCAGAACACCCAACTCTCTCAAACCCAAGCCTGGGGGTACCAAGGAGAAGAACAACATAAGCCACCCACCAGAATTACTTGAAAGAGATGAGTACAAAAAAATTAAAACGATATTCAACAGGAAAACAGAAGACATAACCAAACAGATAATGGAAATGATAGCAAAAATGATCTAGGAACTTTCATACAACACCAGTAAAAAGCTAGCTGAGTTAAACACAATGATATAAGTCATGAATAGCCAGTGCAGAAAGAATTAGTCATGAACAGGTTGACAACAGAAAACCAGATTACAAATTATATTGAAAATATGGACAGCAGAAGCAACCAGTGTAAGGACAGAATTTCAGAACTAGAAGACAAAGATGCTTTCAAGAACCAACAACTCAGAAACACTTTAAGAGCATGAGACAGTAAAAAAAAAAAATGGATCCAACAGCTGCTACATGACACAAGAACATTGCTTAAGAGTAATAGGGATTAGTGAGAAGTCAGAAGAGAGCACAAATGGCATAAAACACTTGTTCACAGAAATATTGGCAGAAAACTCCCCACATATGGGGAAAGAAATAAATATTTATATAAGTGAGGCACACAAAGCCACAAATAGCCACAATCAAAAGATGACCTACATCATTGTCAAAGAAGTCCATTATGGGAACAAAAATCTTAAAGCTATGAGAGAAAAGCAATGAATTGCATATAAAGGTAAACACTTTAGAATTATGACAGACTTCTCAACACAAACCCCAAAGGTAAGGACAGCTTGAAGTGAAGTGTTTCAAACCCTAAGAGACAACCACTTTCAACCCTATGTCCTGCAAAGCCTTCCTTCAAAATTCATGGAGAAATAAGACATCTTCATGACAAAGAGCACCTGAAGAATTTTGTGAGCACCAAAGTAGCATTACAAAAAATTTTCAAGGATGTCCTAGAAAGACATAATGAAGCCAACAATGACTGTAAGTCAAGTAGAATGGATACACCTGGGAAGATGAATAGCTTACAGGAGGAAAAAATATAAGGAAACCAGCAAGAGAAAAACAATACAATGAAAGGAATAAGACAGTACCTTGCAGTAACTACTGTGAATGTGAATGATCTCAATTATTCAATCAAAAGACACTAATGGACTGAATAGAGCAATAAACAAAATCCAATGATGTTCTGTACACAAGAAACACATTTAATCCAAAAAGAAATTCACAGATTAAAAATGAAAGGGTGGAAAACATTATTTAATACAACAGGAACTTGGACAAAAGCAGGAGTAACAGTCCTAATTTTAGATAAAATGAATTTCAAGGCAAAACTTATGAGAAGAAACCATATACTGTCTCAAAAACATGCTTAAATAAATGCAAAAAAATCAAAATCATCTCAGACATTATATGAACATAGGGCAACGAAATTAGAAATCAATGGAAAATGGAATCAGAGAAACCGTAAACACAGGGAAATTACATACACCCTACCAAATGATTAATGGACCACAGAAAAAAATTAAGAAAGAGATTGACCAGTTTCTAGAATCAAATATTATTTCAAGTACAACATACCAGAATCTATAGGACACTATGAAAGCTGTCCTAAGAGGGAAGTTAATGGTGCTGAATGTTCACATCAGAAAAACAGAGTGAACGCAAATAACTTAATGATGCATTTCAAGGTCCTTGAAAAACAATATCAACCCAAACCCAAAGTTAATGTGCAGAAGGATATTATAAAGATCAGGGTACAAATTAGCGAAATTTAAAATTAGAAATGAAATTGCAATTTAAAAAATTTAAAAACAAACACAAAGAATCAATGAATTGAAGAGTTTGTTACCTGAAAGAATAAAACAAAATAGACAATCCCTTTCCAATCTTACTAAAAAAGAAAAGAAAAAAAACCCTCAAAAAACAACTCTATGGAATTAGAAATGAAAAAGGTGAAATTACAACAGATTCTGTCAAAATCCAGAGGATCAGTGAGAATTACTTTGCAAACCTGTACTCTAATGAAATGGAGGATTCAGAAATAAATGAAAGGAATCCTAGATATATATGAACTACCAAAGCTGAACCAAAAAGATATAAAAAAACCAGCCAATGATATTGAAGAAATAATGTTTAAAAAGCTACCAACAAAAAGCTTCCAGGGGCCAGGGAGACAGCTCAGTGGAATAAGTGCTTGCCTGGCAAGCACAGGGTCCTGAGTTTGATCCCTGGTACCACCAAAATAAATAAATTGGGGGCCAGGGAGATGGCTCAGTGGAATAAGCACTTCCCTAGCAAGCTCAAGGGCCTGAGTTCAATCCCTGGTTCCGCAAAAAAACAAAAAACAAAAACCAAAAAGCCTCCAGGGTCCTCCCTTGATGGATTCACTGCTGAATTTTATGAGAAATTTAGAGAATATGTAATGCCAATACTATCAGATTGTTTAGTGAAATCCAAAGGGAAGGAGTACTCCCAAAGTCATTCCTAGAAGCAAGCATTACCTTGATTCCAAAACCACAAAAGGACCCAAAGATAAAATAAGTACAGGCCAATCTCTTTAATGAACATAGATGCAACAATCTCCAATAACATACCAACAGAAGGCAGCAAATCATGAAAAAGATCAGGCATGGTGACAGCGAAAGATTCATTCCTTGGTTGCAGGGATGGTTCAACACACAGAAGTAAAAAAATGTAATCCACAATCAGATAAACGGAAACAGTGACAAAATCACATGATCATTTCAATAGACACAGAAAAATCATTTTATAAAATCCAACATCGACTCATGATGAAAAGCCTGAGAAAAATGGTATACAAAGACTTAATCTCAATTTAATAAAATCCACTTATGATAAATGGTTAGCATCGTATTAGATGAAAAAAAAAAAAAAAGCTGAAAGCTTTGTCTTTAAAATCAGGAACAGCTCTCTTTCGGGTCCTCCTTTCCAAGATGAGGAAAAAAAAGAAGGAACAACGGTTGTGCCCAAAAGGGCCGCGGTCATGTGCAGCCTATTTGCTGCGTACCCAAGGACAAGGCCATTAAGAAGTTTGTCATTCGGAACATAGTGGAGGCCGCCACCATCAGGGACATTTCTGAAGCGAGTGTCTTCGACGGTTATGTGCTTCCCAAGCTGTATGTGAAACTGCATTATTGTGTGAGTTGTGCCATTCACAGCAAAGTGGTCAGAAATCATTCTTGTGAAGCCGGTAAGGACCAAACTCCTCCACCCGATTTAGACCTGCTGGTGCTGCGCCACGACTTCCACCAAAGCCCAGGGAAGGGGAGCTGGGTCTTAATGGACTGCAGGAAACTCTCTTGAGAAAGAAATAATACATTGAATGTTATACTTTAAAAAAAATTAAAAAATAAAATCAGGAACAAGGGCCGGCCAGATAGCTCAGTGTATTAAAGCACCTGCTTAGGCAGACATAGGGACAGGGAGGGGGTGGGGGTGGGGTACATTGAGCCAGTGATTGAGATTGGGCATGGTGGCACGCTCCTGTAATCCCAGGACTTGAGAGGGTGAAAACAGGAGGATCACTATGAGTCCAATCTGTGGAGTGAGACCCTGTAGAACCTGTACTAAATACATTTAAAAAAAGAACAGGTTTAAAATCAGGAACAAGACACCAATGACTACCTCGAACTCCAGTGACATGTTTCTTCCCACCTCCTAATGTCCATTTAGCTAGGAATTTATCAATGGATTTGTCCACCAATGAGAATAGTGAGTGCCCCGTGATCCAACCACTCCCCAAAAGCCCACCCCAACCACATAGCCTTTTGGGGGCCATTTAAAAAGATTAATTTTATTGGTACATTTTAGATAAATATAATACTATTCATCATAGTGACTTTGTACCTTTTATAATACATGCTGATTCTTCTTTTTTTTCCTCAGGGACATTTTAGATACAAACTACAATGCCCAAGTTAAATCTGAATTTTAGAGAAACAGTGAATTTTATTTTTCATATACATGCATTCTGAATATAGCATGAGACATATAATACTCAAAATTCACTAAATACGCTAAACATTTTTATTGGGAATTTAATTTGGCATCCAGTATTTTTATTTGTAAGCTTGATGATTTCACATATGATCTGAGCCACAAATGTAAGCCACATATGTAATTCTAAATTATCTAGCATTTTAAAAAGTAAAAAGGAACCAATGAGTTTTTGTGGTAGTGGATTTATTTAAGCCAATGGATTCAAATATCATTTCAATATGTAATTAAGTAGAAATTATTAATGAGCTATTTTACTTTCTCTTTTTCCGTACTGTTTCAGAGATTTCATGTGTATTGTAGATGTCAGTTGACATTTCATTTTGAACTAGTCACTTCCCAAAATGCTCAGCAGTTGAATGTGTCTAGTGGCTGCTGCAGTGGACAGCCCAGGTCCAGGTCTCCTCAGATATTCGGATTCCAATGACCCGGGTCAGGAACATGTTTTAAACGTTCTCAGGAGATTCCTTCTCGCAAGCTGGGTGGCTCTTGCTGGGTCACAGAGTGCGGGGTGAGCGGCAGTGCCACCAGAGGGAGCCAGCCCCTCGAAAGAAAGGCTACATTTTTTTTTTAAATTCATTTTAATAAGAGGAAAAAAAAAGACAAACTAGCAATGAAACAGCTTCACAACAGGTTAGTAGGACAGTTACAATAATTAATACATTGCATATTGTTGTCTTTGTAATAGTTATTCAGAGGACAAGATGCAGACATGATATCTTGTCTAAACAATATTAGTACAAACCTTTCTTCTCAATGAACTAAGAGAAAGTAGCTGTATATCTATCCTAACTATCTTGTACATATATATATATTTTTTTTCCACACAATAAAATGGTCCTTTATTTGTATCGCCCTTTTAGTTTTGTTTTGTCAGAGATAGGCATTGCATTCCAGTTAGAGAAGCTGTATTTAGAGAAGTCTTTAAAGGACCTTTTCATACTTGATGTCAGTCTAAAGATTGTAGGTACTTAAATTTAGCCATATAACCCAATACAGTCCAATAGTCCATAATAGTAGTGAATTATCAGCACAACTGGCAGTTGTCTGAAGTTGTTGACTTGAACCTTTTACAGCTCAGCATGTTAATATAGCTTTATTTTTTATATCTCATGGTTATACTTGTCTGCCGAATGGTGAAGACCAAGTTAAAGCAAGACCTATATAACTAAAAATGTAACTTTTGTATCTGACAAGGTCAGCCATATCCCCTCAGGATTTACCCTGAAACTATGTACAACACTTTGTGGATCTTTTGTCAGTGTCAGCCATCTGGATAAGTCATGTCCATTGCCTCATCAATTTTCTCTCTGTGAAAGCTTGAGAGAATTTTTTCTATCTAGGTGACTCTCCTTAGGCACACCCTACACCATTGGTCACTTTCCTCTGTGGCTCCATAATCTCCTTGATCAGAAAATTTGGGAACCAGAGTTATAAGATGCCACAGCACAGGTTCTCTTATGTTCTGAGTCCTCTAGGGCCAAAATATTAGTTATCCTTATAGCCCTTCTATTTCTCTAATTTTTGGTCTGCAAACTTTAGTTGTTAAACATCCAGAAGAGAAGCTTAGTGATATTATTACTTTGTAACAGAGGCAGTTGAGCTTAACATCCTTGTCTGTCTGAATGTCAAGCACCTTAGACATAACATGGAACTGCTATTTTCTAGCAACCATGGGTATACTAAAATTTAAATCCCTATAGAATGTTAAAAAACAATTACACATTTTTTTACATAGAATTTAGAAATCAAACCATACACAGCATTGTAGCAGGATAATCCTATGACATTTTGTTTTTCTTGACTTTCATTTACTTTTATTATGATTTTTTACAAACATTTACTTTAAAGAGAGTATAGCAATAATTGGTATGAAATTGAAGCAGTATGCATTTAGAAGACCAAAATGACAGGTATTTTAAGCATGGTTTTAGAATTACACATTGCTGCTTGCAATGTGGTTGCTCAGTTCACACGTAGAGTTAGTCACAGTGAGAATTGTACCCATTAACTGCTATTTTCAAAACCTAATGGAAATAGGACCATTGCCTGAATCTAACTTTTCTCCTTTCTCTCTCTTCGTTGTTTAATTCTTAAGTTCTCTCTTTCTGTTTAGCTATGTTATACCTTTCAATTTTTATTTCTTCTTTTGAGTTCTTACACTAGGGAGACACTATGATATTTACACATGTGGGTCTGGCTTATTTCACTTACATCTTCAAGTTACATCCACTTACCTATGGAGGCTTTGAGTTTATTTTTCTTTATAGCTGCGTGATACTCCATTGTATAAAAACACTACATCTTTTTCATCCATTCCTCAGGTGAAGGGCATTTTGGTTGTTTCCAAGATTTGGCTATCACAAATTGTGCTGCTACAAATATAAGTGCACACATATCAGTATGATATGAAGTTTTCAGTTCTTTTGGGAAAATTCCCAGAAGGATGATAGCTGGATTGAATGGGATTTCCAGTCCTAGCTTTTGAGGAGTCTCCACACTAATTTCCATAATGGTTACATCAGTCTACATTCCCACCAGCAGTAGAGAAGGGTTTCTTTTTACCCCATAGCTTCTCCAACTTTTGTTGTTGGTTGATTTCTTTATGATAGCCATTCAGAAAGGCTACTTTTAAAGGCCAGCTGAAGTCTCCTCATTAGAAGGGTCAGTGAATCATGTGCCCTGTCCTGGTCTGACCCTTACCTTTCCCAGCTGCAGTTCCACAGTGGGGACTCTCCTGCGGGTTCCACTGTCAGGTTTTTCCACAGTTATGTGTCTTATCTGTAGGATCTTAATCCTGTCTCCACACCATCAGGCTTTCCCCCCTTTAGCAGAGTAGGAAGTTATGAAGACCAGGAACCAAGCATCCTGCAGACTGGGGCCCAAAGCCAGCCTGCTCCTTAGTAGCTCAGGGTCCCTGAGACACATCGCACTGCTGTCCTCAGCTTCCTCCACAGGGCGGAGGGAGCTCCTAGCTCAGCCACGTCCAGGAAGGACAGCTGTGCTACTGCACAAAGCAGGGCACACAAGGGTCTTCTATTGCACTAAAGCTCGGGAAATAACCGGTCACTTTTCCTCTACCCTATGACTATGTAGGAAGTATCATGATTCATCCAAAATGTTAGTTTCCATCCTCAGGTACATCTCAGAATCACCCAAGGAGCTTATGTATGTAATTAACATTGTGATCCTATCTACCAGGGCCTGCTTCAGGAGGCCTGTGATGAGACCAGGAGTTATAGATTATGGATTTTTAAGGAAGTTCTTTAAATGATGACTCTGAACAGCTACCTTGATACTAGTATTTTTTAAATTATTAGTTCATGTCAATATTACATGATGATGGGTTTATTCTGGGAAGTTGTACTTGACATATCTTAATTAATTTCAGCCCCCTTACACCTCCCTTTCTTGACTGACTTCTTCCCTGTCTCCAAAAGTCTACCTCCTGGTTTCTTGTCCTCTCACCTTTTACTTTCATTGTTTATTAATTAAATTTTGAGCGATTTTTATCATATAAGAGAAAACAAATTATATTTAACTTCTTTTAACTTTAATTTTATCCAACATTTCTAGTTTCATGTTTGGGAACCCAAGATGTAATAGAGGAACAGGAGACTAGGAATCAGGGGTCCTGGGTTTAATATCTTGGTCCTTCAAGCCTCAATTATGACACTTGTTAGGGAGGTTAAAAGACTTCTACAAGACAGGAGACAATATACAGAGAGCCAGGGTTGGGCAGCTGTGCCTTTCCCTCTTCTCGCTCTCTCCTTCCTTAGTTTACTATGTTTTCACTGTTTCTTATACAGGCCTCTCCCCTACTTTATAACCACTGCTTGTTACTTTCCTGCTACTTGGAGTGTCCTCTCTTCTTGTCCTCCTCCATCATAGCTGGGCCTCTAAAACCAGGGCCCCACTATTTCCCTTTGTCTTCTGATTAGATTTTGTCATTGATGCCCTGTGACTCCACACCTGGTTTCTGATTGTTTCTTTAACCAAGAAAATAGTTTATCACTGGAGGCCACCACTCCTCCCGTCCTGCCTGCCTCCTCCCCCCACCCCCAGGAGGAGCCAGGCTTGGTTCCCAGGTCTTCGTGAGAGGGGGCGGGGACATGGGGGAGAAGAAGGGAAAGGAAGGAGATGATCTGAATGAAGAAGAGTAAAGAAGACAGCTCTGCTTTTTGATTTCAGGCTTCTGGCCTGAAGCAGGTTAGCTATACAGCAAAACACATAAAACACACAGCTAAAAGATAAATATCAAACTGGAGCACTTTGTAGTTTTGATTGATATCATGTTACAACCATTCTGACATCTGAATTGGAATGGTAATTGTAGTTTAAAGTGCTTTTCTGTTCTAATCAAGAGTTAAGAGAAAAATCACAGACATGCTGGGTTTTCTTCTTGTTGCAGGAGAAATTAACATCCACCACCCACATTTTAAAATGACAACAAAAGATCCACAATAAAATTGCACTTTTGCTATGACAATAGTGATATCTCTTCAATACGCTAATTACACCCAGTATTTTATAACTTTAATTTTTAAGTTAATATATCATTTT
>NW_004524584.1:3015744-3017012 GCF_000260255.1 Octodon degus
ATTTAGGACAGAGTCTGCAGGGTGTACAGAGTGTACGGGGAAGGGAGGTCTTACCATGTAGATCGGACTTGTAGTGATTCTCCTGTTTTCAGCCCTCGAGCACTGGGATTGGAGTGGGGCTGGCACGGCGTGCCGGGGATCGAAACCTGGTCGCTGTGCTCTGCCAAAGCAGGCAATTTAGTAAGTCAAAGTTTTATACTCTTTCTTTCTGTCTCAGAAAAGTGTGAATGTAACATGATGCTCACTTGGATATAAAAATAAACTCATTGATGTGGGTTTTGGTTGGAGCAAGTGCTGTTTGCCTGGTTGGCCATTCTGGGTACTTGTTCATTGATCCCACAAATGAGCAAGGCAGATCCACTGGAAACAGTCTTTGGAGTAGTTTATAATGACTGCAAAGGAGAGAATAAATATGACTGAACTTGTAGTGCACAGTTAACGTATGTGTTATATGCAATATATGTTTATATATATTACATAAATGTCCTTGGGATGTTATTAAGACACACAAGCATAGACATCCCTAGGATGCTGAATAAAATGGCCATTTCTAGCCCATTTATGGAGGCCAGGTTTCCTGAGACTTTCCTTGTGTTTTATCATCTCTTGCTGTGCTAGGTATGTCCTTACACCAGATGTACCTTTTCCCGTTCTTTTTTGTCCATGTTTAAGTTCCCCTTTGGGGCCTAGTATAATAATAGAAATGAAGTTCAGGGTTTTTACTTCCCTCTGGTAATATTTTACAGAATTCAATAAAGGAACTGAACACTAAGGTGAAAGTCCAAGATAATTCTTCTTCGTCAGGTCCATGAAAACCCAGTCGTGGGGTAGTTTTTTCCCTGCCCACTGGTGACCATCTAAGCCCTATGCTTTCCCGATCATTCTGAGTTGACAATAGATCAGAGAGTCCAAAAAACCCATATTAGCTATACATTAGTAATGAGCTTATTGATTTTAACAGTGCTGTACCTAGTATGCCTGATACTTAAGGAACCACATGTATTAATATATCTTCCCTCTATATGACCAAATATCTTTAGTTGTAATCATGAAACTTAACAAGTAATGATAATAGGCAAAGAAGGATGCAGACATGGAATTTTTCTTTTATTTAACTTACATATAGATGATCATGCCAGAAAAAAAGGAAACAAACCAAACCCAGAGCCCAAAGATGGGAAGAAATCATAAAGATTAGAGCAGAAATTAATTCAATTGAGATGAAGAAAACAATTCAAAGAATTAAAAAAGCAAAAAGCTGATTCTTT
>NW_004524584.1:3018638-3019765 GCF_000260255.1 Octodon degus
GGTCTATCACCATGCACTAAACTAAAGTCAAAATGGATTAAAGATCTAAACATTAAAGCAGAGACACTAAATCTCCTGGAAGAGAAAGTGGGACGAACTTTTGAAGACACAGGGGTAGGCAAAGAGTTCATGGACAGAGATCAAATCACAAGGGAAACAGTTGAAAGAATTAACAACTGGGACCTGCTTTTACTGAGGAGTTTTTTCACGTCAAAAGAAATTACCAACAAAGTGAAAGGCAACTCACAAATTTGGAAAAAATCATGACAAATAAATACTCAGACAAAGGTCTGCTCTCTAAAATCTATAAAGAACTAAAAAACACTAGGGCCCCAAAATTTAAAGACCCAATCTAGAAATGGGCATCCAAGATGAACACACACTTCTCAGAGGAAGAAATTAAAGAAGTGAATAAATATATGAAAAAATGCTCCACATCACTAGCCATTCGTGAAATGCAAACTAAAACCACAGTGAGATATCATCTCACCCCAGAAAGAATATCTATCATAAAGAAATCACCCAACAACAAATGTTGGAGAGGCTGTGGGGAAAAAAGAACCCTTCTCCACTGCTGGTAGGAATGTAGACTGGTGCAACCTTTATGGAAATCAGTATGGTGACTCCTTAGAAAAGTTGGTCTGGAAATCCCTTTTAAACCAGCTATTCCTCTACTGGGAATTTTACCAGATCATCTGAAAACATCATATCATAGTGATATATGTGTGCCTATGTTTATAGCAGCACAATTTGTGGTAGCCTAATCTTGGAAACAACCACGATGCCCATTACCTGAGGAATGGTTGAAGAAGATGTGGTATTTTTACATAATGGAGTATTATTCAGCTGTTAAGAATGATAAACTTGAAGCCTTTATATTGAAGTGGCTGCCACTTGAACATATACTCATAAGTGAAATAAACCAAACACACATATGTAAATATCATATAGTCTCCCTAGTATAAGAACTCAAAAGAAGAAATACAAATAGAAAGATACAATACAAGTAAAAGGAAAGCAGGATCTCAAGGACTAATCAAGAGAGGGAAAGGAGAAGAGATAGGAAACATGGCAATGTCAAGCCATACAGTTATATGTAAAAGATGAGCAAGGCAATGATCCTGAGA
>NW_004524584.1:3021035-3053457 GCF_000260255.1 Octodon degus
ATTATTGAAACTGTCCTGCCAATTTGATTTGAAACTGTCTCATTGCTATTTGTTTATCGATCAAATTATGGCAAAAAATGGAAACAAGTATAATACAGAAAATGATGAATTATAGTACTTGTAATTATATAAGTGCTATAGTTATAAAAGTACTTATTAAAGTACTTTTTTACTGACAGTACTTTTTTTCCTGACAGATTTCTTAAAGGAAAAAGTTTACATTGCATTTTGTGATGTTTTAAATTTGAAATACTAGGAAACCTCCAAGTGGTCTTGTAGAATGACAGCATTGAGGTAACTCATGTTCTTTGTCTGTATAGTAGCTGTGTTATCTTTGCTCATTGCAAATCTACTGATTAAATATAAGAATGTGCAGGACCATGGGAGCTATAGATACGGAACTATGCCTGCAGCAAACATGAATGATCTTCAACTTATTCCTTAAATGACTGTACCTACTTAAGCCCAGCTGTGTGGGGACCAACTAAACAACTGGAAACTTTCTGAGCTAACTTCTGAGTGGATAATACTTATTGAAAGAGAAGTAGTAAAAATGGGCTAATCTGAAACTATATATAAAGCTTGGATTCGTTGTGAGCCACTTGTTTTCAGCTTCCCCAGTGCTGGGATTACAGGCGTGGTTGTGCACCTGGGAGCTGGGCTGGCACAGTACGTGGTTCCAGGATCAAACCCAGTCCCTGTGCTTGCCTAAGCAGGTGCTTAGTCCCCTGAGCTATCTTGCCTGTCCATATATATTATTAATACTCAAGACCAACCACCAGGACTCTTTAGATGTTAAACTTACCAGAGGGTTTGTTTTTTTTTTTTGGTTTTTTTTTGAGGAACACTTGTCATTGACAGAACATGGAAAAGCTGCATGTATTACAAAAAGAGTGACTTTGAGTGAGTATGATTATTGCTTTTAAATTCTCTGTAGATAATGCATCCTTGGCTGGTGGCTTGGTACGATATTTAGATGGAAACTTTGGGGATGTGTAAGATTAAGACTGAATTTCTGTCATTAAGTAAAATGGGTCACAAAGTAAAAATCATCTTTACTTACTAAAGATAGACAAAGTTATTTGCTTAAAGACAGAGCTTGTGTCTGGGGATTTGTGCTTGGTAACTTGCTGTTTCAGAAACAGCTTCTTGTGCTATGGCTTTCCCTCTTCCTCTCATCTAAGCAATGGTCTTCTTCTACCTATAGGTGCAAATTTCCTTGTATGAACAGAGACAAGATTTTTAAAGTCTTATTCTGGGGAAAAGGATCACCTTATAAATAAGACCAAGCTTGAGCATGAATGCCCCTGTAGAACCCCAATATACATTCTGCATGGAATTCAGGGCTGAACATATTCCATGTCAATGGGTCAGTCACAGAGCCACTTTCTATTCCCATCCCTCCTGTACTGGGGACATCCCAAATCCTTATCTTGTTTGACAACTTCTGTCATGAATAGGCTCCAGGGAGTCAAAATGGCAGGTAGAACCTTAACCCTAAGTATCTTAGTTCCAAAAGTCATTGACCTGAATACCTGTGGCAGTGGGTGGTGGACCTGTAGCTGCAGCATGGGGGATGAGGGGTTGGGGCTCTCATGGGGAACAATTTTTCTAAACAGTGAAACTCAATGTGGATTTGCAAATGACTGCTGGCAAAGATGATCTTTAATCATGGTGCTCTTTGGTGGCATTTCAGCATACAGTTATCTGCAAAGTCCTCAGAGGCAGCACAAGCTGTATGTTTCCCCACTGGGCCTGATAACCCTCCATGTCTTCCCTGGGGTGTGCTGCCCATGCCAAGAAGGCACTGCAGCAATTAAAGAAGGTTTCCTTCCTGTGCTCTGGGGATATTTATCTTCAAGCTAATGTTACAGTCAGTGCTTCCTTTTGCCAAGCTTCATAACAGGGCCTCCTATTCCTGCATAGCCTCATAACAGAGTGAGAGGAATAAAAACCTCTTTGGGTGAAGAGGAAAAAAATGCTAGTTGAATGTACATTAGATTCAGTAAGTCAGTCTCATTTCAAAGGCACCTTGATGACCTATTGTAGGTCCTCCTGAGGCTGTGGGGCCTTTTGAGGCCTAGAAGAGGTGTGGGGCCTTTTGTCCTCAAAAGCTGGCAGGAGGGAGCCCGGGCAGCCTGGACGGTGCCCTACTGGACAATGGGGAGCATTGACGAAGTGCTCCCATTTATTGGCTGAGCGACTGCATCAGTCATTCATTCACAGGCACAAGGTCTAAATTGCAGAACCAATTAACAGCACTAATAGCCCTTGCCTGAATTAATCTTTGAGACAAAAGGGAGGAGAAGTGGAAGTGCTATTAGCAAATCAAGCTGTACCATCCCTGCTTTATTGCGAAAATCTCAGTGTCTGTATGTGGCTATTGTGCACTGACTGCAATTATAGCCCTCATTTAAAAATGATTAAGTGGTTATAATTATTTTTCAATTAAAACTTATATCTTCCATTCATGCAACATTTCAGACTTCAATTAAACTTCTTTTGGAAAGTGCCACTGAACTAAAAGATTCCTGCTTCCTCTTTTACCAGGAAATCCTAAATTCAGCCCAGATAGGATTTTGACTTCCAGCCTTCAGAATTAGTTCCACTAAATTTACATATTATGATAAAAGTTAACAGGTAATAAAATGGGCAGTGCCTGCTGGAATTGACCACCACCATCACCACCACCACCACCATGCTGCGATGGGTCAAAGACACTGTCCGGCTTCTCCTTGGGATGCCCCAGCAGTTCGTTACCACTACACAGAAAAGGGTGCGTCATCAGAAGGAAGAGTCACTTGCAGAGCTACTACCTGAGGCCTGGGTTTTAGAGCAGCAGTCTAGACTTGCAGTTGTCCCCCTGTGATAGCCCTCAGTTACCATGAAAAGGTGTGAACTTTTGAGCAATATAATTGGCTTAAAAACAACAGCAATTTCCCCTTGTGATGCTTTAATTTTTGTCATCAACTTGCTTGGCTTGAGAGACACCTAGGAAAAGCACACTGCTCAGTGTATCAGTGAGTCTGTTTCCACGGACAATTGGCATGTGGCTCTGAGCTGAGCAGGGATGGTAGGGCCACCCTGAATGTGGGTGTCACTGTCCACAAAGTGGAGGCCTGAATAGAATGAAAGGAGGAAGAATGGGAAATTCATTGTTTCTGACTCATTTGACTCATCTTGAGTGGGTATTTATTTATTTATGTTCCTGCTACCATTGCCCATAGATATCAGACTCTAGGTCTGCGGTGGCATGCCTGCCTCAGAGGGGCTGTTTGTATCATTGAGAGCTCTAAAAAGCTGTCCGTCACTGCTGTAGATTGTTCAATCTTAGTACGTGGATTTACACTAATGACTCTATGGCATCTCCAGGCCTTGAGGTGTGGCTGCATCATTGGTTCCTCTTGTTCTGAGGTGTTCAGCTTCTTGCATTGAGAGACACTGGTTTCCTCCATTCTGCAGCCAGGAGATGGCCTTGGTAGGAGCATTCAGCATCTGATCATGTAAGCCACTCAAATAAATCCCCTCTGAAGATTGCATATACATTCAAATGGTTCTTTTCTTCTGAAGAATCCCAAACAACGCCTTTCCACACACTTCCTTGAACCTGTCTTTATTATGCTTTCTTGAGGAGGAGAGAAAGCACTCACTAGCAATTACACACTATCTATGGCCTCATGTGGCCACCCATGATCAGAGCATGCTCTTACTACCAAGAGCCTCATGGAGACATCATGCATTCTCTGTGTAGTGGTGAACAAAAGGATTGAAAATTTCTGGAGTCTAGAGATTCTAATCAGGATGGTTTATAGGGCTAGTTTCACCAACTTTAGTGGGGACCAGAATTGTGGAAAGGAATTCTTAGGCTCTGAGAAGTGAGGTGAGGTGTTAAGCTGTTATACAATTGCCTGCTAACACTGAACTCCTGTTTTAACTGGTTTCATGTTAATAACTTCCGTTTGCTTCTGTGCTGTTGAAAGTATGCATATTCTAGTCAATAAACTTACAAATCACATGAGAGAAATCATTTATAACTTTCTTAGTAACAAAGATGTGGGTTTTTTTTTAACCTACCTATGACATCAGTGAGGAAGATTATTTCTCTAGAAAGAAGAGGCAGTGACTATGTTGAAATCTGGAACATGTACCATGGGCCAGATCCTGCCCAAGAAACTTGAACAAATCTTATGGCCCTTTCTTGGAAGGAAGAGATGTACTATCACATTATGTCCCTTTTTCTAAAAATAAATAAAATGCATCCTTGAATATTGCTTTTATGCCAACATATGTTTAACTTTTTGTCTGGAATGTGGAAGAATAGAAAATTTGGGAAAGAAACCCGAGCAAAAAATTCAAGTCATGTCAAGTTCCTGTGAGCTCCGTGGAAGGTTAGATATAATACTGTCTACTATTAAAAAGTTATTTCTAATTAAAGCTAGATGCTTTCAGCATCTTATTGTTCATAGCCACAGGGCACGTAGATAGTTATTCTGCCGCATGTGTGCTGTTGCCAGCATTAGGGGAAAGGACTGAAAGCTTTACTGAGCTTTTCATATCTGGTTAGGAAGGAAGTGGCCCTGGCAAAGAAGCCTATGAGAACCTCTGGCTTCACAGGTCAGGTAGGAATTAATTATCTTGGTGCAAAGCAGTATCAGAGACAAGAATAGTGGCCCAGACATAGTAGCAATCCAGGAGCAGTTGAGAGCCCACTGGAACTGTTTTCTTTTTAATGTAGGCCATTCATGGCTAGTCACAGAGCAGAAGGGCTTAAAGCCTGGGCAGCCCAAATGTTTGGGTGCATAGTTTTCCCTTTTACTCTTTTTAATGTCTCTATTTATTCTCTACTGTTCTGACCACATTATGTCAATTGTTTTATATAGTTTCTATGAAAGATTTATGATGTTGGTGTTTTAAAGCTAAATTTATGAATGGGGTTAGAGAAGTTATTCAGAGGATTTTACCTCTAGATACTTAGTTAACTAGGGACAGAGTTGGAATTCCCTATCCACTGTGGCACTAGTACCACTTTCATGTGACAATGGTTTTATAGAAATAATATCTCATAGGACAAGAACTTTCTCCCTTCCTTTGTCCTCCGTGTCCCACCCTGTTCCTGCCCACAACGTCTACTTCTTCTCCCAAACAGTCAATGGTCTTGGCTCTTTATACTTCCCTGAGAAGTTAAGGATGAAGCTACCACATTGCATAAATAAGACTTCTGTTGGAACACGGACTAGATTTACGCTGGAATTCCATTCCCTTTCTATGTCCTTTGGGAGAGACTTAACATCTTTGATATGAAGTTTTTCTATCTATGCTGGGGCGCACACCGGTAATTCTTGCACATGGGAGGTTGAGGCAGAAGGATTGCTGCAAGTTCAATAGCCTGGGCTACAGAGTGAGGTCCTGTCTCAAACAAACAATCAAACAACAAAGAAAAGAAAAAGGTTTCCTCAGATAGTTTATTTATCTTTTATTCAGATCTACTTCCATGTACTTCAATAATACTTGATAGTGTGAATGGAACATTTTCCTTTGTTACCTCCAATTATTACTGTAGAGAATTTTTTTTTTATGTATTTAGTAAAGGTTCTCACTACACAGTTGAGACTCGTAGCAGTCCTCCTGCTTTCAGCCTCTTTACCGCTGGGATTACAGGTGCGCGTCCCCACGCCCAGTCTCAATCGTGGTCTCAGTGAGCCCTGGGGGATGGGGCTGGCACTGCATGTAGTTCTGGAGATGGAACTCTGGTCCCTGTGCTCTGCCTAAGCAGGCGCTTTAGTCTGCTGAGTGATGTGGCCCACTCCAGAGCTATATGGCTGGCCTCAAGAATTTCAATAGAATTTTAATGTAAACATTGTGTCTAGTGAGCTGACTGTGTTCTCTGTTTCTTTCACATGGCTGAGGATCAAATCCAGGGGCTCACATACGCTAGGCAAACTCTGCCACTGAGCCACAACCTCCGGCCAGCTGAATTATTTCAGTTTGCAAATAAAAGGTTTTATTTCCTCTTTTCAATTGTTTTATGTGCATTAGAACGAATTCCTAGTGTTTAGTACAATGGTGAACAGAAGCAACAATGTGGAGTTTTTGCCTTGTTCTTTTAAAGTGACAGTCTCTAATCTTTCATTATTAAATATGCTATTTGTTTTAGGTTTCCTCATTACTCTATCTTAGATAGAAGAAATTATTTCTAAGTTTGCTATAAATTTTTTAATCCTAAAAAATGGAAACTTGCCATTTTCTGTAGTTACTGATGATCACACAAATTTCTCTTTTATTCTAATATAGTGTTTCCCTACATGTTCTAATACCTGACAAATGAATAGATCTTGATCTCCTGGGATATGTCCTACATTGTCATGACATGTTGTTGAATTCAATGTGATGTTTGGGTAACGTTCTTTTTTCACCTTGTTTTAAAAAGAGATCAATCTATGATTCCGTCCTTCATCCCTACCTTCCTTTTTTCACTTTAATAATGAGAATATACTACTTCATGCATTAACACACATTTACTTATTAATTATTATTACTATTATTTTTCATTTTATGTATTTGGTATAGGGTCTCACTACGCAGCTCAGATTCATAGTGATATTCCTGTTTTCAGTCTCCTCAGTGGTGGGATTCCAGACACATGCAACCATGTCCGGAGTTGTTTGCTGCCTCATTACGCCCCCAGGGAGGGGTCGGAGTAGCATGTGAGACAGAGATCTAACCCTGGTCCCTGCATTTGCCAAAGCAGGTGCTTAATCCACTCAGCTATCTTTCTGCCCCTTAACACATATTTATTGAGTGCTTGCTCTGTGCCAGACCCTCTTCTAGTCCCTGGGGAAATAGCAACAGACAAACCAAAGATCTTACTGATGTGCTTCTTAATATTTTGACAAAATACTTCTGGCTCTGGATTTTGGGTATGGGCAAAAGTCTTTTTTTTAAAGTTTTAACTTTTTTTTTTTGTTTTTTGTTTTTTGTTTTTTTGGTACTGGGAGCTGAACTCAGGACCTCGCATTTGGCAGGCAGGCACTATGCTGTTTTTAGCTCTTCTTTAACATTTAATAGAAATTATGTACAATAGATTTTCACAGTATTTTACATAAGATAGCTTACTGCCAAAATTTACATAGCTTAGAAGACAGTTATTTAAGGAGGTCCCAGTCTTGTGGGATATTTACAGCTCAGTTGGGAAAAGGGTGCAGACCAGGTTAAGTGGATGTAATAAAAAAAGGCTAAGAATCAGACCTCTGGGTAGAGAATCAGATGATGGGACCAATATTTCAAAGGCACCATTCTTAAAAGCAGGCCTCCACCTATCCATCTATGTGGATTCCTGCCCACAACTTAGGAAGCATCATTCCAAAGAGGTCTTTCCCATTAGGCAAAGTCCCAAACATTTATTGAATCCCAGAAATAGGGATACCTCTCCTCCTGGCCCAGAGTGGGAAGAACCCCACAACTTGCACTCAACTGACCCATTTTCCCCAATTTTAGTTTTTATTTAACTACAACTCTAACCCAGAAGGAAAATAAGGCAAAGTTACCCCATTTATATAAAAGATCAGAGATACTTTTTTGAGGAATGGGAATTTCAAATTGACCAAATCAAATAGTTCCTAGAATAAACCATCAACTGACAGAAGTAGATTCTGACCTCCCATTCGTAGTAGCCAATCCACTTTGAGGCAGTGGTGCACAGACTTTCTCGGAATTTCGAGATCCCTGGGGTCTGTACTGATTGCCAGCCATCTGCGTCTGGTCCAATATATCCACTGAGCCTCCAGCAGTTTGTTTGACTGAATGATCTTCAAGGGTTAGAGAAGGATCAAAAAGCAAGGGTGAAGGAGGGCGCTGCATTCCATCACCTACAACATCCAAGTCATCACTGAACTCAGTGGTAAACTCTCAGTGGGCTGGAGCTCAGCAGCACTCCTGTGTAGATCCATGGGGCCAGCTTCCAGGCCATCTGGCACAGACAGCACCTGCTTATACATCTGAGGAGGCAGCTGGAAATGCAGTGGGCAGCAGGGATCCTCAGAAAGGTTTACAGGGATGCCTTGTTGCAGGGAACCTCTTCAGATCCCCGGCAGCATTTGAAGAGAACTTGATTCGTAACCTGAAAAATATGGGTGAGGTAGTTTCTGGTCATTGGAAGAGACTGACTGGAACAGCACATGTCATCCACGAAGGCCAAGCACCTCTGACTGGACCGCTTGCTGTGGGCCTGCAGGGCAGCACCATCTGTCGCCAGCACTCTGTGTTCCTTCAGTTGCCTGTGTAGCAAGTCTTCTACTCCATAGTGCTGGCCATACCGCCGGAGACATTTTAATAGCTTTAAGTTCTCTCTTTCTTTGGCTAAAAGTCCCTCTGGGCCAGTCAGGAGACTGCTTCCTAGAGCTTCATGCTCCACTCTGTGGCAACTTCTTCTCCCTGAGCAGATGCTGAAGTCATTTAAACCGATCTATGTACAAAGACTGCAAACAAATTAACTTCTCATACATAATCAGGTCCACTTCTTCTGCTGTGTACACACCAGCATGTTTCAGGGGATCTCTTGATCACTCTCTATGCTGTCAACTTCACTGTCAGGGTCACCTCTCCATGTCTGATCCACAGTAATGGGTTCCTGGTCCCCATGACTCCAGCTGTCTTCATCCAGTATTCGGCTGGCTTCACTATGGATACCTTCTGGAGTCTGAGACCCCAGCTCCATCTTTACATGGGAACTCAGCTGGCACAAGAGTGCTTCCCTCATAGGTCCTGGGTTGGTCTTCTTCATTTGAACGTGCCATGCTAGAGTATTTCTTCGGCATTTTCAGCACAGAACGACACACCATCTTTCTTCTCTGGCTTAGGGGCAGCACTGTGACATCTCTTTCCAGTCTTCATGGATATATAACTGCACTGCTTGAAGGGTGCATTCTTGTCTTTGAGGATATGCTTAATGCAGAACTCCTGTCTTTCCAGGAGGGGCCGAATGCCTTGCAGCCATGCTGCCTCGCCAGGTTTCTTCTGGCGACTTGGGCAAAAGTCTTTTGATTTCCATTTCAATTCCTTCCATGTTTTTAGTTTTAGTCAGGCTTTCTATTTTTCTTCAATTTTATTTTTAGATTATTCTTAGGAACTTTACCAACATTATCAGGGTTAATAATTTATAATATTAAATGATGATGCATAATCTCATTACTTATTTCTGACTTCTCATACTTGTACAGGCTTATTAAAAGTATTATTATAATTAAGTTGATCTTCTTAGTTACTGGAAGAACTCATCTTTCAATTCTTAACTTCTATCCTTCACTTTACTGTCCCCTCCTGTTCCTTTTATAAAAAATTTCCTGTTTGTAGCTTCTTGAAATGACTACATAACTAATTTATTTCTAATCTCTCCATTTAAAAGTGCATTTCTCTAACTATCATTCCTACTGAAAAGAGCTAGTGCTTCTTGAAAAATGGCTGAGTCCAGATCTGAGGCAGAAAACATACAAAATGAGCCTGGAACATCTGTCACAGAAGATAACAAAGAAGCTATCAAAGACTACCAGGGTCATAACAATGGGACCTTGACGCTTAATTAAAGGGGTTCATTCTCCCTGCCCAAAGATGGAACAATATGGCCATCGAAAAGAATAATATCTGCAGAGGATTGAAATACATCATGTATATGAAAATCCATGAGCTTATAATGATACTAAAAATATCTCTTATGGTAATATTTGATTTTAGGATATTAATTCATTATTCTAAACCCTTTAAAGAGAGATCATATTTATTATGTTTTTCTTTCCTGTACAAACTATACCTCAGGGAAATTAAGTAGTAGTTGATGAGAAAAAGCACTCTGCAATGATTTTTACTGAAAATTATATAATGTCATCAATTTACATTCCATAATGAACATACAGAAGCAGGCCATGACTTGCTAATTTGAGGCAGTAGGGAGAGTCTTCCACCACCTGTGAAGTGGTCTCGATAACAATGCAAGCTGGGATAGAGTTGGATCTCAGTACTTACCAAGGAATGTATTAAATGATTCCATAGGGACAGAATCAATAAAATCCAGATTGTGGGAATTCTACAAGAAAAACATCAGACTTCAACAATAATTAGTCAGGGAGAAAGCGGAGGGAGTGGAAATTTTAGATTAAAACATCCCTAAATACATGTGAACCAAATACAGTGATTCTATCTCATTGGGAATACTGATTAAAACAAGCTTTATAAAATTACCAGGGAATGATTATTAAGTGCTTTATTTCTGACTGCAGAATTTTTGTTTGATTAAGAAAGGAGATGTATATCTTTTGGAGATACACATTTTAATATTTGTGGATGAAATATGATATGTTTTGCTCTGAAATAATCCAAGATGACCAAGTGTTGATAATAGAAGCTGGATTAAGAGTAGGTTTATAATACTCTCTGAATTTTCCTGAAATTAAACGTGATTCATTTAACGTTTTAATCTCTAATTAGTAGTTTAGCTTGATCTTGCACATTTTCTAGGTAGCTCTTCCATTCTTGTTCAGTTCTAAATGTTTTCATTTTCTATTTGGCTTTTCACTTTAAACAGTGAATTCATACACAAAATTTACGTATTTTGATATCATCCATCTTATGTGTTTAAGTTTATTGTTTATATTATATCAGAAATGTTTATGTGGTATTGATTTTATTGTTCAAAATTATTTGATACTTCTTTTGAAATCTAATATCAGCTAAGGTCTATCACTTTAAAGAATTTAAAAAAACTAACACCCGTGATAATATCTAACCATATGGCCAAACTTATATAAGTATATCTGCTAGTCTGAGCAACAGATTTGATGATAAAATAGATAATATATTAACCATTGTTAAGCAGCTATTCTTGGTTTGAAAATCTGTAGCATATATACTATTATATGTTGCCCTGTTTCTTTCTTTGTTTCCGATTTTTGTTCTTGTTCTGCTTTTACTTTTCAAAATAAAATAAAATGTAAAAAATTCTGAATAACCCAATATCAATTTATGAGGTTAAAAATGTAATTTACAAGTTATCAACAATAAAAGCCCAGGACCTGATGGATTCACTGCTGAATTATACAAGAAATTTAGAGGAAATTTAATACCAATATTCCTCAAACTCTTTAATGAAATTGAGAGTGAGGCAATACTCCCTCACTTATTGCTAGTAGCAAGTATTACCCTGATACCCAGACCAGAGAAAAACCTAATCAAAAAGAGAACTATAGCTAATTTCCCTAATGAATGTAGATGCAAATATCCTCAATAAGATACTAGCAACTAGAATGCAGCAAATAATGAAGAAGATCATATACATGACCAAGTAGGATTCATCCCAGGAATTCAGGTATGGTTTAACATACACAAATCAATAAATGTAATACACCATATCAATAGTGCCAAAGACAAAAATCACATGATCATTTTACAGAGGCAGAAAAATCTTTTGAATCTAACACTCTTTCATGATAAAACTGCTGCAGGAAATTGGAATAGATGGTCTTTATCTCAATTTGATAAAAGGTATCTATGACAAATCAACAACCAATAACATACTAAAAGATAGAAATTGAAAGCTTTCGCTCTAAAATCAGGAACAAGACAAAGATGTCCACTATCACCACTCCTATTCAATATATCTGTGGAAATGCTAGATAGAGCAATTAGATCAGAGAGAGAGAGAAAAAAGGAATAAGGATTGGAAATGAAGACGTTAGATTATTATTCATGAATAACAACACTTTACATAGAAGACCCAAAAACTTTACCAAAGGACTTCTAGATAACTAAATTCAGTAGAAAAGCCTCATACAAAGTCAACACCAATAATCAATAGTATGCCTGTACACAAACAACACACTCACTGAGAGAGAAATTAGAAAACCCATACCCTTCACAATAGCATTCAAAAAATTTAAATACTGCAGAATCAATCTAACAAAAGAGCTAAAGATCTATAAACTGAAAATTAAGGTACTCTGAAAAAGGAGATCAAAGAAAGTATCAGAAAATGGAAAGATATCTCTTGCTCATAGATAGGAAGAACCAACATTGTGAAAATGGTCATACTCTCAAAACTGTTGATTTAATGCAATCCAAATCAAAATAATGTTAGCATACCTTGTAAATATAGAGAAAACATTTTTAAAATTTAACTGGATCTAGAAGAGACATAGAATAGCAAAGGAAGTCCTGGGCAACAAACACAAGACAGGAGGTATCACAATCTCTGTCTTTAAATTATACTACAAAGCTACTGTGTTAAAATCAGCATGGTATTGGCATAAAACTGGACCTGAGGACCAAGGTTAGAAGATGTGGATACAACTAAAAACACACTCACCCACCTTATCTTTGACATAAGGGCCAAACATATTCACTAGGAGAAAAATATGTGACTCTTTACTAAGTGGTATTGGAAAGAATGGCTCTCATGCCAAAGATGAATACTAGTTTTGTGTCTACCATCATGCACAAAACTAAAGTCAAAGTGGATGGACTATCTAAATATTTAAAACAGAAACACTAAATCTATTGGAAGGCAGAAGGCAGAAATCTTGAAGACATTGGCTTAGCAAAGAGTTAATGAATAAAACTCAGACTGCCCAGGAAATGCTTCAAAGAATCAGAAACTGGGATCTCATCTTACTAAAAAGTCTTTAAACTGCAAAAGAAATCACCAACAAAGTGAAAAGACAAACCCACAGAGTGGGAAAAATTGTGGTCAATTGTCCCTCAGACAAAGGACCCACCTTTAGAACATATAAAGAATTGAAAAAAATCAGGCCCCACCAAATTAAAAGACCCAATCCAAAAATGGGCATCTGAGATGAATACACATTTCTCAGATGAATAAATACAAATGACAAATAAATGCATAAAAAAGTTCAACCTCACTGGTTATTTGAGAAATTCAAATTGAAACAACACTGAGATTTCATCTCATCCTAGAAAGAATGGCTATCATCAAGAAATCAACCTAACACAAATGTTTGTGGGGTCATGCAGGAAAAGGAAACCTTCTCCATGTTGGTGGGAGTGTAGACTGGTACAGTGCTATATGGTAATCAGTGTGGAGATTTCACACAGAAAACCCCCCTAGAATTATAGGTCTCAATCGACTCCTGGGTATCTTCCTAGAAGAATTAAAGTCATCATTCCATAGCAATATATGTAGTACAATGGAGTACTAATCAGCCATAAAGAAGGATAAACTTGTAGCTTCTATAAGTAATTGGATGCAATTTGAGACTACATTCATAAGTGAAATAAATCAGACTCACATGTGTAAACATCATATTGTTTCCCTCTTGTGAGAAACTGAATGAGTAAATAAGTTCTAGAATACATTATAGATATTGTGAAATGGGAAGTAATTGTTCAAAAAGAAAGAGAAACCAGGATGAGTGAAAGGGAAAAGGACAGTGGGGAAAAGGGGAAAAATGCACGTCAGTTATGTTCCTAGTGTTTCCTGGATCATTAAAAAGGAAGGTTGTGTGTTAACATTGATTGGAGAAATTTTTATGCTCATATCTTGTACCCTGAGCAACTACTAACTCTTTATTCTCCTATGATTTTATTATGAAAATTTGTTTTAGCTTTTTCCCATAAAATTAAAAAAGTTTACAAAACCAATGCTGCATTCTAATTTGTAAAGAATATGTATTATTTATTTTGTATGACCAGAATTTGCCTTCTATCTATTGAGTCAACTGATTCATTGTGGTGGTTTTTTTTTTATTCTTATAGCTTCGTATTCTCTTGATCTCCTGTTTTTGATAAGGATGTGTCATGTTTCTGACTTACAGATTTCTTTTCCTTGGTATTTCTTTTGGGATAACTTTTTAGCCTGTATAGATTGAGTTTATACAGTTAGTTTTGACTTCATTTGTTTGGAGCCTGGTTTGGTTGTCCATGTAGCCTACTGACCTGGCATGACACAACCTTCATGGAATCTAAGGCCACAACTGGAACAGACAGCAGCAGCAGCAGCAGCAGCAGCAGCAGCAGCAGCAGCAGCAGCAGCAGCAGCAGCAGCAGCAGCAGCAGCAGTAGCAGCCTTGTTTTGTCTGGGAGGATAGAAATAGCTGGAGGATGTGTCAATGGGCTGCATATTGGGCTCATCTAGAGCCTGCTGTACTAGTATGTCTGGGGCTTGAGTGGGCGACTCACAAGCTGGGACTGGTTGGTGGCCAGGGCACTGCTCATGGTCACAACATGACAGCCTCATTTGGAGAAGAGATCCCCAGAGGGAGCCCTTGGGGAGCAAACGTTCCCAAAGACAGGGATGGCCTCTCAAGAGTTTTCTAATTTTGCCACTCTGTACTCTCATGGAATTGCTTCTGCTGCATTCAGTTTCAATCCCATGAGTAAAGCTGGCTGAAAACTAAGGTAGTGGTAGAGTCACACTGCAGAAAAGAGTGAAGATAAGAGACATTCTGTAGCCAGATTTGGAAAATTCAATCTACCTCTTAGAACACATGCAGTTAGGTATATATTTGCACCCTTTATCTTTTTTTTTTTTTTTTGGCAGAACTGGGGATTGAACTCAGACCCTTGTGCTTGCCAGGGAAGTGCTTATTCTACTAAGCCATCTCCCCAGCCCTATCATTTTATTATATATATTTGAATATATCATTATATACGTTTTTATTTATTTATCTACTTATTTGGTACAGGTTCTAGCTATGCAGTTCAGACTCATAGTGATCCTCCTGTCTCAGCCTCCCCAGCGCTGGGATTACAGGCATATTCCACCACATCCAAATAGTCTATTTTGAGTATTTTTTTTTACTACTGTGTCATGTTCTTCATTTTAAAAATCAATTTTAGAGCTTTTATTCAGTTAATATTACTGATGATTGTTAGGGTCAGCCAGTTGTTCAGTCTGCAGGAATTTTTTGAGCACCTGTTGTCTGCTGGCATTGTGTTACGATACAGGGACACACATGAAATAGCCATGGTCCCTGCTCTCGTGCAGAGTGTAGTGGAAGGAATGGGCATTGGCCAACAAAGTTCCCAGGGGGCTTGCTGGGCTCTTAGAGCCATAGGCATCCACAGGCTAAGGGTATGATAAGCAGAATTTTGGCTGTCACTTCTGCCCCCTACAAAGAGAATTAACATTACTATTGTAGATTGTGCTGCCATAAACATGGGTGGGCAGGGTTCCCTAAATTAAGCTGACTTTAATTCCTTCAGCCATATGCCAAAGAGTGGCATAGCTGGGTCAAGTGGAAGTTCTACTTCCAGATTTTTAAGGAACTTAAAAATTTACATAAAGCCTGTTCTAATGTTTATCACCACCAACACTATAGAAGAGTCTCTTGTCTTTGGCATCCTTTCCACCATTTATGGATGTATGTATTTTTGTATTTGTGATGATAACCATTATGACTGGGGTGGGATGGGGAATCTCAGTGTAGTTTTAATTTGCATTTCCCTGGTGTCTAAAAATAGTGTTCTTTCATATAATTGTTGGCTATTCGTGCTTTTTGTTTTGATAAGCGTCTGTTCAATTCATTTGCTTACTTATACACAAATGAAAGGAAGAAGAAAAATGCTTAACATTTTTGTGTTAAAGTTTTGAATTCTTCATATATTATTTCTAAAACAATTTTCTTTAAAATTCTGACAATTTTATAAAGATATGATTAACATTTATTGAATCTTCTGATCCATAGTCAGATGCATTATCCATTACACTACTGGCTCTGTGTTAATATTTATTGAAAGCATACACATTTTCTTATTCAATCTTAACAAGTCTAAGTGAGGTAGCATTGTTACCCTCAGCATATACATGAAGACATCGATGTACACAGAGATGAGACAAACTGCCCCAAATCTCACAGCTGGAAATGGAGGTGCAGAAAAGTCAAGCAATATGCTCAGGAACACACAGCAATTAAAAGTTAGCATGGGGACTCCAACCAAGGCCACTTCTATTCACACTTCATTATCCCACTCAACTGAAGGATCATGCCCGACTCCAGGCAGGGAGCATGTGCAATCCTGCCAGGAGCCTAGGAAGGTTCTTTTATTGAAAAAACATAAGGATAATGATAATGATTGTACCTAGTTCATAGGTTTGTTTTAATAATTGAATAAGCAAACAATAGTAAATGCTTAGAATTGTGTCCAGCACAGCTAAGTGCTTTTTAAATATCAACTGAAAATACTGTCTTTGGGATGAAAGCACCTGCCACATCCAGCTGTGTAGATTCTCTCACCCACACCATAAATTTGACTGAGAGCCCCTCCAGTGTCAGAGTACGTGCTGGGTGATGAAAGATTACATTGCCAGTCCTGTGGATAACCCACTACTATTGTGGAGACTGGACTATATTGGAATATTTTGTTGAATTCATGCATCTACAATATTTGGATGGCAATGGAAAACCCATCTCTGACATAACTGAACAAAAAAGGTGATATAAATGAAGGACAATTTTGTATCTGTATATACAAAATAGGATAGATATATAGCGACATTCTCTTAATTCAATAACAAAAAGATCTGTAGTAATGTTGTTTGGACATGATATCATGTCTGCATCTTGTGCTATGAATGGCTACTACAAAGTCACCAATATGCATTGTATTAATTGTTGTAACTCCTACCAACCTGTTTTGAAGCTGTCACACTGCAATTTTTTCTCAATAAAATTAATTAAAAAAAAAAAGATTGTGGAAGGGGACCAGGAGCCATGTAGGAGTAAAATAAGCTGTAAGCTGTTTTACTTCTGACTTGAAAGCTTCACTTATGCTAAGATGTACCTGAGAAGATTTTTAACTCTTAGGAAAAACTCAGAGGCAACTCACGAGTTTGGCTTCTTTTGTGCCACTAACATTTAACTATGATATTACTGAGTTTGTGATGACAGTTATGAGATTTGTTTATTCTTTGCTTTAAATTGACCAGATACTTGTTCTGAAGCCCGTACTTACACCAGTTCGCACTTCCTTGTGGTACGCTACTGGAACACTTGCCTGTTACACTGTCCGGAGACTGAGGACTGTTTCCGTGTCTCCAGGAAGAAATCGGATCACAGGTTACTCTTTTCTGGAGCTAAGCATATCATCTTATAATCACTAGAGGGCAGTAGCAACTCACTGAAGCAGGGCCAGGGTGTCCCTGCCCCAGCAAGGGAGCATGGGGCATCTGAGACCATCTGCTAAAACTAGCATTCAGTAGATAAGGAAACTGAGTCTTAGGAAATGCTTTTCTCAAGGCTGAACAAAGAATCAGTGGTAATTTTTGGCCTGGAACCTAACTCGCACCTTAAGTTCACTAATTACAAATAGCGCTGCAATGTAAAAAATCAAATCTTTTTAGGCACTTAGAACTTAAAGAATTTATACTAGTAAAAGAGATCTGGTTATTGAGCTTCCCAATACACAAATAAAAGGAAGAAGAGAAAGAAAAATGATAAGGCTGAACGCTTGCTCATCTTCATGTATACACTAAAATGGAGATCCTGGAACGTCTCACCCACAGCATCAGAAAGCGAGAGCATTGTACAGGAAATTCAGATTCTGGATGGGAGACCAGGCAGGGATCCAGGAATCCTCATAGTTACAGGTCATCAGAGTCTAGACAGATCAGTGATAAAGGTACCTGCACCTATACCTTGGTAAGCATCCTGGGAAAGTCAAGCAAGGTTTAAATGAGGGCTCTGGCAAAGACTCTGAAATCCTCGGAGTGCTTTGACAAGAATCTTACTCTCAATCAATATGATCTCTGTTAGTGATCTAATGTAGTCTTCTTACACCCTTGCTGAGTTTTCTCCAAATGAACATCTATTAACTACAAACAACCTACATCTGATAAATGCTCACCTAGGCCCCAACAGTATCTTTTAGGTTTGGTTCTTACAGAGACACAAAATAACATTGACATAAACAAAATAGAATTTATCTGCCTCTCTAAAGAGTTCAGAAATGGGTAGTCCAGGCACTGTATGTAGCTCTGCTTCACAGTGTCCTCAGAGGCTTGGTCATTTCTATGCCACTGGTCACATGTGTGGGCTTGGTCCCCACAATCACCTCATATCCCAACAGGGTTACAGCAGATTCTGACATCATGTTTACCTTCTGACAAGCAGTGATGATGGGAATGGCAAAAGGTAATTACTGATCATCTGTTAAGGAAGGTTGTATTTTGGAAATACTACATGAACTTCTTCCCACATTCCATTGACTAGAACTTGGCCAGAGAGGCAGGAGTCTTGTGAAAGAGGTTGGGAAATATGGTGTTTATTCTGAGCACCAGTTGTGCCCAGGTGAAAATTGTGCATTTAGTACTAAGAAAAGGAGACAGGATATAGTGACATAAGATCTTGGTGTTGTAGTCAGGGATGTATGCCACCAAGGTTTATTCTAAAAAGGATTTGCTGCCCAGCTGTACTGGGAAGTATTAGAAGATGACTTTCATTTCTTAGTTCCTTCAGGATTGGCCTCAGTTGCATAGAGTTAAAGAGGTACCTTCCTTGATGGCCTGCATCCTATGACTTAACAATAATCCATTTTATAATGGAGTAAAAAAGGCTCAAAGTTTGCACCCTTTGCAGCATGCCACTGATTGGGCTTGCAATGCAAGATAATCACGCTTTTGTCCCAGGATTCTGTCAAATCTCTCCTCCACTGTTCCCTCCTAATCTCAATATGTTTGGACCACATGGACATTCTGCAGAGCATCACGTTGGTCCATTACCTCAATGACAATGTGCTGCATACCAAAATGAAAGCTTTGGTAGATGCATGCAATCTAGAAGAATGAGCCAAGTCCTATGAAGATACAAAGCTTAAATACTTGTAAAATATTTGTTTACTGGTAAGGAGGTGCTGAGAGTTCCCACTCAAACTAAAATGTTTATTGCATTCTGTCTCTCTTAACATAAAGAAAGAAACAAGATACAATAATGAACTTGGTAGAGGAAAGATATTACACATCTAGATTTTATCTAGAGATAATTATTTGGTATATATGTTAAGTAATATAAAAGGTTAGTGGTATTTTATAAAGCCCAGACCTAAAAATATTTCTGCATTTGTGCCCTGTGAGCTGGAAGATACTATGACTAGAAATACTGGACATGTGACATAAAAAGATGAAAAAGATACTATGCAAAGTTTATGAAAAGCCTCAGTGTGAGTATCACAACAGAGTGCCTGGATGTCTGGAAAAGACATTCCACCTGCAGCAGAAAATTGTATAACTTTCCACCTTCTGGGAGCTTTTAGGATCTGATACAGATGTGCTGTCTGAACATGGGCCCTCATAAGACCATGTGGCTCAAGAGCCGGATCCTGTCACAAGCCATAGATTGGTAAGAACCCAAAATAATCCATAGTAATATGGAAGTGGTACATCTGGGATCATGAGTGAGTAAGTAAGGTATATTACTTAACATATATACCAAATAATTATCTCTAGATAAAATCTAGATGTGTAATATCTTTCCTCATACCAAGTACAGGTATTCCCAGTCTCCAGAATATCCACTTAGCATCACTCCTAAGGGCCTATGGAAGGACTTTATGATTCATGCCCTTATAACTATGGACTCCACAAAATTTGAATTTCTAGTTTCAAAGGATTGACTTTATCCAGAAAGCATAACAAAGGTTCCAACTTAATTTTGTGTGTGTGTTGGGGGGTGTGGTTGGGCTGGAGGTTGAACCAAAGGTGCTCTACACTGAGCTACATTGCTGGTCCTTTTATTTATTTATTTGTTAGTTTTGGTAAGTTGTCCAAGCTGCCTTTGAATTTGGAATTTTCCTACCTCAGCCTCCCTAGCACATAAAGTCAACATTGAGTTTAACCATTGAATTTGATTCAGTTCTTGCTCAACTCAGTGTGTGACCAGAATTGTGGAAAGAATTAAGTTCAGGAATTTAGGTACCATTGGGATTACAAGCATGTGCCACTGCACCCAGCTGGTTCCATTAATTTTAAATTGCTATGTGATAGGCCTGCTGCTTGAGTACTTTGGCATCCTTGTGTGTAGCAACCAGAAATAGAGAAACAGATCACTGGCTTGGTAATGGGATCTTGTGATTATTAAGAGAACGTGGTCTGCTGTTACACTCAAGTGGTTCATTTGGTTAACTTTATCAACAGTGACTACAAGTAAAAATGTTAGCAACCTAAACCTGAGAAGGGTATAGCACACAGGTGCTCAGGAGACTTGAGCATGGGGGTCTTGGTCAGTCCCTGGGTAATCTATGGAGGCCTACAGAGGTACTATCAGGGGTAATGAACATCTAAAGTGAAAGTGGGGTAGTGTGGACTAGAACTCACAGCTCTGCTAGGGGCTGTTATTCCTCCTCCAAATTTCCTTCTGCGTTAGTTTGCTTGGGATGCCACCGCAAAATGCCACACTGGGTGCTTAACCAACAGAAATTTATTTCTTATAGTTCTTTAGGTTACAATTCCAAGATCAAACTGTCTTGTCTAGTTTTTTGGTGGCCTCACTCCATGGTTTGCAGATGCTCACCTTCTTGCTATGTCCTTCTATGAATTTTCCTGTGTCAACATTAGGGTTTGTGCCTACTTTTCTTCTTCTGATTGGGTTGGGCCCATCCAAAAAATTTCATTTTACCTAATAACCTCTTTAAAGACCTTTCTTAGAAATACACTTATAATCTGAAGTATTAGAAGTTAGGGCTTCATGGTATTAATTTAGGGTGGACATTATCCAGCCCATAGCATCCTTTCAGATTATAATCAAGAAGAGAGGCTGTGTCAGTCATTCTATCAATGAAAAAAAAAAAAACCAAAAAACCAAAACACAAACCAATTTAACACAGAAAATTCCTTTCAGGTTACTCTTTTTGACTGGCTTCTTCCAACCAGGCCCACCCTCCAAATAGCACATCTAGCTATGAACTCATTAGTAAATTTATCCACTGATAAGCATAGCACCTCCATGGTCCAAATGCTTTCCAAAAGCCTGCTTCAGAATACATGAGATACTTTGGGGATGTTTTAAGTCAGATAAGACACAACAGAATCCTTGAGTAGTGTTCCCTAACTCTCTGTGGAAACCTTATTTGAGCAGTGTAAGGAATGGATTGTGATACACACAGAGATGCATCACTCAGACCTCCTTTCAGTTGTGGGAGTGTGATCAGCATAAAGCTTCGAGCTCTCAATTCCTTAGGGCCTGTTTTACCTATGGAGAACTATGTCATCAGAAGTCATACTTTTAAGATATGGTTACTTTTATGCAGCCTGTATCTGGTGACAGAGCATGTCAAGCAACACATTGACCTGACATGGATGCTGATGTCCAGCAAGAGGTAGTTCTGATCTCCTGCTAATTTGGCTAAGGTTTTGTCAAGACTGCTTTGTACTTTGGCTTCTCGCTTTGCACAACCCTAGTTCTTCCCTTTGGATGCCGTTGCGTGTGACACCCTACCTGAAGTGCTGCTTCTGGAGAACCCCACTGCTGACACATGCCTCCTGTTTTTGTTTTTTAAAAAAAGAGAATACAAAATAGTAAAAAAAATTAGACATGGTACAGAATTTCACTAAACAAAATGATAAGAAGTCAGCAAGGGTTGTTATACTACATATTGTTATCTTCAAATTAGTTGTTGAGATTAACAGATATAAGCATGCAGAAGTGGTTAAAAATTATGAAAAATTAAAAAGGAGAGATAAAAAATTTAAGCATTAACTGTTCCTTTAAATAGGCCAGCAGAAATTAGAAGTACAATTATCCAACCTACTGTGTTTATAAATATATATTTATTTTTCTCTTTCTAAGAGGGAGTATATTTGGGTCAAATGGGATCTCTAGTCCTAGTTCTTGAGGAATCTCCATACTGATTTCCATAGTGGTTGGGCCAGTGTGCACTTCCACCAATAGCAGAAAAGCATTCCTTTTTTCCTACAGCCCCTCCAGCATTTGTCATTGGTTGACTTCTTGATGATACTCATTCTTTCTGGAGTGAGAAGGAATCTCAGTGTTGTTCTAATTTGCATTTTTCCAATGAACAGTGATCTTGAACATTTTTCCATATATTTATTTGCCATTTGTATTTCTTCATCTGAGAAGTGTGCATTCATCTCAGATGCCTATTTGTGGATTGGGTCTTTGAATTTTGGGGGCCTGATTTTTAAATTCTTTGTATGTTTCAGATACAAATCCTTTGTCTGAGGGATAGTCAACTAAATTTTTTCCCTAATTTGTGGGTTTTCTTTTTACTCTTTTGTGATTTCTTTTGACATGCAGAAACTTTTCAAAAAGATGAAATCCCAGTTGTTGATTCTTTGAAGTATTTGCCATGAAGTTTGGGTTTTGCTCATGACTTCTCTCCTTACCCCGTGGCCTGAGCTCTCAGGAAGCTCCTAGTCCATAGGTGGATGCGTGGGGGTCAGTTTCAGGGAAAGAGCATGCAGCCTTCAAGCAAGTACCCAGCACTGGCTAGGGCGAGTCAGCGCTCTGGAAGCATGGCATGCAGCCTCCCAGAAGAGTGGGGCTAGGTCTGAGTGTGGATGGTTGGGAAGAAAGCACAGCTAGCCCCAGTATCCATAAGTGCCACATGTGAGCTTTCAACCAACTGTAAAATAGTTTTAGAAATTGTATCTGTACTGAACAAGTACAAATTTATTTTCATGTACAGATTTTTGTTTCTTGCATCATTCCTGAAACAATGGAATACCCATCTCTGACAAAAATAAACAAAAAAAGGGAATATAAATGAAGGACCATTTTGTATCAGTATATACAAAATAGGATAGATATACAGCTACTTTCTCTTAATCCAATGAGAAGAAAGATTTATACTAATAGTGTTTGGACAGGATATCCTCTCTGCTTCTTATACTATGAATAACCACTACAAAGACAACAATATGCAATGTATTAATTATTGAAACTGTCCTAATAATCAGTTTTAAAACTGTTTCAATGCTATTTGTTTCTCAATAAAATTAATAAAAAAATAAAATGCAAAATGATTTAAACATTTGCATTATATTAGGTGATATGAGTAAGCTGGAGATTATTTAAGCTAAAGGATGTACATAAATTGCATGCAAATATGACATCCTTTTGTCAGAGACTTGAGCATCTACAGATTTTGATATTTGTGGGGGATCTTCAGCCTAACTGTGGACATTATAGTCAAGTTTACTTTTATATTCTTGGTTATTTAATGTGCTTATTTTGTGGAATCTAACCTCCATATAAGCGATATACAAATAAGCTTACCATTTCCTTTTATACAATGACCATTTATGATGTGTTTGAAGGGTATTTGAAAACAATAATTTCAACATGAAATTTCTGTCTGAAATCCTGTCTGCACTGTTAATTTGCCTTGTAAGCCATTTCATACCAGGGGGCAGAAAAAACAACTTCATTCTAGGTCTTACACATATCTTCTAAAAAAATCTTAAGAACTATGATACTCAAGGACGTATAGTTTTTGGTGTTTGTTTCCATATTTCTTTCTGGATTCTGAGAACATACCTGTAGAGTTTTCTCATCACATGTGAAGCGTGCATTTAAAAAGACTCGGAGCACAGTCTGTCAAAAGGTATAATTTTTCAAACCTGAGGTTTAATGACTGGGAGCTGATTCTGGGTTTTCCCTAGGGTGAGTTGTGAGTAACAGTTCCTCCTCTAAATAGTTGTGCACTTTCCACCCTCTAGACATGGTGGTTAGAGGCTACCCCACATTCCCAGAAGCTTCAGGATAATGGTAATGTCTTATTTTTTGTCGTGTACAAAATACATAATTTCCCATTTTTAAGGAGAAATAAGAAAGAACTATACTGTTGCTTGTTACTGATGCAGTCACTCGAGCAGGCTTCTATAGTTTATGATTAATTCATGATCCAATGCTGGGATTATGGGTGTGCGCCCCACACCCATGCACAGATAGTCTGAATACAACATAAAGGAGGGAATGAGGCTTGCTTGCTGCCACTCTCCCCCCGCTTTGTGCTTGCTATTTTGTTGTTTTTCACTGCCATGAACTGCTGCCCTCTGCCATGTGTCACGCTGGTGCTGCCATGGAGCCAGCGGAGTATGGGCTGAAACAGTCACAAACTGTGAGCTAAATAAACCTTTCATTCCTTCATTTTGAGTGGCAGATATTTTGTCCCAGCAATGAGAAAATAATATCTGAGACATTGATAATCAGTAATCACAGATTTATTTTTACAAATACCTGATATAGTAATATGTGAATGATCTATTTGATAGTGAACATTTTAATTACTGTTACAGCCATATTAATACTTAACATATCATTTTCATGAATAATCTCATTGCCAAAAACTCTTTACTATTTAGAGCTAAGCAGAATTTGTAAGCAGAAACAACATAATTATTATTACAACGCAATGTCCTGTAATTATCTAGCTTTCATAGTCAAGGTGGTCAACTGAAAGAAATCCAAACAGTGGATAGCATCGGAAAAACTAGTCATCCTGACATAGAAGAAAGAAGCCATGCATAAATTAGGTTTGTTATAACTTTTGCTTTCCTCACTCATCACAAACATGACAACAAATGATTTTTAGCTTTTGAAAAAGTAACACATAGTTTAAAATAAAAATAATTCCCTCAGAGGGCCTGCCAAATAACAGATTAAAGTGCCTGCAAGTAGGCACAGCAGCTGGGAGTTTGATCCCCAGGCCTGCTGTGCTGGCCCTGCCCCTGGGGTGTGCTGAGATGGCGAGTGAGACTGGGCACGGTGGTGGGTATCTGCAGTCCCAGCACTTGGGAGGCTGTAAACAGGAGAATCACTATGAGACTGATCTAGTAGTGAGACCCTAAACACCCTGTAGACCCTTTCCTAAAAATACAGAAAAAGAAGTCCCTCAGAAATCATGGGACACCAAATATTTGTCTTTTTTATTTTTTAATTCATTTTAATGAGAAAAAAGATAAATAGCAGTGAAACAAGTTCAAAACAGGTTAGTAGAGCATTTACAATAATTAATATATTGCATATTGTTGTCTTTATAGTAGTTATTCAGAGGACAAGATGGAGATATTGTATTCTGTCTAAACAATGCTAGTACAAACATTTCTAATCAATAAGCTAAGAGAAGGTAGTTGTATATCTATCCTATCTTATGTATCCATGTATATTTCTTTCTTTTTTTCACAACAAAACTGTCCTTTATTTACACTTTTGTGAAGTTAGTAAATGTGACACTTGGTTGCCTAGTGACTAATAGGTGGCCTTAACCAGACAGGATGTTTATCTCAGGACTGAGGTAGCTTGTTTGCTTTAGGTACTGAGGTCTCTCGATTTATTCTTTTTCTCCCTTTATTTTGGTACAGGGAATCAAATTCAGGACCTTGCGCTTTCCAGGCAGGTGCTTGTGCCACTGAGCTATATTCTCAGCTCTGTCTTGAGCTATTCTAAGTTCATTCTCCTTGTTATTGGAATTACCCACAACAGAGAGTATTTGCCACCCAGAATTTCTTGTAGACAATGGATGGAACTTGATCAGCACCTGCACAGTATCATAACTCAATTCTTAATTTACAATAGAATTATGCTATTAAAAAACACATTCCCACCTGACAGTTAAGGTGTTCTTCACAGACGGAACACACACAGTTTTGCTTGCCTCTCAGGTGCACTGGGTCAGAGCAATAGCCCAAAGAGTTGGCTTGAACCAACTGTCCACAGTCAGGGCACACCCGAAGGGTGAAGAGAAGTCCTCACAAACAGTAAGTGTTCAATGGCTGCTTTATAGCCCAGAATTCCTTGGGCAAACAATCCCCCAGGTGTCTTTGCGAAGACTGCATCCCAGAAATGCATCAAGGCTCCATAAATGACCAGACAACTTATTAGTTTTACCCAGGCAGAAACATGTATCCAAATCCTTGAGAAATGATGCTATTTGCCCACAAAGCCAAAACAAATCAAATACTCATCACATCCTCCGTTAATGCATTTGACATAAATTGCATTTAAGCTGAACTAGGGCGTGATCACATGGCTGTTTGATAGCAGCCATTTGTACACACCACTCACTTATGCTCTGGGTTTATTACTGATATTATTCTGCACAAAATATGAATCTTCTCCTACTGAGAAATTAACTTGGTCTTAATAGAGAAAGTCTTGAGGTCACACAAATGTACAATTAATTAAACACTTTCTATCTCTAAGTATCTGCGTTGCAACAAATTATAAAGTACAATTATAGTTACAGAACATCAGAGAATTTGGAAAATTCAGTTAATTCTGTTAGACAGATCATCTAGCATTGACTTTGGCTTTAGATAGATTGAACTCTTTGGCATCTTGTACACGCCTATGAGGAGGCCCGAGGGGCAGAACCTGGTAAGAGAGCTAAATCTGAGAAGGAAAGAGAATGGTTACAGATGCAGGGCCAGTTTCTTGAACTTGCTTTAAAAATGACTGCTTTAGAGACAAGCCTGTTGAAACCTAGCATATTGCATCTCTGCTTCCATTTATTCCTCATATTAACATATGTCATTGCTCTGAGGATTAAAAAGGAGTAAAATTAAACACAATAGGCCAATATTGTGTGGAGGAACAAGACTCCACAAGGGGGTCTGTCTTGTTTTCTGCATCTGTAGCTAAAAATTAGCCTGCTTGCTTTATTTCTATGTAATTTTTTTGCAGGAAAGAGCTGACTTCAGAATCACAAAGCAGAATTCACCAAAGCAGATAAAATACCTTGGGGAAACATATTCAACATTGACTTGAAGTGTGTCAAATGACTGAATTACCTTTTTGCAAAGGGCTGTGGGGAGGAAGAGTACACGTGTGCATGTGTGTGTGTGTGTGCGTGCGCACACACACACACACACACACACTGCATGCTGAGAAGTCATGTGGAATCGTTAACTGTACAGATGGCTTATTCCCTTTCCCTTTCATTCTTCCACATTCTCTCCTCCAGTACAACTTTGCCCCTTTTAACTTCCCTCTTCCCCCCATTGCTTTTCTCCTCTCACCTAGCTCACTCTGTTCCTGTCCAAATGGTGCCAACAGTCTCATCAAAGGAAAAGAGGGAAGAAGCAGTTTTGGATGAAAGTCTTGGCAGGTGATGGGTTTGGTTGAAACAAAAGATGAAATTTGGAGTTAGTTTGGGCCCATATGCATGGAGATGGTGCTCTATCTTTAGAGATTTAACTCATCAGGATGCCAGATGAAGGAAATTAGTCCTAAAGGGTAGTAGAAAGCCTGCCACATTCCTGGACATCCTTAGTATTAGAAGGACATTCCAATAGTGAGTGGTGCTGACTGTGTCATCAGATAATTTTTCTTTATAAAAGTACAAAGCTACCTATTGTCTCCATCTAGTTTGTAAGTTTGACGGGAGTTACTCATCAACATGACATAGAGTTTCTTCTGAAAGTACCTCTAAATGTACACACAGCCATTTCTTGACTGTATGAGGATCAAGGTGTCATTCAGGAGACCCAGAGTTTCCTTCTGGGCTCAGGTGGAAAATCGTTCTTTCCCGGGGTGGCTTCCCAGTCCTCCTCTGCTCTGGTGCTCTCCTCTGCCTTAGCTCCCAGAAGCACCCCACTCTTTTCATCTGCCCACACTGGTGCCTGTCTTTTCTGCTCCTTTCCCTTCACTCCTTGCCATGTCCCTTACCCTTGTGTAACATGACACAGAGCAGATGACTGTGGCCTGGATCAGCCTCCCAAACTCCAGGCAAGGAGGTGGGATGTATAGACACCATTCTACATTTTTTATTGGAAAGTACTGTTCACCTATTTGCTTTCACATATGTCTCCTTCTACAAAGAGGCCAGATTGTGAAAGACAGATTTCCAGAGACAAATTGGGGTATTTGTGTCTCTGACATCCCATAATCTACACCTTAAGCTCCCTAGAAGGAGGGCAGCACATCACCTGATCATGCAAGATGCAGGATGAAGGGGGAATGATGCAAGGCTCATTTCTTTAGTGTTTTTCTTCCAAGGGTAGTTACTCAAGAAGCTGGTGCTAATTTCTCACTGCATGATTTATGCTGAAGGATCACCTAGTAAAGGAAGCAGCAAAGAGTACTGGTGCTTAGAAGTTTGGCTCTACTGGAGACAAAGATGAAAATGGAGGTTGACATTATACTTGTGGAACCTTGAATTGGTGGGCAATGGGTGGATATTGGATTGCATACTTAGTATGGTGTCTTAGGCATTACTTTGATGGTAGTATGAGGATTCCTTTAAGATGTTACCAACCTATCTTCAAAAACTGACTGCTGAATCCTGTTGGAGGAAGTTTTATAAATCTGCAGATAGCATGAACATGAACTGTCTTCCATCATAGCTCTACTTAAGAACACTTGAGGTACTTACTACCAGTCTGCCTCTTTTGAGCTCTCCACAGGAAACCATCTGTTTCTCTGCAAAACACCTTCTCCTTGAGGTCCTTGGAAATACCAGTGAGGCATCTCTGTGAGATCTCCTTACTTGGTTCTGATGTAGACCTCTGGCTGAAGCCACTATTATTGGCAGTGGGAATACACAAAACAAACAAGGGATGAACAAAACCAAGCTTAAGTGAGGGAATGCCTCTGTTTTACATTTGAGAACTTTTGCTTAATATGAAGAGTGAAGAAGGGACTGAGAGTAAGGATGCAAGCAATACTTGAATCACAAAGAGGAAAGGGAGAGAAGGTAAAGATCTGGAGTCACGTATTGCCAGTGGAGAGGGAGGAGAGAGGATAATGCACAAGGTGTTAAGCAAATAAAAATCACAGGGCTTGGATTACAAATTGGATGTGAAGACTGAGAGAGCAGGGGGAAGAAGCTGAATTATTTATGGAATCTATAAAGATACAATTGTCTTCAGACTCTACTTAGATAATTTTTAATCCCTAATTTTTAAAAAAAATGTATTTAGTGCAGGGTCTACAGGGCCTCACTACACAGATCGGACTTGTAGTGATCCTCCTGTTTTTAGCCTCCCAAGTGCTGGGATTACAGGTGTGGGCCACCAGGACCAGTCTCAATCACCATCTCAGCATGCCCTGGGGACAGGCCAGCATGTGAGGCTGGGGATTGAACCCCGGCCACTGCACTCTGCCCAACCAGGTGCTTTAATCCACTGAACTATCTAGCTGGCCCTTAATCCCTAATTTTGGAACAATTGGCTGCCACTGCCGATGTATTTTTTTTTTTTTTTTGTATAAAAGTTGCTTATTTCATTGAATAGGTGCTGCATAGTCATTCCTTGTGTCAGAATGCTCTGTCCATTGCAATTTTTCTTCTCCAATGTGGGTATGCTTTGCTACTATTATTTTTTATTAGGTTTATTGGTACAACTTAGATCTACAAAATGATCATAGTCATCATAGGGAATTTGCAGCTCTAGATGATTTATCCTGATTCCTCTTTTTTTTCCAACCTACTCTGCTCTCAAGCCCTCTTCCTTTCCTTAATTACAAAGCTTTATTTCCACTTTTCCTACATTTATTATTTGTTCCTTTTCCCCTTCTTTCTCCCTTCACCCACCTTCCTCTTTGCTTTTGAACAATTTCTTCCTATTTCACAACATCTTTTGTTCATTTTGGTTCTTATTTATTCTTCTGATTTCTCACACCAGGGAGGCAATGCAATATTTTCACATGTGTTTCTGATTTATTTTACTTAAAAGTATGGACTCAAAGTTCATCCACTTACCAAGAAATGTCTCAAGTTTATTTTTCTTTATGTAGAGGAGTACTCCATTATATGAAAGAACCAAATTAAAAAATTTTATTATCTAAAGAGAATAAAAAATTGGAAATGATACAGAACTTTACTAAACAAAAAATCTAAATTTTTATCCATTCCTCAATTGATGAGCATTTGAGTTGTTTCCCAGATTTTAACTAATACAAATTACATTGCTACAATCATAGGTGCACATATATTGCAGTGATATGATATTGTTAGTTCTTCTAGGAAGATACTTAGGAGGGGAATGGCTAGGTCAAGTAGAACCTCCAATTCTAGTTTTTGTAGAAATCTCTATTATGGATATTTTCCTAAAAGAACTGAAAGTATCCTACCATAGTGACATATGTGCACCCATGTTTATAGCAGCACAACTTGTCATAGCTAAATCTTGGAAACACCCAAAATGTCCATCACTTGAGGAATGGATGAAAAAGATGTGGTATTTCTATATAATGGAGTAGTACTCAGCTATAAAGAAAGACAAATTTGAATCCTTTATAGGTAAGTGGGTGCAACTAGAAGCTATACTCATAAGTGAAATAAATCAGATCCACATATGTAAATACTGTATTGTCTCTCTAGTGTAAGAACCTGAAAGCATACATAAAATCTGAAAGGTATAATAGACATAGTAAAATGAAGAGAAATTGAACTAATGGAATAATAACAAAGATGAGAGAAAGGAGAAAAGATAGAGAAAAGGAAGGAGTGAAAATGCTATTATACAGAATGACTGAAGAGATTATACTCATAATTTCCATCACTTTTTTTGAAAATAACTGTTAAGTTTAAAATTTTCACCTTGACTCTGTATGCTGATATCTGCAATCTGAACAACTACATGAAGGACAGCAATGTGTAACACAAAACCCATGGTTGGAATATCACTCCTCTTAGTCTTATAATGTGTACCATTCCTAATGCCTTATCAAGTATTATACTCTCTTTAACATAAATTGAAACTTCCCAGAGCCACCCAACCCAAGGATCTGCGAGTGTGTAGAAGAGCTTCTGTGCTGCCCTGCACCTGCTAGACCAAGCCCAGACCCCTGTGCAAGAGAGACCTTTCTTCATGCTCTCTGGACCTCCCCCACCACTCCAGAGCCAGCCCAAGCCTGCCCTGTGAGTGAAAACTTCCACTATGCTCTAGGAAGCCCTCCAGATCCACCAAAGTCAAGGCCTGGTGAGTATGTAGGAGAGCTGCTGTGCTCTCCTGCCCCCCTCATACCCCTCTAGACTCAGCCCAGGCCTGGCATATAGGCCTGGGGTGAAACTCTGCCCCTGAAGTCCCTGCAGTGAGACTAGGGTCAAAATCATGCAGCTAATCCAGGAGCAAAACATCTTGCCAGAGGGGCACAACAGGCTCACCTCCAAGGGCAGCAGCAGGAAGGAACTGAGCACAGTAGCCAGACCCAAGCCAGACACAACTGGATGAACTAGAACTTGGTATATTGGTACCTGAATTTTAGTCGGTTCTAAGGTTACAACTGCACCAAAGCTCTACACCAAAGGTCAGTGGACAGTGCTATACAAAACGACAAAGAGAAGGAGCAAAATGCAATCTCAGGCCCCAAGCTCACAAAAACAAGCGCAGAGGACACTAGCACAGCTGAAATGTCTGAATTAATAGCATCTGAAGTAAACGAACAACAGTAGAAAGGTATAGAGGAATTCAGACCAGAATTAATCTCTGAAATAAAGAAATCTATGAATTAATAGTGCCTAAAGTAAAGAAACAACAGCAGAAAGGTATGGAGGAATTAAGATCAGAATTACTGTTTCAAATGAAAAAGAAATTGCTGAATTAAGAACATCTGAAATAAAGAATCAACTGCAGAAATGTATAGAGGAAATCAGATCAGAAATAAACTCTGAAGTAAAAGAATAAACAGCTACTTCTCCAGAAGACACTGATTAAAATAAATAGAGGAGATTAGAAAAGTGATAGACTCCTTGACTGAGCAACAGAGGAAAGAAATAGATCGCATGAAGCAGAGTCAAAAAGATATAGAGGAACTTCATCTCCCTTTTTTGCAAAACTGTTTGAGTGAAAGTGAAGATAGAGTTTCAGATCTTGAAGACACTGTCGCAGCTAATGAAATGACAAGAAAAGATCTCTTAAGAAAGACTAGGATGCAGGAAAAAGTAATTCACTACCTGCAAGACAATGCAAAGATGAGCAATGTGAGACTAATAGGCATCAATGAGAAAGGAGTCAATATAAATGATATAAAAAGAATATGGGCAGAAGTAATAGCAGAAAACTTCCCAAATATGAAGAAGCAATCTGACATTCAGGTAACCGAAGCATACAAAACGCCAAATAACTCCAACCCAATTAAAAACACACCAAGACATATAATAGTCAAGATCTAAGAAATCCAGCAGAAGAACAATATACTGAAAGCTTCTAGAGAAAAGAAACAGATCACAATTAAAGGAAAACCCATCAGAATAATGGCTGACTTCTCTGCACAAACAGTGAAGGCAAGAAGTGCATTGGATCAGAGTACTTCAAGTCCTCTATGGAAACAAATTCCATCCCAGACTACTATAGATGTTTGATATTCAGACAGATAGTGAGGTTAAGCTTAACAGCCTAGGTTGTATGGTAATAACAATAAGCTTGTCTTCTGGAGGGTTAACAACCTATGTTTGCAGACCAAAATTAGAGAAAAAGGAGGGCCGCAAGGAAAGCCAACATTTTGGCCCTAGCCTTCCAAGGTCAATT
>NW_004524584.1:3054827-3070786 GCF_000260255.1 Octodon degus
TCTTTCTTTTCATTGAACTAAGAGAAAGTAGCTGTATATCTATTCTATTTTGTATATACAGATATATATATATATATTTTTTCACTACAAAATCGTTCTTCATTTATATCTCCCTTTTTGTTTTGTCAGAGATGGGTGTTCCATTGCCATTCAAATACTTTAGGTGTGCAAATTCAGCAAAATAACCCAATATAGTCCAATAGTTCTTAATAGTAGTGGGTTATCAGCAGAACTGGCAATGTCAGATTTTGTTGACTTAAGTCTTTTACAGCTCAGCATATTAGTATGGCTTTACTTTTTACACCTTGTGGTTAGACTTTTCTGCTGGATGATTAAGCTCAACTGCCTATGTTATAGGATAATAATATCATTAAGCTTCTCTTCTGGATGGTTAATAAGTTTTAAGTTTTCAGAACAAATTTAGAGAAAAGAAGGGTTACAAGGATAGCCAAAATTTTGACCCTAGCCTTTCAAGGTCAGTGAGGACTCAGGACATAAGAGAACCTCTGCTGTGACATCCTGTAACTCAGTGGTGTCCCAAATTTTCTGTTCAAAGATATTATGGAGCTACAGAGGAAAGTGATCAAGGATGTATAGTGTGCATAAGAAGAGTCACCTAGAGAGAGAAAATTCTCTCAGGTTGTCAGAGAGCAAATTGATCAAGCAATGGCCATGACTCATCCAGATGGCTGACACTGACAAAAGATCTACATATTGCTGTATATTTTTTCAGGGTAAATCTTGAGGGGATTTGACTGACCTTGTCAGATGCAAAAGTTACATTTTTTGTTATGTAGGTCTTGCTTTATCTTGGTCTGTTTGTTTTTGCTTCTGCTTTTATTCTTCAAAATAAAATAAAATATTAAAAAAGAAACATTAGAAATCCCCATCCTGATTTCACAGTGGTTGTGCAAGTCTACACTCCCTTCAACAGTGGAGAAGGTTCCTTTTTACTCACATCCCCTGCAGCGTTTGGTACTGGTTGATGTCTTGATGGGAGACATTCCTTCTGGAGTGAGATGAAATCTCAGTTCTGTTTGAATTTGCATCTCTCAAATGATCAGTGATGTTGAATATTTTTTTCATATATTTATTTGCTGTTTGTACTTCTTCATCTCAGAAGTGCATATTCATTTAGATGTGCTTTGATGGACTGGGTCTTTGAGTTTGGGAGATGTGATTTTTTTCAATTCTTTGCATGTTCTAGATGTTAGTCCTTCATATGGGGGACAACTGGATAAAATTTTTCCCACTCTCTCAGTTGTCTCTTCCTTCTCTTGGTGAATGTTTTTTTACTATGCAAAAACTATTTTAATAGAATGAGATCCAAGTTGTTGATTCTTCATAGTATTCCCCATGCAGTTGGGATTTTGTTCATGAAGCCTTTGCTGCACCTATGTCTTGAAGAGTTCTGTCTATTTTCTCTTCTAGCTTGTGTAGTGTTTCTGTTTTAATATTCAGAGCTCTGATCTATTTCAGTTCTAGTTTAGCACATGGTGGTAGACGTGGGTATAATTTTAATTTTCAGCACATGGAAAAGCAGCTTTTCTAGCACCATTTATTAAAGATGTTATCTTCCTTCCAGTGAAAGTATTTGGCTCCTTTGGCTTTGACATTATTTTGAAAACTTGTGAATATGTCATTTTTAACATTAAAGCCTCTGGTTGATTTGTATGGAATTGAAATTTCTCCATGTCTCATGCATGTGTGTTAACCTCCTTACAAGCTTACAAGCACAGCACATCTTGGTGTAGATGCTTTATTTCTGGTGGTGGCTTAAGGTTTTACTATAGTAGGCATTGATAGTACATTTATATTATAAAGTGAGAGAGGGAGCATATAGGTCTTGGCACTTCTTTGTTCCTAAACTTGGACCATATTTTCTCCATTCTCATCTTGGCCAAAGGAGGGCTCCTCCTCCTTACCTGGTTAAGCTACATTGTGGGAGCTGGACATGCAGTGGAGTGCTTTTTACTTGAGAACAAAGTGACTATGTTACTGGTGGACTCAGGGCTTTGCTTTCTTGTTAACTTCCCGAGTGCAACTGGATCACTGAGGCACTAGGCTGGAGACTGGTAAGATGTTCCCTTCCCTGTGTTGCCCAGGAAAGCAAAATTGTGCTTGTTTTGAGGCCCAGAGATATTGCTAGGGATATTTTAGATCTATGTGTTCCGATATATGGCTCTTTAGTTGAAAGTGGGAAATATAATTTTGGCCTCATGCCCAAGTTGTGTTCTGTATTATAATTTTGGCAGAAAGCATATTGCATTGAAAATTATGGGTAGGTGGTACCTTTTAGTAGATACTCCATGGTCAGAGAAGTTATGTAATTTGGCACCTTTATCTTTGAATAAGACTATCTTGGAAAGAACAGGATTAAAGAAGATTGCTTTACCCTGGCCAACTTGGATCATAGTTTTTTTTTGCGGGGGGTGGGTACTGGGGATTGAACTCAGGACCTTGAGCTTGCCAGGCAGCTTAAGCAGCTGAGATATCTCCCCAGCCCATACTTGTCTTACTTTTGCTGATTTTTCCTACACAACTACAGTTCTTAAGATGGCCTTATATAGTTCTCTGGCCAAGTGATTGTTTTTCTTATGCTCAAACAATGCTATTTTCCATGCTTATGCCCATGATCACATGATGCTTGTTTCTACTCACCTACTGATTGCTGAAGTTTGGTGTTCACCCCCAGGAGGATGCTTGACACTCATGGTCAAGGCTCTACATTGGCCTTGGTTTATAATGTTCAATTCTTTGGTCTGGCTTGAGTTTCAGTGATTCTTTCAGGGTTCAAGTATTCTCTGCTTACTACAAGAAGGATGACACAGCTTTGCTGAAGGAGGGATAGGATGTTCGTGATTAGAAAGCATGACTCACTATGAATCCACCAGTTTCCATAGAAGATGGATTTAGTTCCAGTTTATGAAATATATCCTGTGCCTGTCCTTGGTGTCTAATCCATTCTGCAGCTTGTGGAAGACATTCTTGTTCTGAGGAAGAAGAGGTGTTGGACTGATTCTTTTGAATTTAAGTGATAGTATAAAGAGACTTAGAACTGAAATAAGACTTTCCACCCATTAGTTATTTATTTATCAAATATTTACCTAGCACAGGCTTTTTGTCAGCTATTAGATACTAGCATTATAGAGATGCAATGAGGCCAGACCTCTCAAGAGAGGAGGGAAAACTTTGCATGTAGCCTAAGAATTTCTTTGGAAGAACTAAGCAGAGGATTGTGGGAGAAGATGCTTCTTACCTAATCTTGGAGCCAGAAGGCTTAGTATTGGTCAAATTTCAATTGTGAAGAACTCAGTAGGAGCTGGGTAGGCCAAGAAAGGAAGGAAGGATAGAATATCAGTGAGAGGGACAATATGAGAAAAGCAATGGAGATGAGTGTGGAACAACAATGGGTGGTTAGGGGAAGTCATAAAATGTCTGGAAAGTTTTAAGAAACTGCCACATCTAAATTAGCTGGAGTAGAGCATAGAATGTATGATTCCCAATGCCAAGTTGAGCCTCTGTAATTTCTCAAGGTCAATCTATATTTGCAGAGTCTGTGAGCCTTCCCCATCCCCCACCTTGAGTTTTTCAGAAAGTTAAGTGATAAAGCTACCATATCTGTTATCTGGCCATAAGCAGTGCCTTTGGCATTTTTGATGAGCAGTGAAATTCTTTCAATGGAAAAAAAGTGCTACTTGATTTCTAATACCTCTTTAAAAAAAAAGAATAGAGACTGTAAACATATGTCTGTAAAACAGACTGTAAACATATGTCTGTTTTCGTCTTTCATTTCCTTGGAGTCATGAAAGATACTGTATTTCTTGCCTGCCTTTTTTTTTTTTTTTTTTTTTTTTACTTCCCCCTTTCCACTCTGTGTTGCAGCCCGTTAACTAGAATGAGTTTTATCCAGCAGCTTGGGCTTCCTTCTTTTCTGTCTGTCTTCTCCATCTACACCTCTCTTGGCTTTGGAAAGCGAGGACAGGTCACTTGCTTTTGTCATGAGCATTCAGATGAAATATTCTGATGAATACACATGCGTGTGTGTAGAAAGGCATGAAAGCTCATCTTTAATCGGAAGTGTTTTGTTTTCCTTGAGTTTTTAACTTTAAATGGAACTCACACTCCCCCTCTGAGGCTAGTCTTTCAGGCCCTTTATTTCTCTGTGTCCGCGCTTCCATGGTGTAGTATAATAGCTATTGTTTCAGAACTACAGGGCAAGAGGACCTCAAATGCCAGAGGTCTGCATCATATCCATATCCGTAGATTTGGATGGCAAAACAGAGGTTAAAGGGAAGTAAGAGCAAGTGTTTTCAATCAGTGAGCTTGAGTCCTTCTAGCAACATGGGCACAATGAGTGCCACTCGGAGCGCAGAACAGGCTCTGGCAGCAGAAGCACTCTCACACTCTCGCAGATCCCACACAATAGGCCCTGCGTGGCAACCTTGCTCAGCGGGATGGCACCTGCTTCTCTGAGGCTATTATTACAGGACAAAAAGAACTTTGTCTCCTGTGTCTGCATTGAGCCTTGTGTGTTAACGTTTCTTTCTTTAAAAGCGTAAAAAATTGTGTTCCCATTCTTTACTTTCTGAAGTGAGCAGACTAAAAATTTTAGCCTTGGTTCTAGTATCAGGAAATCCAGGGGTGCATATAAAGTAGTTTGTAGGAAAAGAAGAGAGCAGACAGGGGCAAACACATTTGAAGATACTCTTGGTTTTTGCATCTCTTTAATCATGCTATGGGGATGTAGGGGATCATGTTGGTGAGGTAGCCAGCTTAGTGCTTCTGGAGGGAAAGACTTCTGGATCAACTAATGAGTTGTTAATTGCTCAGGACAGGACCCAGCCCAATGATTTGCTCTCCTGCTCTTTGGTGACTTAAGCTCAGAAGTCTCTTCTCTCACTTTCAAGAGATTCCAGTGCTATATGGCATACTTACTCTATGTAGTACCATATGATGTTTGTGGAAATCCCAAATGCTAACACACTTAAATATTTGTTATAAGCTAAATGTTTACTTAAAACCTTTTCAAACTTTCTTATAACTTGTTATCTTTCATTTTTGGCTATCAGGGAGCAGTACAAAACTCCACGTTGTGTTTGGGCTAATTCTTTTTTTGCCCTTAGGAAGCTGACTTGTTTATGGTAATTCTTGGGTCACTGGATACATGATCTATAGCCAAGCATTGTAATAAGACCTTGGGAATGGTCTAACTAGCATGATGGTTCTGGACTGGGAAGCCTCAGCTTTATCTACCTTCACCAGAGTCAATTAGTGGGGCAGTTCAATAGGAAAATAAGATACTTGGTTGTTTCTATGATTTATCTCATATCCTATTTCCCCCTTGGGAATATTTTTTAACTTTTCCAGCCCATGGTGTGCTATCATCTCTTTAAAGATTCTCCTTGTAGGAAATTAAAAGATGGAAATAGTTTTATCCCAAAGGAAGAAATGTAAAGGAGTTGTTTAAAAAAGAATGAAAGTAAAGGTGGTTTAGCCAGAGTTTTCATTCTCCTTTCTTCCCTCAAAGAGTTTGCCAAAGTCTCAGGTCTCTGTTGATAAAATTCTTCAAAAATCAATCTGATTAATTCTGGGCTCTTCTCTCACTTTCAAGACCAGTTTGTCCTCACATAGCCACTTTCTCAGATGCGAGATGACAATTTTTAAAGATTAAGTTGCTCTAATTCCATTTGGAGCCTGGGCTAGTTCAGGTACATTTCTCAAGTTTAAGATAGTATGGACAGCCCTCTGGAGACTGCTCTTTCACCCTCAGCGCTGCATTGGAAAGTGGAAAAGTTACACAGCAGGGCCTTTAGAGTCTTCCGGTTTAGGAACCCTGGTGTTGGCTGTAGTTGTGATTGCCTGTGAAATTAGTGTTTTCTCCTTAATTGACCTTTTGCTTTTAAAGAAAGGGCCATTTATTAAAATAGATAACATAGCAATTAAATATAGTGTACTGGAACATGTTTTCTTCTCGGTGTAAATCTATGACTATCAAAGAAGCAATGAAGTGTGTTGAAGAAGCACCTTTTGGACTTGAGTCCTAGCTTCACCTCTCAGTGCTGGTGGGTCCCTGGGCAAGTCTGGCATCAACCCAGTCACTTACTTTTTCTTGCTGTAAAACAGGTTGGAAGTGGAGTTGGTTAAGATATATCAACTAAAAGGGTAAGCTGTGAACTCATCTATGAAGCACTTAAATTAACCTTCTAGTAAGCATCAATGTGTGTTAACTGGTGTGAATGCAGAACAGCTGGGCACTGAAAGCCTGTACAGGAGGCTCCTCAGCATTCCTGTTGCTGCTAATGATCTTCCTGCAGTCATTTAGCAGTTAGCTACAAGAAGACAACTAGTTTGCTCTGGTAGCTATCCCTGTGCCCAGGAAATCTGGCTGCACCTATTTCTTTGCTTGACTATGTAATGACATGGAAGAAACCAGTCTGGTGCACACATTTCTGAAATACATATTGCCAGGACCATTTTCTCTAGACAGGAGAATTTCTGGTTTACATCCTGCTGAAGCCAACACCGGACAGGAGAATTTCTTAGTGACTGCCAACAAGTTGTCTTTCTCATTTCTGGTCAGTCTTGTATTTTAATATCAAAGCTTACATGTTGTTAAACATTTCAATACAGTCCTTATTCATAGTTTTGGGTGAGAAGTAAAAAAAAAAAATCAAATCAAGTACCTGACATCATACTAAATTAAAAGTGTTTTAATTATGACAGTTTTCTAATAATGCAAATAATCTCTTTTATGGAATCAGTTTGAACATGGTCAAAGATAGAATTCTTTACCATCCTCTTCTAAAATGAATGCATAAAATTAATCTAAAACACTTGAATATGAATGCATACTAACATGTAAAAGTGTATATATTAATTTTAATGAAACATCAACACAAAACATGAATTGCAGCAAGTACTTTATTCCATATAAACAAAAAGAAAGTACAGTGAGGTGCAGTAGGTAAAGGAGAGCAACAGAGCTAGGTGTGGTGGCACATGCCTGTAATTCCAGCAATTGGAAGGCTGGGGCAGGAAGATCATCATGAGATACTGTCTTTTAAAAAGTAAAAGGAGAGCATAGAACCCATCTAAGATATCTGGATAAGAGCGTGTGGTAGAGACTGGGCTTTGGAGCTGTCAGGAACAGGAAAGAAGCTGAAGGAAGATAAGACAGGGGAGAGAATGTGCCAAGACAATGACTTGGCCTAAAGGTTAAGAGATATTCTAGTTCCTTGCACATGACACAGGCTGACTTGAGCTGATTGTCACCAAAACTTAATTGCCCAGAAATTTCCAGCTTGGATTTCATGTTTATTTCTGCTATGGAAGATAATTGATAGAATTGGTATGGATCTAAACAAAGGGTTGCATTGATAGGATTGTCTTAGGAGATTCCCGACTGATCTGAATATGATAGCAAAATGAGAAAGAGATAAATGGATCTACCACTCTTGCAGCAGTCACACACATCCTTGAGCTTCAGTTCCTCATCCGTAAGCTGAAAATAACAGTAGCAGCTACTTACCAGGATCGTTGAGAGGATGGTTGTAAGACCCCTGGTTTAGCATCTGATACATAGAAAGGGTTCAGTAAATATTCGCCAACCATCATCATGATCATCATCATGATCATCATGATCATGATCATCATCATCATCATGACAGAGTGACAGAACTGTTCATGATTGTATCTGGAGCTGCAGTGCATTATGAATCACTTAACTTCAAGCTCTTCTATCTAGAACCCTTAACCTTCTCACCTGGTACTTTGCCATTCTTAGACTCTACCAAGTGGGAACACTGCCAGTGATAACTGTTTCTACCTGAAACCTTTTAAAATACTTCACCTTTTAAAACAGACATGTTAGGTTCATATTTGAAATTAAATCATTGTCATATAAATTATGAAAAAATCCAGGCACTGAGTGTTGGTCAGAAGTGGACCTGGGTGTCAGCTCTAGCCAAATGAACCATCTTTTACCCAAGAAAGGTTGATTAGTTGATGAGATATACATCATCTAGGTTTCAAGTGCTAGAAGCCATTAAAAGGCATCCTGAAGTTAAAGATATTGCTATTTTAATGATCGTTGCTGAAGAGTATTAAAAAAAGTGTGCTTTCAGACTTTAAGACTTATTGCTTGTATTTTCACAGCTTTCTTAAAGTAAAAAGGGGTGTTGTGGAAAATGATAAAATTTATCATTTATAGCGAAATATTAATGTAGCAGCAGGAGATTCGATGAGGCCATCTATCTATGAGCATTCAGACTTCAAAGGAAGCATAAACATGAAATTAATGGTTTGTCTAGTGTAAGAGACAAATAAATGCAAATGTGGGCTCATTAATATCAAGTGGATGACTTCTTGGTTTATGGGGTTTGGATTGATTTTGTCAAAGGCCAATAGATTTATTTTTAAAAGTCTTTGAAATTTAGCATCCATACACCCATTATTGAGAGAAATAAAACTCAACAGCACTCCCGGACTGCCTCTCCTCCTCCTCCTCCTTCCCCTTTCCTAGATGTTGCTTTACTGAGATAAAGTTCTCACATTAGGACTTACTTTCACACTGAAATATGTCCCTTGTAGGAACTGCTATAAACGTCAGCATTTTCCACAGCATTAGTTTATGGGCAGAGTGAATTTTAATGGCATCATAATCTCATGGCAATCAATTGCAGTGCTTGGGGAAAAAAAGCTATGGGGGTGTCCATTAAATGGGCTTTGCATCACTTTTAATGCTCTGAAATCTTGAAGTCTCTCTCTGACTTCCCATTTGTTTATAGACAAAATAGTTTCTTTATCCCCCTCACCCCACCTTAGCCTCAGGTAGCATTAAACAATTTTACTTACTTAATTTGTTGACAAGGAGGGAAAAGTACCCTTTCTCTTTCACTTGAACGAGGGCAAGAGTCCATTGGTTCTGACACTACATGGAAAATGAAGGTAGAAGCTTTGATTGGTTCTTAATTCTTTCTAGATTAGTGAGTGTCTCCATCATGAAATGTTTTAAAGTCATTCTGGGTGGGGCGATCAGGCCACTATAAGAAAAACAAAACACAGCAGCTCTTTGTCTTTGTAACCTAGTGCATTATGATGTTTTTGTCCATCACTACCTCCACTTCCCATATGGTCTGTCTCTCTGTTTCTATGGATCACATACATGAATGTGGAGCATAGATAGTGTATGGGTTATTATAAGTATTTAAAGTGATTTTTCCATTTTCTCTGTCTCTTTTTGCTTAGTTTCTTACCTTTAAGAGATAACAGATTACGTATCTAACTTCTTTTTCTGAATTTTTTAGGTTAACTCTATTTGTATTTCTTAACCATCTTGCTACACTTTCATACCTCAAAATCTCTATCCTTTCTTTAGGTGTTTTTGTGCACAACAAACTTTTGGAGAAAGAAAGTGTTCAGAGCTTGGTTCTGCAGTTGATTCCGGTCTTAGTTAATTTTCTTGTTGCTGAGACAAAATATCCAGCACCTAAAGCTAAAGGAAGAAAGGTTTATTTGCTTTTGGAGAGTTGGCTAGCTCCAACGCAGTGTAGCACAGCAGAGGAGAAACAGTTCATGGCAAAACTGTGCAACTGAAATGCAGCAAGCACCTACAAGACATGGCCACATCAGCCCTTTTGTCCCGTATATTCTTATCCAGCATTTCACACCCTTAATCCTATCATTGCACTCTGAGTCAATTCTGGAATCACATCCTTGATTCCAGTGTTACACAGCCAAGATCCAGCCACCTCTGAAAAGCCCCACCTATGACCACATGATGCTTTAGGGGAATATCCAGACACAAGCCATGACAGTTGTCTATGAACTTGAAAATGAAGGAAATAATAGTATTGGCTGAGAATGCAATGGTAAAGCTAAATAGAATGAACAAGAACAATAATATTCAAGATAAGCATAAAGAGGAATTGGCTTTGAAGCAAGCAGAGTTAACCATGACTTGATTTAGTGGATTACTGATGGACAACTGTGTGAATTAGGTGGTTAGCTACAAAAATAGAGAGCAAGAAATAGCATAGAAACAAATGTCAGTGTTTTCCTGCCAGTCTTTGGAGAAGAATCACAGATGAGGGATTGAAGAGATAACTCCTACTGTGAAATAACTGAGATGCATTATGCATACATATCAATACCCCATAAGGAATGTGATCATTGTGTACTATAAACGTGTACTAAGAAATAATAAAAATTCAACAACAACAATTGTGTACTTGCTTATGCCCCTTGTGAAAACCACTATTGAGCGTGTGTCCTCCCTTTGTCTGGAAAGTATTTCTCCAATTTCCAAGCCTGGGCTTGGCCATAGTCAATTGTATCAGGACAGGATCCCTAACACAAGTTCTTTTATTTGGAATTCACAAACTTAGGTGGAGTTTCTAATTCAAACTGATCCCTTCAATTGGAGACATAAAATGCCATAGCCTTAAGGTGGTCATGTTTAACCATGCACATGCTCAAGCTTTAAAATCAAGTCAGCATGGGGAAAGAAGACCTTAAGAAGAATAAAGTAAGGAGCAGAGATGCTAGGGGGAGAAAGAGAAATAGTGGCACAGGGATTGGGAGCCTGAGACTTTCTTTTCTTTTGTTTTGTCCTCAATGAAGTCAGTCTGTACTATCTACTATAGACACTATGATTCCTTATAAATAATTCTTATCTTTATTTTAACTAGCTCAAGGGGTCATACCAAAGTACCTGATGAGGGAAAAATTACTTTATCTGTGTACATAACTATCTTATGAGTTCTCAAGCCTACAGCTGCCTTCTGATTGTCACCAAATCTCACTGGTTTTTTGTTTTTTGTTTTTTGTTTTCTATACCAGGGATTGAACTCAGGAACCTGCACTTGCCAGGCAAGCACTTATTCTACTGAACTATCTTCCCAGGCCCATTTAGAGGTGTCTTTATGTGGCCATAGCCTCCTATTTTTGGCAATGGTATTTCTTGCCTACATGATGACAAATTAATTGGCACTCTGGTTGTTTAGATGAACCTCATGAACCTGGCTAAGGCACTTGCCCTTGAAAGTCTGGGGTAGTTTGTACATGCAGACAGAGCCAAGCTTCTGAGGGATGAGGGACAAAGGCTAAGAAGCATGTTCCAGAATTTGATCAGATTCCTCCAGAAGCCACTTGAGCCTGCTTCATTAGCCTTTCTGTGTGAAACTCACTCTATGTCACTGCCTGCTTGTTTAGAATGGTGACAAAAATCTTATGACTGATTTCAGATACATCTTAGATTTTTTAATTATTTTTTTTCTGAATTAAATCTTCTCCCTTTCCTCCTCCTCCTCCCCTCCTCCTTTTCCTCCTCCTTCTCCTCCTTCTTTACCACATGCTTTTAAAATATCCTTATCTTGGCACTCTGGAAGGTTGAGGCAGGAGGACTGGAAGTTTATGTTCCGTGTGGGAAACTTTGAAAGAACATGTGATATTGCTAAATGATAGAGTGCTTGAAAAGGGTACATGAACCTTGGCTTCAATCTCCAGGGATATGATGGAGCAGTAAGCATCAACAATTTGCCCTCTGTAAGATTTGGAGTCTAGACACTGGAAAGTAGCAACTTGGGGAAGAGGAGAAGGAGGGTGATGGATCTTTAGGACCCCGAAGAGATGTGAAAGGAAAATTGTTGCCCATGGAGAAAGCAAGGAAACAGATCTCAACACAGAACAAGGAAGGACAAATCTGCACTTTCTCCACATCTCCTGGTTTGTAGTGAGAAGAAAGAATCAAAGTTACAGTGACACAATGAAAGTGGGTCACTCCAGAGGCCTCCAGGGAAAAACACACTAGTGGAATGGAGGAGTGGATGCTGTGCACCACAATAACTGGTGAGTGATTCCAGCTCAAGGAACTGCAGTACCCTCTAGAGACAGCTTGGTCAAATAACCTAATGCTGAATCTTAAGCTTCTAGAAAAAGAAGAGCAGGTCAAGCCCAAAACTCAAATGAGAGAGGAATTTATAAAGATCAGAGGACAAATGAATATAAAATTGAGACTAAGAAAATAACACAAAGGATCAATTAATCAAAGAATTCATTCTTTGAAAGATTGGCTAAAATATACAAACTCTTAGCCCATCTTAATAAAAAAGGGAAAGAAAAGACCCAAAGCCATGCAATTAGAAAGAAAAGGGCAAAGTCACAATGGACTCTGCAAAAATGCAGATCACCAATACCTACTTTGAGAAACCACTCCAATAATTCAATCCCAGGTTCTGCCAGAACAAACAAACAAAACAGAACAGAACAAAAGAAAAAACAAAAAAAGGAAAATTTTGGGGTCAAGGGAGATGGCTCGGTAGAATAAGTGCTTCCTTGGCAAGTTCAAGGGCCTGAGTTCAATCCCTGGTTCTGAAAAAAAAAAAAAAAAAAAAAAGAAAGGAAAGAAAGAAAGAAAAAAAGAAAGAAAGAAACTACTCCAATAAAATGGAAAACTCAGAAGAGATGGACAGATTCCCAGATACATATGAATTACCAAAGGTGAATCAAGAAGTTATACAAATTCTTTGTAAACCAATATCAGTGAAAAAAAAACTACAAAAAAGCTACAGATAAAAAACCCCCTAGGTCCTGACAGATTCACTGATCAATTCTGTCAGAATTTTAGAGGCGATCTACTCCTTTAGAGATGGCTCTACTCTTCAAACTCTTTAATGAAACTGAAAGGAAGCAATACCCCAAATTCAATCCTGGAAAGCAAGAAGTGTGCTGACTTCCAAACCAGGGAAAGATCCAATCAAAAAAGAGAACTATAGGCCAGTTTTCTCAATAAAGACAAATGCAAACATCCTTAGTAACTAACTGGCAAAGAAAATGCAGCAAATCATCAAGGAGATTATATACACTGTGATCAAGTAAAATTCATCCCAGGGTTGCAAGGATGTTCAGCATATGCAAATTGATACATACGATACACCAAATTAACAGAGCCAAGGGAAAAAACCACATGATTATTTCAATGAATTCAGGAGAAGCATTGTCACAGTCCAACACCCATTCATGATAAAAATTCTACAGAAAATTCAAATAGAAATTCTTTATCTCAACCTGATAAAACTCATCTGCAAGAACTCAACAGCCAGCATCATGCTACATCGTCAAAACTGAAAGCTTTCACTCTAAAATCAGGAACAAGACAAAGATGTCCACTGTTATCACTCTTATCTAATGTAGTTCTGATAATATTAGTGGGATGAATTATATAAGAGGAAGAAATAAAAGGAATAATGATAGGAAAGGAAGAAGTTAATTTATCAGCATTTACTGATGACATGATACTCTATGTAGAAAGCCCCAAATACCACACCAAAAGACTCCTAGAATTAATAACCAAGTTCAGCAGTGTAACAGTATGCAAAACCAACAGTCATAAATCAATAGCATTCCTCTACACAAGCAACAAATTCACTGAGGACAAAGGAACAAAACTGACAACATGTTTACATTTTCTTGAACCTGTGTGAGGAGTACTGCACTCTTCATTTGTGATGTTTGGAAATCTTTATTTCCAAACCCTTTTTGTATTGTGTGCATACAATTGTGGAATTACACCGAGTCAGGCTTGGTCTGTCTTTTTTCATGCTCTTTATCAAGGACAATTTAATTAAATGGTTTTGTTTTTGTTTCCTAAATATCACTCAAGATTTTCCTTCAGTACAGATAGAAGAACACAGGATCAATGGAACTAATGATAAACAAGACATACCCTGCTTTTGTGATGCTTCTGTATATTTATAGTACACAGATCACTTAGGGATTTATGAACTTCTAAAATTGTAACCAATTTTTTAAAACCTCTACACATTTGAACTTACATACAAATGAGATAGAAGAGTAGCGCTATAACACCAAAAGCTAACAGGAGAGCAGAGCTATGTTATAACATTAAGGTTTATTCCAAATGAGTGACTTGAAGTTTTCATGAAACATTAAGTCTAGCCAATGCCATCTTAATGTGGTAAGTGACATCTGTAGGTTTCTATTTCTCCTCTTAGGGAAATAATTTTGTAGCCTTAAATATCTTCCAAATAAACCATGCTGGTGTTGTAAACAATCATGATTGAACTGCTCTTTCAGGAACTTTTTTCCTCTACTTTTTGGGGTAAAATTTTAACTATAAAATGCGCACAACATAAAATTTAGCTATTTAGCTCTTTAAGTGCACAGTAAAGTGGCAGTAACTGTATTCACACTACTATGCAGGCCTCACCACCAAGCATCTCCAGGACCTTTTCAACTTCTTCACCTGAAGCTCCATATTCATTGAATAAAAAGTCCCCATTCTCTTCCCACACCATTAGATTCTGTTTCTATGGACTATACTAGGTATTCAATGCAAGTGAAATCATATAATATTTGTTCTTTTATGACTAGGGCATTTCACTTATCATACTAAATATCTTTATTCATGTTGTAATATATGTTTCATTTGTTTTTAAGAATGAATAATATTCTATTATACAGGCTATGGTATAAGTCAGTGCTGTAGTGCTTGCCCAGCATGCATGAAACACTGAGTTTGATCCCTGTCATTCCCCAAAATTAAAAAGAAAAGTAATATACATATATGTATCACATTTTGCTTACCCTCTCAGTCATGGGTGGCTACTTGAGTTGTTCCCATTTCATGACTCTCATGAATAATGATGTTGTGAACATGAGCACAACGTTTTCTTAGAGCTCTTGCTTCTGATTCTTTGGGCTATATATCAGTCTTTGTGGAATTTCTTAATCCCAGGAATCCTACATGATGGCATAATTAAGTAACAGTCTCATGATAACACTGTGTCATTTTGAATCAGGTATGCAGATCGTGCTTCTGAGCTCTGTGTGGTTCCTCACATCTGTGTCCTGCTATTGGAGTGCTCTCCACAGAGTCTTTTATGGTTTGGCCCTGGCACCTTCTTGAGCAATCTCTTATCATGTGCCATTTGCAAATTGGCCTGAGGGCAGAAAGTGGGAAGTGGAGAGTCAGTTCTCACTTGCTGCTTTGCTTCTTTTTACATTAAAAATTTTATTAATTTATTTATGTATTTGGTACTGCATCCTACTATGCAGCTTGGACTTATAGTGATCCTCCTGTCTCAGCCTTCCCAGTGTTGAGATTATAGGTATATGCCACCATGCCTGGTTTTGGGTACAGCACAAAGTGTGGTACTGGGGATCGAAATTGGGTCCTTGCACTTGCCAAGCAGGTGCTTAGGCCACCAGGCTATCTCCACAGCCCCTTCTTGCTTTACCTCTAAGCTATTGCAGAATACTGCATTGTGTGAATGCCCAGTTCAGTAAATGTAAAGATAATATTATTTGATTTTGAATGCAATAGGAAATGATGGTTAAGGATGTTACTAACAATGAAAGTATAAGTGAACAAAGAGCTGGCTGGGCCTACCCATCCTGCCTCCTTGGTTGAGTGTTCAGCTCTCACCATGTGAGGCAGAAAGAATAGCAATCTAATCAAGTATGAAAGAAAGAGAAGCAAATTCACATTCTAAATTATAAAAACTATTAGAAGTATGAATTGGCTTCTCTGCCATTAACAAAAACCATTTACTCATGTTATAGCTTGACCTTGAGATACTAAATAGAATTAAAAATTAGCAAGCTGTAATATCAAGGTATTTAGAGCATAAGGGCAAACTTTTATGATTTTTTTCTAAAAAATGTTTAGTGTAGTTTTTACAACTTTCAAAATGTTTGATGTAGCTTTAAAACTCAGCATATAAAATTTTCCATATTTGATTTACTCCTTAAAATTTTAAAATAAATTTTAGGATAGGAAAATTTGAGACATTCCTACAAATTCCTTGCTTAGAAAGGAGCACAAAAGGCAAACACTATGAGAGGACACTCATTCTCCCTATCATTGTGAAACACCACCACCACCACCACACAGTTAATGGATGTTGTAATCGCTAGAATATATTCTTTTTTCTTTC
>NW_004524584.1:3089838-3093075 GCF_000260255.1 Octodon degus
AAGATTTGGTGCTTATAGTGATTAAAGAAGTCTTGATATGTTTTTTTTCTGAGATTGTTTTCTGAACTTACTATTCCTTTCAATTATTCTGAAACCACTGGTGTCATTGACCCTTAATTTATTGCCCTGTTAGCTGGTTTCCTTGTTCTGACATTGATAGCTGTATGGTTCTCAGCTTTCAGTTCCTGACTAAGATGTCCAATAAAAACTGTGGGTATAGAGTGGTTAGACTTAGAATGAAGAAGTGGGAAGGGAAAGAAGTGCCCAAACTCAGCCAACAGACACTGTTTGAGAGACTTTGCTGGTAAGTGGAAAAGTGAAAAGTGGAAGACATCCTCAAGGGTTTAGGGTTAAACAGCAGTAGAGACAAAGTGAGTTTCTAGAGTGGAATCAAGGGTTCTAGCTGGGTAAATATCACTAATTTCTATTATAGTTTTGGAAAACTCAAAGAAATCACCCCAAAAGATTTATAAAATGTGATGCTACCTCTGGCAATGTGATAGTTTTTTCAGAAAAAGCATGCCTTCCCAGTCACTGGAAATAACGAAAGAACTAAATAGTGGAGTCTCATTAGGCCTATCAATGAGACACTGGTTTTTTTGATCTCTGTCTACATGCTAAGGAAAGGGTAAGTGAGGCTCCTTTTCATCTTTTCCATTACACTTTAAAGGGCTGCTGTAATGTTCCCACCAACCAAATCATTTTCATTTCCAACTCTAATCAATTTGTGAATAAATATCCTTTTGGAGATGTGAGCTGCTTTAAATGATGACTGCTTTCCACCTTTAATCTATGACACTAAGTTCTCTTGAGAGAAAATAGCTCCTTGTGTCTTTATTCCCTCTCTGACTACATACAGGCAGCAACCCTCATTTTTTATTATTACATAATAATGGCTTTAGTAGGTGCATAAAAGGTTGTATAAGTTTTGCAAAAATGAGGGGCTATTCACCCTTGCTACCTTTAATCTCCTGCATTCTCCTGCTAATGAGTATAAATTATCAAAGCTATTTCTCAAAGTCTTTATATAATACAATACCAGTGGGAGATCATTCTCAGGAAGGACTCTTTGTAAAGGTTATAATTGGTAGTATTATCTTTAATCTTTTGTGGTATGGAAATGAAGGACCTCATCAACCTCGATAGAAAGTAAGAAGGTATCTATTTTGGTAAGTTTTAAGTGATGAAAATGAAGGTTGAATAAATCCCCTTCATTTAGAAAGTTCTGAAAGTTTTTAAAGTTTCTAAAAGTGTAATAAACATAAACTTCTCTAATATTGCTTTTTATATAAATTGTGTAACTGCTTTGATCAGATGAGTTCTAATTCGACCCTCTGTATTAAGTTAGCAAAAAGTCCAAGGGCGAAACATTTTCTGGAAAGGTTTGAACACATCAAACTAATTGCATCTAATGAAGCATTTACGTTGGGGTCCTTTTAGATTAGTTATTGAAATACATTTATTTCAAACTTCCAGTTGAATTTGGCAAATTATGTCAATGTAGTTACCTCTCTTCCCTATGTGAATTCTGAATACATTCAAATTAATAACCTAAAACATGTTTCTATGGTGGCTTTGGGAAGTGGTGTGAAACAGCAGAGACAGACTGAAAAATTTAGAAAACAGACTGGTCGAAACTAATAAAAAGTCAGACTATGCTTTACATATCCAAGTATCATCACTAGCAAAAGAGAAGTTAGTGGCTGATTCCCCAGATAAATACAAGAAACACTGAAAGTTTAGAGCAACATGGACTAGGACTGAGTCATGACAAACTGTTTAGAGCTTTTCATGTTAACAAGAAAACAGTCAGTTGAGGCATGTGTGCCACTGGTTCACTGGACAGGTATACTTTTTCGAAGCAGTTTCTAAGAAAACTGTTAATATTCCAGCCCCTCTTCTCAAACACACACACACACACACACACACACACACACACACACACATGCGCGCGCAGATTGGTTGGCTATAGCTTTCAAACACTGGATTCACTTAATAGGAATCTTGCACAGTAGAATGAAAGATTTTTCATATGGACATTTAAACACTGATAATAGGTCCAAAGAAAGAAGAAATTGGGTTATGGTTTGTTCTGGATGTATGATAATGACAAAACCAACCAGCCAACAACAACAACAACAAAAGCAAACAAACAAATGCTAACAGCAGTGAAATTCCCAAAGATCATTTTACTCCGTGTATCATGTCAGCTTTTGTATATTTTACTGGAAATAATTCCTTTAAGAAGACTCAGATATATTTTAGGTACTAGCAGCAGAAGCTAGATGACACTTGAGGAAGGGAAGCCTAGGAAAGAACCTCAGGAACTACATGAAAGTCCAAACACAAGGTTGATGTCCTTTTAGAATTTAGTCTTTCCTTGGATCTGAGAGTACTCAGGGCAGGTGGGACTTTTGAACAGGTTAATGTGCACAACCGTGCTACAGCCCTGGACTGTGGACGTCCAGCCTACTTAAGGGCCTGGAGTCACAGTAGGAAGCCTGTGTGAATGCTTGTATTCTCCTTCCATTCACACCAATAGCAAACCCTTCAAGTTATCTAGGATGATAGAAATTCAGACATTTGATTATGTCCTGCTCTAAGAAAGCAGTCTTTAAAATAGAGACTTGAGACTCTTTCATATAATGTTTTCAAAGTTTATTGAAAGGAACAGGTATGGGCTGGCGAGATAGCTCAGTAGAATAAGCACTTGCCTGGGAAGCACAAGGTCCTGAGTTCAATCCCCGGTACCGAAAAGAAAAAAGAAGAAAGAAAGAAAGAAAGAAAGAAAGAAAGAAAGAAAGAAAGAAAGAAAGAAAGAAAGAAAGAGTTAGTGCTTATACTGTTTGATCAATTGTGCATGCCTGTATCTGGAAATCTGAACAACTATTTTGAAGATAATAACGTGCAATATAATAACCATTTTAAATTTCATAATAACTGGCTTTGAAATTCTGTATTATTTTTGTTTTTCTCTCTGTAAAATAAAAAAAATAATTTACTTATCAAAAAATTGTAACTATGGGACTTATGAAATATATAGAAGTAAAATATATAGCCATCATGGTACCAAGGGTGCCAGACATAGTGGTGTAAGGCTATAATCCCAGCACTATGTAAAGCTAAAGAAAGAAGATGAAAAATTTGAACCCAGACTGGGTAACATAATGAGCCCCTCACTCCCTAAAAAGGCTGGGGATGTAACTCAGTGCAAAAGTTCTGGGTTCATCTCCCCAA
>NW_004524584.1:3093175-3117016 GCF_000260255.1 Octodon degus
GAGAGAGAGAGAGAGAGAGAGACAGAGAGAGACAGAGACAGAGAGAGACAGAGAGAGACAGAGAGAGACAGAGAGACAGAGAGAGACAGAGACAGAGAGAGACAGAGAGAGAGACAGACAGATGGAGAGACAGACAGAGAGAGAGACAGACAGGGAGAGAGACAGACAGGGAGAGAGACAGACAGGGAGAGAGACAGACAGACAGAGACAGAGACAGACAGACAGATGGAGAGACAGACAGACAGAGAGAGAGACAGACAGGGAGAGAGACAGACAGGGAGAGAGACTGAGAGACAGACAGACAGACAGACAGACAGAGATAGAGACAGAGACAGACAGACAGATGGAGAGACAGACAGAGAGACAGACAGACAGGGAGAGAGACAGAGAGAGAGACAGACAATAGAGACAGAGAGAGACAGGCAGAGAGAGAGAGAGACAGAGAGAGAGAAGACAGGATAGAAAGAGATGAAAGACACTGTAACAAAGTGTTAGAGATAAATTAATGATAATATTTGTAAGTCCTAAAATAGCCTCTAAAAGTAAATAAATTAATACCACCAATAAGTAGGGGGAGGAGAGGAAATAGCAAATTAAAAATTTCAGTTAATTTCAAGGAAGGCAGGGAAGGAGAAATATAATAAAGATGATCCATAATAAAGGGAAAATGATAGAAAGGCAACAACTTTAACAAAATGTTAGTAAAGCTATATTAATTATACACTATCTAAGTACTTATAATGCAAAGATTGTCAAATTGGATTTAAAAAGAAAGTCTTAATATATGTTGTCTATAAGAAGCCTACTTGAAGTATTGGCTAACAAAGGTTAGAAAAATATACTGAGCAAGGCCAACCAGATAGCTCAGTGGACTAAAGTGCCTACACTAAAGGTGTGGGGACTACACTGAAGTGGACTACACTGAAGGTGTAGGGACTGGGGTTCAATCCCCCAGGTGTCATGCTGATCCTCCCCTCCAGGGAGTGCTGAGATGGTGACTGAGACTGGGTGTGGTGGCACGTGCCTGTAATCCCAGTGCCTGGGAGGCTGAAAATAGGAGGATCACTATGAATTTGATCTGTGTAGTGAGACCCTGTACTAGATATATATATAGAGAGAGAAGTAGAAGTAGTTATGCCACTACCTTACAAAGAGAATTTCAAGCAAATACCATCGGAGAGAAGGAGGGACAATTAAGGGATCAGATCACTGAGAAAGATAAGATATGTGTACACGAATAATAGAGCTTCCAAATGTAGAAAGCAAAGCCCAGTAATAAAAGAAAAAAATAGAAGAACTTGCAGACCACTATCATAGTTTGATATTCACAATATCAATAATTGATCAAACAGGTAGACAGTAAATAATTAAGAGTAAAGAAGACTTGAATAACACTAACAATTAACTTGGTCAGATAAAGAGTTATAAAATAATCAACAATGCAGAATACACATTTCATACAAATTAACATTGAACATACAATAGGATAGACCATATGTGAGTCCATAACAAAACTTCCAATAAATTAAAAAGATTTACATGAACAGAATGCACCAAATCATCAGGAAGATTATATACCATGACCAAGTGGCATTCATCCCAGGAATTCAGGGATGGTTCAGCATATGCAAATTAATAAATGTAAGATTTACAACATATGAAAGAAAATCTCTTACAGAAATAAAATTACAGAAAGCAAAGTAGAAATGAATAGCATAAACTTAGGTGGTTCTCACTCTGGTGTCAGTGGAGACTGGGTGAGGATGCTGGGCTTCCCTCACCACCTGTGGTAACAGGATGTCTCTTCCCCTCCCCTCCAGCATGGTGTTAGAGGAGATGAAACTGGAGTGAGGTTTCCTCCACTCTGGTGGAGGAGAATCTGGGGAGAATAGCTGAGGTGCTCTCTCTTCACAGCCAGGGCCATGACATGGAGGCCTTCCTCAGATGTCTGCACCACCCCTGCAAAAAATCATACACAAGAGTACGACAATGTCTCATGCAAGTCTGCTTCATGGATCTGTGCTGGGAAGGCCCAAAGGTCAGTGGTGGAAGCTAGAAAGTCTATGCCAGTGGGATGAAGGGTCTGTGCTAGCAAGCTGAGGGATCTGAACTGGAGCCAGGAAGCAACACTCAAGGTAAGAACCAGAGCTCCCTGCAAAAGCACCACAGCTATCCTCAGCAGCAGTGAGGTCCCAGACTCCTCCAGTGATGAGAAAAGCTGAGGTACCATCAGGAAAGCCAGTGTGACAAGCTTTTCCATGAGGCTGAGAAATGCACCACCTTTCCCTCTGGTACCAGGAAGTAATGCTCAAGATGAGGACCAGAGCTGCCCAAGAATGAATTGTGGCCATGGTCAGTGACAATGAACATCTTGAGCTTCTCCTCCAAAAAGAACTGCCAAGTTAGTCAGGAAAGCCAGCATGACAAGGTCTTCCAGCTGAAGAGCTCAAGAGAACCAGAAGCTTCCAACAGCTCCAACAGCATGCCTAACAGCCCATCAACAACTTCTCCAGTTCTGCCTCTTATGCTGCCAGCAACAATCCTCAGGTGGGCCTCCCATACCCAGCATCATGCTAGTCCAATCCAGCTGGGTGTAGCAAGTTGACTACCAGTTACCAATCCACTACACCAGCTATGCTGCTTCTGGGTATATATCCAAAGGAAATAAAATCTGTACAACAAAGAGAAATCTACACTCTTACATTTATTGCAGTATTATTCACAATAGCCAAGATATGGAATTGACCTATGCTTCCATCAGTGGATAAATGCATAAATAATATAGTGTGACACACAACTCAAAATACACATACGTATACAATAAAGCACTCTTCAAGCTTGAAAGAAAGACAACATATCATTTGTGACAATGTGAGTGATCCTGAGGATATTATGCTAAATGAAATTAGCCAGCACAGAATGGCCAAACTGCATATCTTACTTGTATGTCAAATACGAAAAAAATCAAACTCATATAAACAAAGAGTAGCATAGTGGCTGCTAGGATCATTGGGGGTTGGAGGGGAGGTTATTGGCTCTGGGAAAATCTTGGTTGAAGAACACAGAATTTCAAGTGGACAATATATGTAAGTTCTGAGGCTGTATTGTACAGTATGATGAGCATAGTTAATAATAATGCAGACTTGAAAAATTACTAAGAGAGTAGATCATAAATGTTTTTACTGCAAAAAAGTAAGTATGCTAATTAGCTTGATTTAGTCACTTCACAATATGTACATAGAGCAGAACATCACATGGTACTCCATAAATATTATGATTTTGTTCATTTTACTTTAACAAAGCTGAAAAGGGAGAGGAAGAGGAAATACACTCTGTCTCACATACTGTATTTCCTTTAATTTGTTGGTCATTGTGAAACTGAAACACAGAGTCAGAGATCAGCGGTAGAAGGGATGCCGTACAGATAGCCTAGTCAACCTTCCTCCGATGTCTGGACCACCCCTGCAGCAGCCCTGTCGTGCAATCTCTGCTCCAGCATCTGCAAACACACTCATTTGTAACATAAAGAAAACACAGACCAGAGCAAGAAGCCACTGAGTGGAGACTTGTGCCTGTAGTCTGACCAGTATAGGCAGAGGGGCAAATGGAGGGGCTGACACCCAGAAGAACAACAGCGCACCCTAAAGCACAGACAGGATGCTGGGTGGCCAGAAAAAGGAAAAGTTCAGCATAGTTTTCCAAACTGTATTTGAACAGAGGTCTCCAAAGTCATCATTTCCTGCCTCGTTCCACTTAATTTTTTTCCATAATTTTATTGAGAAATAAATAGCAATGAGAGTTTCAAATCAAACTGGCAGGACAGTTCCAATAATTAACACATTGCGTACTGCCTTCCTGGTGGTTATTTGTTGTACAAGATGCACACATGATATCCTATTTACAAACACTATTAGAACAAATCCTGCTATTCATTGAATTAAGAGAATGTAGCTATATAGCTATCCTAACCATTTTGAATACATAGATACAAAGTGGACATTCATCTGTATTCCCTTTTTTATTGTTAAATTCCATTATTTGAATATCATAGGTGTGTGAACTCAGCAAAATATTCCAAAATAGTCCAGTAGTCCATAATAGTACTGAGTCTTCCACTTGACTGGCAATGTCAGAAGTTGTTGACCTGAGTCCCCTACAGCTCAACATAACAACATCCTCATGCCACTTAATGTTTATCCTTTTTTGTCATCAAAACCCAACAATATTTCACAAGCAATTGCTTTCTCCAGAAATTGGATGAAAATGTCTTCATTAATTAGGGGAAGTATTACAAAGCTGTGCAAGGCATAGAGCAAGCAACTCTACATCTTGTTGGTATAACCAGATGTGCCTTGGCTTTTGTTTTTGCATATTCATTAAATTTCATTGTTCAAAGTGATCATGTAAGAATCTGGCGAAGCTTTGCAAGGATGTCACACTGGCCTCATTCCAAGGAAACTAATAATCTTATTTTAAGCTGTTCTCTCTTAACAGTGGGCTTCTCGGCAAGGCCACTGGTGTTCCCCTTTCTGTGAATTACAGGGTGGCTCAGGCCTCCAATATTTCTGTTATGGAGCATTCTGTCTTTCATTTAAAAATTGCCTCTTATGAGTATTATTCTCTGTTCAAAAAAGATGTCATTGTTTCATTCCTATTCTATACTCTTTCTGCGTTCAAGGTCGCTAGTTACTCTATTATTCAGGCAGACAATCTTTTCATAATTTTTTTCTAAGCAGTCTTGGTTCAAGGACTTTCATTCTCAATATCCTCCATAAGTTTTGCCATTCCTTCTCATGAAAACATGCTCCATGGCGTCCCTTTCTTTAGTAGCTTCCATGTATTCAAGTCCTCATAATGCATTGCTGTGTGGAATGTAGGCAAGCCTTATTTATGCCGGGTTTTGTTTAGGGAGAAAAATGTGTTTTTTTTTTTTTTTTTTTTTTTTTTTTTCTTAGAATTAGCAGAAATTAACTGAAGTTTATTAACTGATTAGGAATACTCATTGCACAAGTGGCTTATCTAGCACATGTGGCTAGAATCAGCATCCAAGGGACGTGAGACCCAAGTTTTGAAGATAACAGAAACTGTGTGGGTGAGGGGACAAGGTTAAACTGATAACGAAGCACTGTGGGAAAAGTTCCAAAAGCAAAATAATTTTTTGGATTAGTGTGCCAGAAAAAAAAATACAAAGTGGTTGTAAATCCTGCTCAAATTAATAGCATCTGTGCTATATAGTTTCATCAAGACACCATCCCCAAAATGCGTATGCTAACTACTAATCAGTTAGATGCTTTTATCCATGCAAAACTATAATTCAGAGTCTTGCTTAAAAACTCAAGAGCAGACGGCTGGTAAGGGGTAGACCTACTTAATTTCAGTCAGTCATCTTTCTATACTCTGCTGCCTCATAATATAGTGTGCAAAACTGATCTTTGTACCCAGCTGGTCTTTAGATTTGAGCAATCTTCATGAGCAGAACTATTTTAAATGAGATAGACTGCAAGGAATATTGGAGGCTTGAACCTCCTTGTTGTAACTATGCGAGCCATGTCTAACTTTTCTTGAATTGAAAATCCAAATAAACCCCAACCAGGTTGTCCCTCATTTACAGTGGTTCTACTTATAATCTTTCTTTTCTTTTCTTAACTATTCTTATTTTAACTGCACATATTTCTAGGATACAGTGTGATAATTTAATACATATATGCAGTGTGTAATGAGCAAATGAGAGGTCAGTGAGGATTTCTTGACTTTCCAATAGTGGAAAAGAGACAGCATATTTGACAGAACCTATTACTTGAATTTTGATCTTGTCTTGTTCTGGCAGCAGGTGGCATGACACCTTCTTGTGAGACTAGGCAGCAGAAGTGAGGGTGAGAGGCCATTTTAGATAGATTAAAAGGAGCTCTGTGCAGAGCCCTGCAGAAGAATAAGGAGGGGCACAATGTGGAGCAGCCAGGGGAAGAATTTCTGCAGGCAGGAGAAGAGCAGGCACAGAAGCTGGTAGGCAAGCAGGCACTGGTGTGTTCTCTGACAGGAACAGGCTCAGTGTGGGTAGAACAGGGAAGTAGACTGAGGTAGAAAATGGAAGGGTTAGGAACCCCTGGAGGTACTTGTGTCTCTGAAGGAAATGGCTGTGTTGCATGGACCTTAGGAGGTGTGAGAACCAGTCCTTAGGGGTTGGTTACTTACCTCATTTCTTCACTAGTGCGTGTTCTGCTGCATTATTTCAGTGGGACTCAGAGCATAGTCCTCACTTTCCTGGAGAACTATGGAGTTTTTTGGGGGTGTTGATAAGTATAAGGAGATATTTGTCAAACTCTTTACCAGTGAGGATGGAGACGGCAGAGGTGAAATGGACCACGTATTCTTGGGCTCTGAAAGAAAAGGGCTGGACCCCAAGCTGTCTGATGGGAGGCGGTTAGCATACTGTGATGAGTAGCTGGCCATATGGCTGCTGCCATGCCTTTGCTTGACCTTAGCTGCCTTTCTTGTCACATAGAAGTAGGTCTGGAAGGTTGATGGGTTGTTGTGGGTGGAAGAAGGTGCCAGAAAACTCTAGGCAAAAACCTCTTGCCTTCTTCCTCACAGTGAGGCAGATAACCCACTTACCTCAGCAGTTTTTAGAACTGAAGTGGGCTATTGAGAATACATTTAAGAAGTAAGTATGGAGTGGCATTTTGAGTGTGGACTGATAACAGTGACTCACTTATCAGCAATAAATTGCCTGCTGTAGAGCAGCACTGAATGGGAGGTCTAGTGGACACTGATTTCCACTTTCCTTCTCAGCAAGAGCTGAGGTGCAGAGGCAGGGACATTAGCGAAACTCAAGAATGATCAGGATTAATTAAGGGAGGAGGCTGCCCAACACAATTACCTGTCTTTTATGTTTTGGGTGAGCATTCTTATAGAAAAACTATACTGTAACTTGCTAAACAGGATCCAAATTAGACAATCTCGTAAAAGATGGGAATTACATTGCCAGCTAATGAAAAGCAATAGTTCCAGTGGGTCAGTATCTCAGTCTATTGGGGTTTTGGTAACAAAACACTATAAACTGTATAGCTTAAAGAACAGAAAATTATTTCTCATTATGCTAGAAGATAAGAAGTCCAAGATCAACATGCCAGTAGCTTCAGTGTGTGGTAAGCATTCATTTCCTTCCTTCGGAGAGGATCACAACCCAATAGAATAAGTGGGAAGAAATCGATCTCTTCAGCACCTTATGAGGGCACCAATTCCATCTATAAGTGCTCTACCCTCCTGAGCTCATCACAACTCAAAGGCCTTGCCTCCTAATAGCATCACATTGGAGGTTAGGTTTCAACACACACATTTTGAGACAGACACACATGTGCAGTTCATAATAGTACTACTGTAAAAAATAAAGTCAAACATAATAGATCCTAAGCTGTGCACAAGGGGACATGGAAAAAGGAAATCCTTAAATGACCATAGAGTTGTGCCTCCTTTCTTCCTGTTCTCAACTCCTGCCCAAGATAACTTCAGCCACTCTTGTTTGAAAAAGGAGACTGTTGCCAAGCACATTATAACCAAGCACCATGAGAAGTTTAGGTATGATTCTCCTAGAAAATACAGCCCATGGGACTAGTGGGCATGCTGATCTCAGATACTGAAGAAACAAAAGCAGCTTTAAATATGAACAGCCAATTCTGTGGCCCATGGAGTGTGATGCACTCCCTGATCACTAAATATGGGGTGAAAACACACATACAAACACATGTACACATGCATGCATGTGCACACACACACACACACACACACACACACCAGAGAGATTATCAGACCAAGAAAAGGAAACAATTATTGTGAGTCAATTATCTGTTTCTGTAATCTGAGAGTCAAAGTTTTGGGCGACAAACTCTTTAGTCATGAATCCTATGAGAAAAGAGAAAATATCTATCATTTTATAGCTATTAGGAGAAAAATTGCACTCTGCTCAGATAGATTCATCTCAACCAGAGGAGAGACTTTTAGTCTTGTTTATTATGGAATGTTTTTCCTTCTAAAGGTCAGTTTATAATTATTTTTTATCCTCTAAAAAAACCCCATAAAGTTCAATGGAGGCAATATGTGGAAACTGTACCTTTGCTTTCTCTTCCAGTTCTTGTTTTTCTAACCAGAGCCAGGCTCCCCTTGGGCCTGTGGTTCCTGTTTTGACACAGACAAAAAGGGGGACAGATTAGACAAAGAGGGTTGTCTAACCTATGAGGTACTAAACTGAGCTATATTCTCCATGCAGGTTTTGCAGATAGGATTCTGGCCTGCCTCAGCATTTGAGTTCAAGAGATTCAGATGAAGTACCTATACCTGTGTCTATACCTGGAAGAAGAACACAACAACAAAACTCTCTGTAGGCAAACCAGTGACAGGATAGAATAGAACTATGTTAAGAAACATACGAGTGATTTGTGGAAAATGTGACAGTTCATTCTACTCCATATACCAGGAGAATCAGACCTTAGCTATGTCATCCTGTGTCTGCTGCTCTCTACACAGGAATCTGATCCTCTGCTGAATTTAGTTCCCAGCTGTAAATCCTCCTTCCCTACCTTAACTCTGCTGCTTGATCCTGCACTGCAAGATCTTCCTGGGGAGAGCAGGCTGGTTTTGCTTGCAGCTGTTCCCCTGTCCACTCTGCTTTTGCCTTCCCTCCCTCTTTGTTCTTCATTGGCCAGCCTTGTTTGTGCCACAAGGACATGAAGAAGACATTCTTTCCATCCTCCAGTCATTGTCACTAATTGAAATGGGAAACAAGACAAGGCTCCAGAAGAAAAGCTTATTATGGGCTGCCTTGTTGGAAGAAAATGAATCACCTAAGCAGATAGGTTTCCATGATCTCAGGCAAACCTCACTCTTTATTCTATACAACCCCGTCTAATTGTTCAAGAAATGTTCATCTGCTTCATAATGAAACAGCCATAATGGAAGTGTTGTGAAATCACTGAAAAGTTTATTCAAGGCTCAGTTCCTGAAAGCCCAGTCATAATGCACAGGCTTCAGGGGAGTTAATAGAATTGGCTCTCATTGAAATTGCATGGATAACAAATTTCCCTAACATGTATCCTTTTAAATATGCTTGTTGATGGGAGTCTGAATTGGCATTTGGCAGATGCAAAGCATTAACAAAAGAGGTGAATTCCCAGTTCTGCTGTTAGTCACTGGCTCCCCTTGTTGCTATGTCATCGGGGGCCCTCCCAGCCTCCCACATCTGAATGAGGCTGAAAAACTCCCAAGTTTCCCATGAAACAAAGTCTGGTAAACAGGGGATATTAAACTCTTTCCTCAAAGTATGAAATAAAGAGAAAGAATGCCATTCCATGAAATGGAAGGAAAATATCTAGAAAGAATAGATGGCAAAACAAGATCATCGAAGACACACTATTTATAGTGAAATTGCTTCCAATGTATTATGCCAAGATGGAAGACTCAGAACCAACTGAAGAAAAGTAAACATAAAATCAGTATGGCAGATATATGCAGGCCTATGCACTACACAGCTATTGATGAGTATAAAGAAGTAGTTTAGGAAACATTTCTGTTCTCAAGGAGCCTAGTCAGATTCATTCATTTATTCATTCACTGAGAAAATATGTAAATACTTTTGGGCCAGCAGGCATTGAAAATGATGATCATTTTAGATGTAAAACTAGAGGAAATTGCTGTGAGTTGAAAGTAAGAGTGGAAAAGGAAAAAAGCCACTTGAGTTGGAGATGTAGGAAAGTGATTTAGAGACCTCTACTCCTACCCTACATGTGTTCTGTATCTGATCCTAGCTTCACCTAGCCCCGCTTTCTAGAAACTTGTGATTTGGATTGTTGGGCAGAAAATTTAAGGATGAACCTCTGTTAATGTTAATATTTCCGAATGCCATATTCCATCCTGGTACCCATTGTAACTTAATTTCTTGTTACTGCACTCCCTAATGAAGAAATGTCTGATGGATACAGGATAACTACATATTCTTAACACTGTCCCCATTGTGTTGTGAGGTCTGTGTCCCCAGAAGACTTTGTGACTGCTTCAACCCATGGAATATAGTGGAAGAGATGCCCTGTCAGCTTCAGAGCCAGGGTAATAAAGTGGTTACTGCCCCTCCCTATCTATGGGGACACTCTATCTAGGAGCCTTGAGCAGCCATGATGGAGAGGTTATGTTTGGGTGACCTGGTCCTGTTGATCTCAGCATCCCAACCATTCCTTCCTAGCATAGGACAACCTTCTTACACTCTCCAGACTCATCCAAATGTCAGCTGTACATCACAAGTTACCTCAACTGATACCACATGAAGCTGATGAATCATCCAAATGAGCTCTGCCAGAAATTCTGGCTCCCCAAATGCTGAAGTACAGTAGATGTTGTTTACTGCCTCTGAGTTTTGAGATGGTTAATCATATAATATCAGAAAAAGATGAAAATTCAAATGATAGTGGTACTTCTTTGTTTCGTGTGTAAAATCTATTGATTGCTTTCTGCATTGGTACTAGACATTCACCGAAGTCATTCACGACATGGGACCTTTGGATGGCACATATCATAGCTAGAAAATTGGATAATGAGAGCTCTGACTTGAAGCAAGCAAAAAAGATTTCTTTTTTTCTCTTAGAGACACATCCTGAGATAGAACTTGCTTTCACAATGCTCCATGTGGATGAGCGTGTGTGTGTGTGTGTGTGTGTGTGTGTGTGTGTGTGTGTGTGCTTCTAGCTTGCAGGAGAAATACATTTCATTATAAGACTTCATTTTCTGTCTGCAATGGAACCTTTTTCTTTTTCTTTTTCTTTTGGTGGAGACTATAGTAACCATTTCAAGGCAAAGTCCCGTCTATTGCTTTTGTTTTTCCCTCCTTGTTTTGTTGGAGGCTTCTCAGCAGCAGTCAATGCCAAGTTCCTTGCAGTGGCCGGCATTGTTTCTCCCTCCTGGGCCTGCCAGAATGCTTGGAGGGTCAGTTGGAAATGAAGCTTCTATTATCTGTGATCTGCCTCACCCTCTAAGCCGGTCCATCCCTACACTAAGGTTCGGCCAAGCATGAAGAAAACTAATTGTCCCCACTCTCTGCTCTGCTGCACACCAAAGCCCGCTTTGTGCCTCCCCAAGGTCCCCTCCACCAGAGAAAACTACGCCTAAGCAGACGCACAGAGGGCCCCTTTCCCAGGTACAAGTCTGCCCAGCATGTGTGACTTGAGTCGTCTATGACTGAAGTCGAGCTGTCCCAAGGCTTCTCCTGGATCTGCCAGTGCCAGGGAAGGGAATCAGGGAGGGAAGTTGTTGACTGTGTGTTCCCAGCAATTGCAATGGCATTGGAAAGGAGACTAGATTAATTTGCCTGATGAATTATACATCATCTCTGTGTGCCGCCCTCCAAGCTCCAAAGCTTTATTATTCACATTACTTGAATATAACCATTTCTGCCCTTCTCGCCTTGAAAGCTGTTTTCCAACAAGAATCAGTGAGGCCTTTGGTGCTCAATTGTTGACCGCCTAACAGAGTGTTTCTGGGATGTTGATGGGATTAATGAAATGTGAGCTCTATTAAATAAAAACAAACACACACACATGAAGCTGGAATAATTCATCAATAAGAAGTTCAAGATTTATGATGTGGACAGGGAATTTATCTGTCTTTTGTAGTCTAGGGGGAAAAAAATAAATGCAGAATGGCAATTACTTTGTTAGTTGTGTTTTAACTTAACACTGTCTGAAAGAAAAGGTGTTGTAATAGAGGAGGAATCAAAAAGGAATGCTATGGCAGGGAGATGAACTGGGTGTTTTCACAGCTTGTAGACTGCAGATTTCATCTCCAGTTCATCTCTGATCTGTTCATACTTTGGCTTAGGTAGGGGCCTTTGTCAACCCCTCCTAAGTGGTTAGTGGAAATCTGGCCTTTCTGAAAGGGTTGTAGCAGGCTCCAATGTAGCAGACCACATTTCCAGTCAACTCTCCAGGTGAAAGGATATAATTCAGAGTAAAGTAAAGGCAATATTTCCTGCAGAAAGTCAGACTTGAAGAATTGCATGGGGTTCAGGGCTTTTTGTTTGTTTCAGTTTTTTTTTTTTTTTTTTTTTTTTTGGTCAAACTTTGGCCTGAAAGGAAAAGCTAATAATGGAAACAAATTCAGTTAATAAGACTACTATTTTAAAAAAGGGAACAACAGTTTCATTGAGATATATTTATATACCATACGGTTCATAATATAAAGTATGAGTCAACATTTTTAGCTTATCTATAGAGTGGTGTAGCTATCACTGTAATGTATTTTTAGAACATTTCATCATCCTAATAGGAAACTTCACGCTTTTTAGATATAGCACACTAAAGTGCCTGCTTAAGCAGACACAGGGACTGGGGTTTGATCCTTGGCACCACATGCTATGTTGGGGAGTAGCTCAGGAGAATAAGCACTTGCCTACCAAATACAAGGGCCTGAGTTCAATCCCCAGTTCCAAAAAAAAAAAAAAAAAGGATAGGAAATTACAATGGTTATTATATTCCAACAGTTTTTGACACTGCCAGTTAAGTGGAAAACCCAATACTATTTTGGGATACTGGACTCTTTTAGAATATTTTGCTGAGTTTACACACCTATAATATTCAAATAACGGAACTTTACAAAAAAGGGTATACAGATGAATGTCCATTTTGTATCTGTGTATTCAAAGTGGTTGGGATAGATATATAGTTACATTCTGTTAGTGAATAGAATGATTTGTTCTAATTGTGTTTGTAAATAGGATCTCAAGTCCGCATCTGGTTCAGCAATTAACCACTAAGAAGAATGTATGCAGTGTGTTAATTATTGAAACTGTCCTACCGATTTGATTTGAAACTGTCTCATTGCAATTTGTTTATCAATAAAACTATGGCAAAAAAAAACAACTCCCATTTTATGCCTCTAGTGGACTGAGGAGTCTCTTGTTTCAGGCAGTTAGAAGGTTCTATTTCTTTGCCTGTATTTAACATGGAGCATTGGACTCAGCACTCTGCAACTCAAAAATCAGAGTAGAATGGAAAGACTGCAAGGTGTGACTTTGGATCTTGATTTCACTGTTTACTAGCTGTGTGATCCTGGGCAGAGCAAATATAACTTATATAGACATAGGGTAAGGATGGACATCGTGGAAGTGGAATGAAGTAATGGTCACAAAATATCTTGAAATTAGAAGGCAATGAATGAACAGCAGTTATTGATGCCTTTACCAATGCTAGCAGTCTCCAATGTGATCAAATTGTGATGCATCTGTGTGCCATACTCATGAGACAACAGATTATTTACTGAGGACTTACAATGTAGTGCATATTGTGAGAAAACAACAACAAAAACTAATGGCCTTTCCTGTTCTTACAATGTGATAAGTTGCCCATCCTGGTCTGTAGGGAGAAAATGGTGACTGAGACAAGATATTATGTTCCCACTCAGAAGTGGCTAGTGTCACCTGCCATTCCCAGTAATCAGTGGCTTGTCTTCTCCCAGTTGGTTTTTAGCACATTCTCCTTTGGCTTTGAGTTACTAGGTTAAGAGTTTTATCTTCTTCACCAGATGGTGAGGTCCTTAAGGACAGGAGCCATGTTCTTTCATATTTGAAACCTGAGTTTTATCAGGGAGTTCCCTCTGAAATCACAGTGCTTCTCTGGTTATCTTTCCTTTTTCTTACTCTTTGGAGTTATTTGTGCTTTTATAGTAAGAATTTCATTTTTAAAGTCTCTTGAGCCATATTTCTTTTCAAAGCACAGCTCTACATCCATGACTATATTTCCTCAGATGTCCAGGTGTTTAGTTTCCTAAAGTCTAGGGTCCTGCTTTGGTTCACGGGTGATGTGATGGGGCACTACCTCACCAATGGTGACTTGCTCCTCTTAAACTGATTCTCTCATGACAATTATGTCCATTGTTTCCTCTTCCTTTAGAATTGAGTAGTTGCCAGAAAGGAAAGCAGAATGTTTTTTCTTTAGCAGAACAGATCTTCTCATTGAACTCTGGGTGACAAAAGCCCCCACTGCTTCTTATGTGAGAGAAAGTCTTTGTCCAGTACAGCTGAGCCATCCAGACTCTGTAGGTCAGGCTGACACTCAGCTCCCTACAGAAAGTGAGAGATTAATTGAACAGTGAAATTTTAACTTTAGCCTTGGGTAGGCAGATGACTTTATGGATATATTGGTGTATCCAAGAAGATGAAACCTTGCAAATGTCCTGGGGTGGCTCCCAGGAGCAAGACCATGAATTGAAGATAATGAATTTAGATCTGAGGAAAGACATGAGCCAGTTCAAATCCTTCAGAAGACTTCAGTCACAGAACCAATCTGTCAATGTCCTCACTGGGCCACAGTTATGTTAACTACACTCCAATATTCCTCTAAGAGTATAAGCTGCTTACGCTTCAAATTCCAGAATAGGGTCCTGTTTAGGTTAAAGGTCTCCCTTTCAACAATTTCTCTTGCATAGCAGACAGACTGCCCCTTTGGTTGGAGACATTTGTTGGGAAGGGAGATTTGTTGTGATGTGGGCTATTGTCCTACCTGGTGTCTACTGACAATGCTGGCTCCCTTGTTCCAAGGTGATCAGCAACAAGCAGGCAGGGAAAACTACCCCAGACTCTCTGTAAGTCCACCACTCTTTCATGTGGTGAAAGTTGCAAGATCAAAGGGAAAAAAAAATCACAAACCTGTAATTTTCTAGTATTTACGATGCTATCTTCTTTTACATGCTTACCTAGCATTTTAAGTTCTGTTATTTAACGGGCAAGAAATTCATGAGGCCAAGTATTTATTGCAATACGCAAATTTTATGTACCTAAACCATGCAGCTGGGAATAGGCATTTTCTTAAAACATAGTGGAAACCTCAAGGAAAACACTCTAAATCACCCTCTCTGGAATTCTTCTCCAACAAAAGAATTCAGAAAGAATTCTGGCTGGAGGTACTGTAGGATCAAGAGCAGCCAGCAACATAAGGCACTGGAAGGTATGCATTTGTTTACATTTCTTCATTTTGTTATTTTGTGAGCACTTATTCCACTTAAGACATTATACCAGGCATGTGAGGTGCTCACGTGATCTCAATGGACACAGTGCACAAGTAAACAAGCAATAACAGTCACTAGGCTGCAACAGAAATGTAGGGTGTGCATAGAATCATGTAGCAAGAGGAGCTCACATTACTGAAGGAGGATTGTTTGAGGAAGGCTGAGGGCTAAACATAAATGCAAGAAATCATGTGAAAAGTAGGGGAAGGACTGGGAATGTAGCTTAGTGGTAGAGCATTTTCCTAGTATGTGTGTGGTATGTCCCAGGTTCAATCCCAAGCATTGCAGAAAACAAAAAAAGAAAAAGAAACGAGGGGAAAAGTGTTCCAGGCTGAAGGCAGCACTTGTGTAAAGGTTCTGACATAGGCAAGAACACAATGTATCCATAGGATTTATTAGTCTAGTTTCTGACTTAGGAGACAACCAGGAGGAAAAACAAGGCAAGAGTCAGCCCAGGAACACTTGCATTAGAGCTTGATCCCAGGGACATCTGTAGTCACTGAAGGATTTATGTAGCAGATGAAGCAAGAAGGGCAGGGGCTGGGTAGCCCTGGAGATGGGTTTATAAGATCCTAGGATAGGAAGAGTTCAAAAGACCCAATTGACTTTTTTAGAAGCTAGTACTTTCCCCTGTGAGACCTAGGAGTGTTTTTTTTTTTGAGCACCAAGGAAGGCTGTTGGAGACCTTGGGGCAGGAAGGGGGGCTAAGACCAAGGAAGGGCTGGAAGGGCTGAAAGAAAGAGCGAAGAGTCTCTCACAGCAACTATGAGACTTCTGTATTGACATCAGGTGGATCAAAAGAATTTCAGCCCAATAAATATTTTCCAGGTGTCTTTGTAAACCTTGCAGACCTTGAATTCCTAGTTTCTTTCAGGGACAGAGGCACCCAAAAGTGATCTTCCAGACCCAAGCGCAGAGCCTTGTACTAGTTTATAGCATCCATTCTAAATCACTAGGGGAGGCTCAGTAGCACATCTGATCCTCCTTCCTGAGATGAAGATGATGGTGATGGTGATTTTGTTTGCTTAAACAGGGAATGACTAATTTTCCAAATCAATTTCATTCATTTCTCCAAAGGGAGTTATTCTTTATTTGAAATAGCTGGATTGATTTCCTGTTTTGTCATTCATCCTGTATTTGTCTAGAAAACATCTGTAAAACTCTGTACAAGACTTCAAGGTGATATCAAATGAAGTTGATACAAATCTTGACTTTCAGAGAATTTGCAACCATGTATGATTAAATATGTTGATTTAGCATATAGGTATTAAAGATCTGTCATGTGTCAGGCTCTGTCCCAAGTTCCTGAGACACAGTAAAGCATGGTTATGCTCATGGGGCTCACACAAAAACATCTGTGGTTGCAGCCAACCACTGAATGTTTGTTTTTGACAGAGAGAGATAGAGAAAGAGAGAAAAAGAGAGAGAGAGAGAGAGAGAGAGAGAGAGAGAGAGAGAGACAGACAGACAGACAGACAGACAGACAAAAAGAGAGAAAGAGTTTTATAGATAGACAGAGACAGAGCCAGATGGAGAGGGGAGTGAACCGCTGTTGTCAGTACAAATCCATTGTAAGTGTACATGGTAGAAGCTGAACTTCTTGAGCTTAGATGCCAGGGCTTGTGAGGAATGGGCAGCTATTGAATATGACAGTAGTTGAGGGAACTTGGGTGCTAGTGTTCTGGGAAGTATGAACTGAAGGAGTGGTGAGAAACGAGGGCAGGAATGGGGATCAGATAAAAGTTTATAGTGGAGGCACCATCTAGAAGGAAAACACCAGTTCATTAGAATGTTACTTCTCCAGAATGGGGAAGGTAGGGGAAGGCAGTGTTTGTCCATTGTGGAAGAAAAAAAATTTGAAACCCTTAATGAAAGAACTTCCATTCCTCCCACTTTAGGTAGGCTGTTATAACAATGAACTTTTTGATGGATGTAAAGTCCATTCATTTGAGTCCTGAAAACCCAGATTCATTTTCTCCAACAGATATGTCTAATCACCTACTTTTCCTAATTTTAATTTCCTAATCACCTATTTGTCTAAAGCTAAAGGCTCAAGGAAGCAGTCTTATCAAAATTGCAACTGTAACATAATTTTAAATAGAATAATGCTTCCTGGAAGATCTACAAAGTACTAAATATCCCTGGAATAGACATTCTTTACAAATCACATTTCTGCTGAACTTCATTTTTCCATATCCTCAAATCCTTGAAAAAATTCCAGTCTCATTAGTAGGACATAGTGGCTTACACCTGTAATCCCAGCACTTGGAAGGCTGAGACAGGAGTATTGCCTAGAGTTCAAGACAACTTATGCTACATACTGAGTTCAGGACCTGCCTGAATCATGAGCAAGACCCTGTCTCAAAAAACTAACAAAGAAAGAAAAATCCATCTCTCATCCTGACCACGCAAGAGCCTTTCCTTAGAAACTCACCCATGGTCCCTCTTGGAAGCATGCCTTCATCTAAATGAATTCTAGTCTTTTCAGCCTTTTCTATTGGTAAAATTATTTTTACTGTCTACATCACTGGCCCTGATTATTCTGTCTCTGTGCATAGCAGAGACTAAGGGTAGATGTGAAGGGGGTTCAAGATTTATTTATTGTGTTCCAGTTTCTTAATAATGTATTAAGGGAGTGATCCATACAGTAGGGGTAGAACCTGGTCTGTGCTGTAGACACATGGAGATGGGTTTATGGGATATGTGACATTAGAATGTACTTCTGGCTGGGAGAGGAAGAGGAAACTTCCAGACAAAGGCAGCCCTGGGTTGATGGCAAAGCCAGGCAGGGGTGGAGTGGGTAGGGGAATAGGCACAGAGTAGAAAAGGGCCAGGTAGATAAGGGAAAGTGCAAGACTTTGCCAGAAGTGTATGGCGAGAAGACTGGCCATGAGAGCAGAGCGCTAGATGCAGACCTGGCCATTAGGGCAAGGTTTTGTGAAGTTGGGGGCCTGAATCAAATGAGGGGTTCACTGGGGTTGCAAAGCAGGAGGTGGGAGTGTGGATGCTACTGCAGGGGCCCAGGGGCTGTGATGGCGCAGCCTGGGGGAGGCTGCAGATGGGATGCAGGAGCACAAGACCCTCGGGATGCTGAGGCCCAGGAACACAAGTCACCTCAGCACATCTCAAACTTCAAACCTGAAACACTCATCAAGACTTGGACAGTCTTTTCTTTGACCTTAGACACTGTGGAGACAAGACAAGTTCAGCAGAATGAAACACTCTTTAAACTGCTGCTCTCCAAGTAAGCCTTAGTTTTCTTGAAAAATTCTTTATTAATTTAAATACCATGGCTTTCTGCAAACACTAAGAAGAGATTATAATATTCCAGTGGGACTTCTCTTGCTTAACATGAAAATAAACCTGACAGAAGGATTACAAAACTAAACATGGAACATTACAAGAGCACTAATTACCTCCTATTCTTTCTCCTCACTTACTAAAACAAGTATTTGTACAAACAAAGCATTGAGAGGGGAGGAGGGAACAGAACCGAAGAGTGTGTGGCTCTGCTAATCCCTGCTGCTTTGATAAATCTGAAATTGGATCCTTTGACATCTGAGAGGTGGGAGGTGCCTTTCAAGGGTGTTTTTCCTTGGGTTGCCTCAGGTAACTGATTCACCTTTTGAATCAAATAGCTTTGTGTTGAATAGGTAATTTCTCCTCTGTGAATTGTCCCAGAATCTCTCCTTCCCTAGCACAGGTAATTCCCTCCTTCAAGCCGAGCTCCTGCTCCCTACAGAGCAGCAGGGACAAGACAGCTGTCTATACAGCTAAGCCCAGTGTGTGCAGCCCTGTACCCATCCTGACCAGCCCAGCACCTTTGTTTTTTAAGATGTCTATGAATGAGAAGTAGATCTGGGAAAGAAGGGAGTGGCAGACTCGGAAAAGAGTGGAAGAGGAAAGAAGGATGTTAGGGAGACATTTGGCAATTAAAATCCATGCTGTAGGTTCTCAATAAAGCTGTCCATCCAAACAGAAATCACTCTATTTGGTCTGTTTCTGACAAAATGATTCTATGCTCAGTATCGATCATGCTGTGATTAATGTTTAGATTTTAGTGTCTAGTTAATTCAGTCTGGCTTCCACCTGATGCTTCTTGAGCAGAATTTTTTTAGTAAAAACTCAGAGCCCTGAAAGTGCGGCATTAAAAGAAGGGCTGGAGTTTCCTAAACAATGAATATCATTGTATACATGAACAGCTGATCACTGGGTACTCTGCTATTGCCATCCTTTCTATTCTCTCTCTCTCTGTGTCTGTCTTTGTCTGTCTGCCTGTCTGTCTCTTTGTCTCTGTGTCTCTGTCTGTCTGTCTGTCTGTCTGTCTGTCTGTCTCGCCCCCCCCCAACCCTTCTTGCTCTCCTCCCTCATGCCTAAACTGACAGATTCCGAGCTTCCACATGCCACACTTCCATTTCCACTACTGCTTTATTTTGGCCTCAATCCCACACGCTGTGCTCTTAGGCTTATTGTGATCAATGCTGACAAGACGAGAGGATCTTTGGATCTCGAGGACTATTGTGGTGATTGCAGGGAATTCTCACTCCTGTCTATTTCCTTGTTTCATTTATTGTTGGGATTGACGTTCTGCAAAGCTTAGTATCAACGGTCAACATAACCCCCGTGTTCCTAAAATACTCAGACCTGCGCATGCGCCTAACCGGCCTTTGCAGTGGGAAGAGAAAGGCTTCCAAGTGTTGCATGAAAAAGTTTTCTTCATTTCTATGACAGCTTTTAACTTCACTTCCATTACTGGCTGCAGCATCATTTGCCCACTTTGTGTATGGTGACTTGCCAGGTTCTTTTATAAGTCTATGTTCATCTATTTAATTACTTTTTTTCCTTTGAAGGGTAAAAATTTCATGTTTGAGAAATTTTTAACCATACATTTTCAAAAAGTAACAAAAAAGAAGGCAAAATTATTGTCCTCTCTCATCCTAAAAGTGATTAAGGGCAAACTTTTTTAAATCATGACACTTAAAAGTTTAGCATCAGCTTCCAAAATGAACAAAAAAGTAAAAAAGTCATTTACTATATAACAATGTCAGACATCTTTGGTTGGGGTTCTCCCAATGCAGTATTAATATTTTTTTCTTTCAATTACTAAAACACTAAAAACAAAGAAAAAAATTACAAGCTTAGTGGTTAGTGGTAGCTGAAGCTGGGCAGGATGCTCTCCTATTCTGTGCAGGCATTCCTGGGCCTGCTTCTGGATGGAAATACTTGTTGACATCTTCCTCTTGCAGTTGTTAATTTCTCAGAAAAATAGTGGGTAAATATTTCTCAAACATTTACCACTCTGGGCCAGTGAGATAGCTCAGCAGAATAAGCAACTGCGTAGGTAAGTGTAGAGACTGGGTTCAATCTTGGGTACCACATGCCACACCAGATCTGCCCCTGGGCATGCTGAACCAGTCACTGATACCAGGCTTGGTGGTGCATGCCTGTTATCTCAGTACCTGTTATCCCAGGCTGAAAACAAGAGGATCATTACAAGTCTGAATTGCTTAGTGAGACCCTGTACCAAATACTTAAATTTTCTACAAAGGTAACAATATGCAATGTATTAGTTATTGTAACTGTCCTACTAACCTGTTTTGAAACTGTTTCATTGCTATTTTATCTTTTTTTCTCATTTAAATGAATAAAAAGTTAAAAAAATACTTAAATGTTAAAACAAACAAACAAAAAATATACCACTCTAGTTAGGTAAACAAATAAAATAACCAAATGAAAAAAAGACCCAAACAACAACAACAAAAATAACCCAAACAGAAAACTGTTCTTGGAAGAATCAAATCTCACCAAAAGTAACTATTGTTTCATAATATGTTCATTTTAAGGAAACAAATTCTGAAAAACTTTGGTTCCTTAAAATGGGCAATCTGACTTGTGGAATTAAGTATGCATATGGACTTATGGAAAGGTCAGGAAACTGAGGGCCTGAGTTGACTGTAGCAGGTACGTGAGCTCAGTGCTTCCCCAGCATTACTTGGAGTGGTCATTGGCACTCAAGTCAGGGGATGCTGAGGGTTGATCCAGGGGGCTATGGAGCTTGAGGAGTCTCCAGTGGGCAGGGAAGCATCATCCCAGACATTGTTTAGATTTGCTGACACATAGTGATAGCAAAAAGAAGGTCAAAATCTAATCAGCTCATCATTTTTTCTTTCCCGGAACCAGGGATTGAACTCAGGCCCTTGTACTTGCCAGGGAAGCACTTATTCCACTGAGCCATCTCGCTGGCCCCTCAGCTCTCATTGACATTTAAAATAATTTTTAAATTTTAGAATAGCTTTACAGAAAAGTTGCAAAAATGGTACTCTAAAAATGTCCCCTCTTCAATTATACCTCACATGAGTATATATTGTAACCCTAACCCTAACTGGTATATACTGATACACACTGTTATTAACTAAAGTGGAATTTCCTTGTTTTGTTTTCTGTCCTAGAATCCCACCCACAGTACTATATCACAGTAGTTGTTATGTCTTCTCAGGTACCTCAGTTTCTCAGGCTTCTCTTTTTTTTGTGGCTTTCACTGATCTGAGGAATATTAACTGACCAGGTCTTGTGTGCATTGTCAATTTGAGGGAAGGCAGGCAAACAGTGGGGGTCCTAAAGCTCTGAGTTGTCTCCTCCCCTTCCCTCTTTGGACTTCTCAATGCAGTAAGAGATGTCTGTGTCTAGAAGTCACCTTGAAATGGGGAAACAACTCTGTCTAGACAGGCACACAGTTGCAGAATTTCTCATAGAAAATCACTAGAGAAAAGAGAGCTGTACAAAGAGAGTTCCAGAGATATGCAGAAGCATCTGCAAGGAAACACCCACCAAACAGGAGAAGGCAAAATAATCCCCAGAACTCATCCTCTTCCCAGCTGAGTGGAAATCTCTCCTGAGCATTACCAAGAGTCCTCTGAATGGTACAACCAAAATAGTGAAGCCAAATTTTTCCTAGATCAAGGTGAGCTTATAGGAAGAAGCTTAAAAGCAACCCTTGGGGAAAAAAATCAAATTGTTTCTAATTTATTCCACCATGTCCTAGAAATAAGACCAAAAAAGTTCATAAAGAATACAAATATATTTCTAAGATAAAAACCACAGCATTTGAGGACTAATAAAACATTTTGAGGCTTGAAAAGATGCAGAAAAGTATAATCCATAATGAGGAGAAAATTTAATGAATTATTACAGAACTAGAAATGAGGGATAATTAGGATTAATCATAGACCAGATATTAGGACTATTATCATCATACTCTGCAGGCTCGAGAAAGTAGAAGAAAATGACAGCATGATAAGGACAGCCATGAAAGAGTTTTATTTATTTATTTATTTATTTTTTCCTCCATAATTTTATTGAGAAACAAAGAGCAATGAGACAGTTTCACATCAAATTGGTAGGACAGTTTCAATAATTAACACATTGCATACTCTCTTCCTAGGGGTTCTTTGCTATACAAGATGCAGACATTATATCTTATTTACAAACACTATTAGAACAAATCCCTCTATTCATTAAGAGAATGTAACTATATATCTATCCTAACCATTTTGAATACACAGATACAAAATGGATGTTCTTCTGTATCCCCTTTTTGTTAAGTTCCATCATTTGAATATTATATGCGTGCTAACTCAGCAAAATATATTCCCAAAGAGTCCTGTGGTCCATAATAGTATTGGGTCTTCCACTTGACTGGCAATGTCAGAAATTGTTGACCTGAGTCCCCTACAGCTCAACATAACACCATGGCTTTACTTCTTATACTTCATTTTTATACTTTTCTGCTGGATGGTTAAAACCAAGATAAAGCAAGACCTATGCACCAAGAGTTGTAGCTTTTGGATCTGATAAGGTCAGTCAAATCCCCTCAGGATTTATCATGAGACCCTGCTCTTCAGACTGTAGATCCTTTGTCAGTGTCAGCCATGTGGATGAGTTATGACCAATGCTTGGCCAATTTGCTCTCTGCAAAAGCCTGAGAGAATGTTTTCTCTCCATGTGACTCTCCTTAGGCACACTCTACATCATCGATCACATTCCTCTGTGGCTCCATAATCTCCTTGATCAGAAAATTTGGGGAGAAGACCCAGGGCTGCCAGATCCTGAATAGACCCAGAGCACAGGCCCAGCAAGTGAGTGAGATGACCCAGGCCCACAGATCCTGAATAGACCCAGAGTGCAGGCCTGGCAAGTAAGAGTGCAGGCCCAACATGGAACCCTTCAGCAGAACTCCCTGCAAAGAGGCCAGAGACAAGACCCAGCCAGCTGGTTCAGGAACAGAACATCTTGCCAGAGTGACACAAAGAACTCAAATCTAACAGCTGCATCAGAAAGAAGTGGAGCACAGGAGCCAGATCCAAGCAACACCCACTTGGAGGAATCTGAGCTTCGTAGATCTGGACCTGGTGCTAAGGTAATAACTCTATCTAAGCTCTGCACCAAAGGTCAGAAGACAGTGGTATACAAAATGACAAAGAGAAGGAACAAAATGCAGGCTCAGGCCCTGAGTCCACCCAGTACCAATGAAGAAGACACTAGCATAGAGGAAACTGGAAATCATACACCTGATATCTCTGAAATAATAGCATTGGAAGTAAAGAAACAATTGCAGAAAGGTAGAGAAGAAATCAGATCAGAAATAATTTCAGAACTAAAAAATGTAGTGATAACTATAATCAAAGAAGTACTAAATGCTTCTAAAGAATACACTGATAAAAAATAGAGCAGAATATAAAAATGATGGAACCCCTGAATAAACAATTTAGGAAAGAAATAGAATCTATGAAACAGGTTCAAAGT
>NW_004524584.1:3125046-3141877 GCF_000260255.1 Octodon degus
CTGGAGGCAAGTATTATACTGATCCCAAAACCAGGGAACGACACAATTAAAAAAGAGAACTACAGGCCAATCTCCCTCATGAACATAGATGCAAAAATTCTCAATAAAATCCTAGCAAATAGAATATAGCAAATCATCAAGAAGATCATACACCATGATCAGGTAGGATTCATCCCAGGGATGCAAGGATGGTTCGATATTTGAAAATCTATAAATGTAATACACTATATCAATAGAGCAACAGCTAAAAACCACATGATCATCTCAATTGATGCAGAAAAGGCTTTTGACAAGTCCAACACTCATTCATGTTCAAAGTCCTACAGAAAAATTAGGATAGTTGGCCTCTACTTCAATCTGGTAAAAGCCATTTATGAAAATCCAACTGCTAACATAATCCTAAACGGGGAAAAACTGAAATCTTTTACTCTTAGATCTAGGATGTCCTCTATCACTGCTCCCATTCAATATAGTTCTGGAATTATTAGCTAGAGTCATTAGACAAGAGAAAGAAATAAAAGGAATAAGAATAGGTAAAGAAAAAGTTAAATTATCATTATTTGCAGATGAAATGATACTTTACTTGGAAGACCCAAAAAACTCCACCAAGAAGTTACTAGCATTAATACAGAAATTCAGTAGCATAGCAGGATACAAAGTCAATACCCAAAAGTCAATAGCATTCCTTTACATAGATAATAAACACTGAGAAGGAAATTAGAGAAACAATAGCTTTTACAATAGCACTGAAGAAAATGAAACACCTTGGAATTCATCTAACTAAAGAAATCAAAGATCTTTTCAAGGAAAATTACAGTACTCTGAAAAAAGAGATCCTAGAGGATTTCAGAAAATGGAAAGATATTATATGCTCCTTGATAGGAAGAACCAACATTGTGAAGATGGCCATACTCCCAAAATTACTGTACAGATTTAATGAAATTCCTATCAAACTACCACCAACATACCTCACAGAGCTAGAGAAATCATTCCTAAAATTTATTTGGAACCAGAAAAGACCTAGAATAGCAAAGGCAATCCTGGGCAATAAAGACAAGGTAGGAGGCATTACAATTCCTGGCTTGAAATGATACTAAATGAAGGAGTTTTAAAGTATAAATTAAACTCTAGAGATGGAAAGTGCAGTGCATGGGATTAACAACAGAAAAGGAAGAGCAGGGAAAAGAAATAGAGAACTTGAAGACATAGTAATGGAAAGTATTCAAAATGAAGCACACACAGAAAGTATCGGTGGAAAACAGAATGTTGAATTGACGGACAAAAATTAAATAGCCCGGTGTATGTTATTGGTCTCTTGGGAGAAAGTACGTGTGTGTGTGTGTGTGTGTGTGTGTGTGTGTGCGCAGCCAGCATAAAAATAATTGAATTATTACAATTTTTTCCAAATGTGAATAATGTAATTCAAGATGTTTATGTGAAGACCAAGTGCACTCCAAATATGATTCTGGGCTTAGGAAGAGTCCACTTTAGCTCTGGACAGATTTGCAACAGCCAGCCTGTGTGATCTACATAATCTACTCAAGCTTTCTGAGCTAGATTTTCCTCACCTGAAAGGTAAAGATAAAATTTGCAAAATTTGCAAAAAATTATTCTTTGTTTCTGATAGAAATATATTGGCAACAATTTAAATGTCCTCTATGAGACATGCTAGATTTGTCATGGTACAGCTGTATTATAGAATACTGTGTTGCTGACAAATAGACTAAGGACTACAAGCATTGGTATGGAAAGGTCTCAAAGAACACTGTTATATGAAAGCTGGTCATAATGTTACTGTGTAACTTGCATGTTAAAAAATCCTGTATGCTTCACTGGCAATGTCAGAATTGTTGACCTGAGTCCCCTACAGCTCAACATAACAGCATGGCTTTACTTCTTATAGTTTGTTTTTATACTTTTCTGCTGGATGGTTAAGACCAAGGTAAAGCAAGACCTATGCACCAAGAGTTGTAGCTTTTGGATCTGATAATGTCAGTCAAATTCCCTCTGGATTTATCCTGAGATCCTGTACCTCAGATTGTAGATCCTTTGTCAGTGTCAGCCATGTGGATGAGTCACGGCCATTGCTTGACCAGTGTGCTCTCTGTGAAAGCCTGAGAGAATGTTTTCTCTCCATGTGACTCTCCTTAGGCACACTCTACATCAGCGATCACTTTCCTCTTTGGCCCCATAATCTCCTTGATCAGAAAATTTGGGGCATTACTGAGTTACATGACATTACAGTACAAGTTCTCATATGTCCTGAGTCTTAATTGACCTTGGAAGGCTAGGACCAAATGGACTACTGGATTCTTTTAGAATATTTTGCTGAGTTAACACACCTATAATATTCAAATGACAGAAATAAACAAAAAGAGGGATACAGATGTTTGTCCATTTTGTATTTGTGTATCCAAAATGGTTAGGATAGATATATAGTTACATTCTCTTAATGAATAGAGGGATTTGTTCTAATAGTGTTTGTAAATAGGATATCATGTCCGCATCTCATACAGCAATTAACCACTAGTAAGAATGTATGCAATGTGTTAATTATTGAAACTGTCCTACCAGTTTGGTTTGAAACTGTCTCATTGCTCTTTGTCTCTCAGTAAAATTATGGGAATAAATAAATAAATTATAAAACATCCTGTACGGACAGACCCAGTTGAACACAGATACATACAAAGGGGATTTACATGATTTTTGCTTAATTGCCTCTGGAAAAGAACAGGTCATAAGAGAGGCAAAAACAATAACCTACTTTAATGATTATCTCTGTAGGCCACTGTGTGGTGTAATTTTTTTTACAATGACTGTGAAATAACTTTAAAAGAGAAAAATAGAAGCAGCATCAAGGTGGGAGAAAGCCACCTATGCTAATGGAAGCTAAAGGACATGCTGTAATGATTTAAATCTGAAATGTCCCCCAAGATTCTCAGTGATGGGGCTTTTGGAAGGTGACTGGGTCATAAGGGAATTTACTCATCAGTGGGTTAATCACTAATGTATTTATAGCTGAACATGCTGTTAGGAGATGGAGCCTTGCTGGAGGGGGGAAAGTCACTGTGGAAGGTGTGTTCTGATCCCCAGATCTTCCCTTCTGTCTCTGCTTCCTGGCTGTCATGGGTCATGAGTTGAACAGCTTTCTTCCCCTCATTCCCTTCTGCCATGCTGTTTCTGCCCCAAAGTCAACCTGACATGACTGATTCCTCTTTAATCATGAGCCAAATGAACCTTTTCTTCTTTCAGTTGCAGGTGTCAGCAATTTTGTCCCAGTCAACAGTAAGGCTGGCTAATACAGATACATAAAAATCATGTGAAATGGTGATGCAAATTTGAATGTATCATTCTCCTGCTTAAAATTTTTCGGTAGCTCTCTTACCTGGGAATAAAACCCAAATCCTTGAGCAAGGTTCAGAGGCAACTGCCTGATTTTTCTGGGTTTATTTCCACTTGCGTGCTGGCAAACTTACATCCCTTCTTCTGTACTTCATTTATTTAGTACACTGCCTGTACTCTCTTCACTTAACTCCTCACTTGTTGGCTACCTCTGACCAACATCTACCTCTACTTTAGTATTATTAAAGTAAAAGGTTACTACTGTATGTTCATGTATTTATTCCTGAAGAAGTAGGCAGATAATAGTCATTTTGGAGGCCTCAGTGACTACAGTGAGCAGGGCAGGTTTTGGTTGATAGCAGGTGCTGAATAAGTGTTTTTGAATGAATGGATGCATAGATGGGAACTTCAAATCTATACATGTGTATTAGAGGTAGCACCAATAGGGGAGCCTTATGGTAGAAATAAAGACTGATTTATTTTAATAATAATCTCTTCTCTGAAGATAAAGAAAGCAAGAAGAAGCTTTGGTCTAGATTCAGTTTTGATGTGGAAGTTATATTAATTTACCATAACAAAGTACCACAGACTGGATAGTTTATATGACAGAGATTTACTTTCTCACCGTTTTGGTGGCTAGATGTCCAAGATTATGGAATCAGCAGGCTTGGTTTCTTCTTGGCTTGCTTATGACCACTTTTTGGCCATGGTCTTTCCTCTATGCACATGTACCTCCTGGTAGCATCACTTGTGTTCAAGTGTCCTTTTCTTATAAGGACACTGGTCAGATTCAATTAGGGCTCACCCAACTTAAGGGCCTCTTTTCATTTAATCACCCCTTTTAAGTACTTATTTCTGAATATAGTCATATTAGGAGGTGCTAGAAATTAGGGCTGCAATAGATGAATTTTTAGGACACACAGTTTAGCCTCTTAGCACAAGTACTGAAAATATCAGAAGAAAAAAAGTTGTAATTGGTACAGCTTGGAGTTGGTAATATTGATAGGGTTGCAGGTGTCAAAGTGGTAAAACTGCAGAAAGACATTTTTAAAACAACAAAAAAAATCATTTAAGGGGATACAAAGGAAGGACCATTTTGTATCTGTATATGCAGAATAGTTAGGATAGATATACAGCTACTTTTGCTTAATTCAATGAGAAGAAAGATTTGTACTAATACTGTTTGGACAGGATATCATGTCTGCATCTTGTACTATGAATAACCACTAAGAAGATAATAATGTACAATGTATTAATTATTGAAACTTTCCTATTAATGAGTTTTGAAGCTGTCTCATTGCTATTTGTTTCTCAATAAAATAAAAAAGAAATTACATATACCTAAAAATAAAAAAAACCTTGCTCTTCTGTGTCCTGTAGCACCTGCTACTCTCACAGATTTATTCTGCAAGACAGGTTTTGATAGAAGTTTTTCAGGATCATCTCTATACAGAAGAAGAGTTAGTGCTTTTTTTTTTTTTTTTTTCCAGAACCGGGGATTGAACTGAGGACCTTGTGCTTGCCAGGCAAGTGCTATATTCTACTGAGCTATTTCCCCAGCTCCAAGAGTTAGTGTTTTTTAAAAATTATTCTCATGAAGGGGTGGGTCGGGGAGATGACTCAGTAGAATAAGCACTTCCCTGGCAAGCACAAGAGCCTGAGTTCAATCCCCAGTTCTTAAAAAAAAAAAAATCCTACCTGTAAAACTCTGCCTCAAAATAAGAAAACTAACAAAGGACTGGTGGTAGAACTCAGTGTGTAGGCCCTGAGTTTGGTTACCAAAATGATTTAATGAGTGAATAAACAAAAATTTAAAAAATAAAAACAAACAAACAAAAATTATTCTCATGCATTTTCAATTTATATGTGAGTTTTAATTTATCTGCTAATAATTTCAATTGGCCTTTTATGTTCTTTTTTATTAATCAAGTTGCTCTGGTGTTACTCATATTTTTAACTGGATAGTTAATTGAAAACTAGTTGATAGCATTTTAAGTGGATTTTTTTTAAAGACTGGCTAGATTTGTTACTATATTATTTGTAAATAAGGATTTTTATCCTGTCTGATACTTAAGCTATTCAATTGTTCTAAATGAAAACCTTTGGCTTTTTCAATCTTAGTGTCTTAGATGATGTTCCAAAATACATGTTTTCTCATCTAAAGGGATTTTTCTCTTCTGTGATACTTACCAGTCTTTTTTTTTTTTCAATCAGTAATAAATGTTCAGTTTGCCAAGTCTTCACTTAAACTAATAATTCACAGACTTTCATCATTTTTTTGTTTTTTTTCATTGTTTTTCTCCTTGTTCATATAGTATATTCTTTAAATAGATTTCCTCATATGGAGATATAAAAAAGTTAAATAAAAACAGAAAATACTGCTCAACAATCTTATAGGCTGAACTATTAGTGAGAAGATCATATTGACATATATGGTAAACACATGTAAAAATTCAAGAAACATTGTTTTGAATGGAAATTATGCCCAGGGCCCTTTCCAGGCGCTTCCAGTACCCCAGGTTTCTTAATTCAGTGTTACTTAGCCTCCACACTATAGGAAAGGGAAGTAAAATAAAACTCAAATCTAATTTTCTCCTGAGAGAAATAGGAAGTGAAGAAGAGGCCTATGAAAACTAGAAGGAAAAATCAGATGTACAAGGTGCACACCTCATTGGGGGAGGTTGACTGCCTTTGACTCTTGGCTCAACCTTAGAAAAATTCCTTGCTAGCTTCCAGGGTCTTATTGAAGAAAGGAGCAGATTGGAAACCTTCTATATCTTTGTTTTTGTATGGGTTAGAACAAAGCCCTTCCTGGGATCTTTGGCTATTGCTTTTGCATTGCTTGGTTAGTGCAGTCCTTGGGGAAGTGCTCCTTCTGCCTATCTGAAGAAGGACACCCTTGCTTGTTCCTATTCAGAGTCATAATGCGAGTTGGGGTGAAATATTATCCCCATCACACTTAATGTATCAGTGTTAAGAATCTGTTCTTTGAAAGGAATACTGGAATTGCTGGGGTGCAGTCTGTGGTAACCAGGGTCACCTTATTATGCAATCCACATTGGTTCTCCACCCTACCTTTTCTTATTGAACTGGTTACTCAGTCATACTAAACATGGAATAAGGTGAAATAAATAAATATATGAAACTCAGAGTGTGCTGAGTCTTTTCAGTGTCAAGCTGCTCAAATGTTCTCAAAGTTTATCGGGAGAGCTTGGCTGCCCTGGTGAAAATAGCATTGTGCAGTGAAACAGAAAATAAGATGTCATGGCAAACTAAACATCTTCACTTTCTGGACAAATATCTAAGTGGACTGAAGCATAGAAAAGGGCCAGGGACTGACGAAAGGGAGGAAACCCTGCTTCCCACCCTGTGTTTTAGGCTTCTCTGGACTTTAGGTGAGCAGGTCGGTGAGTCACCAGCACAGGGTCCTGGGGAAGGCTCTGAAAACTTCTGGCCAGCTCAGGTCTGCCCTTAAGCACCTGCTGCCTATGTTGTGAAAGTGAAGATGCTTAGTTTTCCGTGACATCTTATTTTCTGTTCTACTGCACAGTGTTATTTTAACCAAGGTGGCTTACTTTCTCTCAGATAAACTCCCCGGGACTCGATATCTGTAAGTGACTCCCATTAAAATGAATGGGTATTGAAATCACTGTGTGTGTGTGTGTGTGTGTGTGTGTGTGTGTGTGTGTGTGAAGGAAGAGAAGGTGAGAGGTGGAGGGATAGGAGAGGAGAGAAAGGAAAAATCAGGCAGTTCCACATTCACTTATTAGTTTATTATTCAATATTTATGATTTGTACTTACAATGGTGATAATGGAGCTATAAATCTTGGGAGGTTACTATGAGGATAAAATAAAGTGTTTGGGCCATATCAACTACCTATAGACAAAATCATGAATGCCACTCAGTGAATATTTGCTATGATTTACAAAAATGTAAGGAGGAAAAGTATAACAGAAGTTTACATAAACATTTAAAAAATGAAAGAGCATATTGGAGACCAATAAAAATGGATGACCTTATTTCTTCACAAAGACTGTGTCTGTGAAGCTAAATCCATAACTTGTTCAATAAGTAAAAGCAAATCACTCTGAAACCCTGAATAGCAGTGGCTAATACAGCAGAGCTGTATGCATCACCTGCTAACATCCCTGTAGCTGTCACTGTTTCCGGACACCCCTTCTCTGGATGCTGTACTTCCAATGGCTTGGGCTTGTGTCTCTGCTGAAGCTTCCCTTACACCACCTAGAACACGCATTGTCTTTCCTGTGAGTCCAAAGTGGATGAGGAGTCACAGCTTACAGAGCAGCACTTAGGGGAGAACTGAGCTGCCCCACCCTTCTTCCGATAGAGGTCTCTAATCCCCACCCCCTTAATTTTGTTTTCTGACCACACATCCCAGGAAATTACTTTTGAATATTTCTTATCTAGAACTCTGCTCCTTGGGAGTCTAATCTGAGATGAGGATGTTTCCACTTAGAACTAGCTATTCTCCAGAAAAGTTTTAGAAATTAAAAAAAATCTTTTATAGAGTTTTAGAAATGTGTCTAGAATCTACAAGGTTTATTTAATGCATCTGTAACGAAAGTATTGATAATTTGCAAAACAAATATTCTATAGAACTCTACTGCTGATAAAATATAAGGAAAAGATAAAGCAACAAAAGTGTAGCTCATTTTGAGCTTTCATGGGATTTATGTTGTGATGGAATTTCTAAGAATTCCCAGGAATAAAAAAAAAATAATGAACCAGACTCTTTTTTCAGAAGAGAGGGCCATGCTATGTAGTTTAAGCTGAGCTTGAATTCACTATGTAGCCCAGATGACCTCAAACTCTAGGCAATCCTCCTGTCTCAGCCTTTCAGATGCTGGGATTACAGGCTGTATGCAGTGGACAAATTTGACATTTGCTCTGCACTGGGGAAATCCTGGAGCAGATGTTCATGGTAAATCACATATGCTTTTGGAAAGCAAAATTGTTTATTCCTCTCTTGTGAGTGTGGACATATGCTACAGGGAGACATATTGCTATAATTAACAATAGACAATGAGAATGAGCAACTTCCTTTTTCAATTAAATATCATCTCTTTCAAGTGTTGTACTCAGTTCTTTTCAAACATATGAAAGAATTAACATATCTGTAGAATCAGAGACCCAAAGTTTTCTTCTCTACATTTACAAATCAGAACCTCTGGTTCTGAGGGGACTGGATCTCTGCTTGTTATTTTATTTTTAATTTATTATTTAATTTTAGTTTGATCTAGCCCCTGGTAGGATTTCTACCTGGAATTTCTACAAACAGAATATTATTCCAGGAAAATAGGTTAGCAAAACCTTTTTTTTTTTTTTTTTTTTTTGGCAGAAGTGGGGATTGAACTCAGACTCTCACGCTTGCCAGGGAAGCGCTTATTCTACTGAGCCTTCTCCCTGGCCCCAAAACCCATTTTTTTTTACATTGTACTAATTTCTAAGTTGTTGGATACTACAGTATAGAAGAGAATGCTATCTAAACAAATTCTTTCAAAGAATGAGTATTTGTAAAGTTAGAGTGAGTGATTATTTGTAGTAAATTATGTAAACCATTGAAAACTTACATTGTTGGTGGTTTTTCAGGCAAGTAAAGGAAGCTGCTAAGGAAGGCTCATGCTCCATGAACTAGAGAACAAAGTAGAAGGTATTAAGTTGTTCAGACCTGGAATCTGGAAGAACACTGTGGAGTGAAGAGTTTCCCTATTTGTGTGAGTTGGTACCTCCACAGTGATGCAAAAAGGTCTTTTCTGGGAGTGCTGAAGGAAGCCAGAAAGAGCCATTGCTGGGTCATACCTATAGGCGCAGCAGTCAGAAACAAGTCCTATCAGCCTGCTTTCAGCCTTCCTTAGAACTCCAATGATTAGAGCTAATAGGAATCACTCAGTTTGCAAAGAACAGTCATGATTTCCAGAGTCCTGGCATCTGTGTCACAGAGTAGGATACAGCAGGCTAAGTCTGGAACTGAGACACAACAGCAGTCACCTCTACTTCAGGTAATTGCGGTCATCTGAGTTAACCTACAATCCTGAGGTGGTCACTGCTGGACATAGAAGTAGAAAAACAGCTTGTTTCTTCCATCTGTCATCTAAATCTCTGGTAGACTTTAATAGAAATCATCTGGTAAGGGACTTTGGGAAATAGTTTTCAGGCTTCTAGCCCTGACAATGAAGAGGCTAGGATAGAAGAACAGTATTGGTCTGAGATAAAAAAAATAAGTACCTGAAACAGCTCATCTATTTTAGTTACTTTTCTTGTGGTTGAGACAAAAATACCTGATGCTCAAAGTTAAGGAAATAAAGGTTTATTTGGCTCATAGTTTGTAGAGGGATCAGCCCATAGCTGGCTGAGTGGCATGCTAGACAAGCATTGTGGAGGAGAAACAATGCATGATGGGGAGAAGGTAGCAAAACAAGCAAGGACAAGACAAGCTTCTTTCTGTCCTTTTGTTGTATCGAGGCTGCTGGGATTAGGGTGGTGTCAAACTAACTCATCAGTATACAGTTTAAGTAATCACCCACCCTTAACTCTACTACCCTTAATCTTAGCAATGCACTATGAGATTGCTCACAATCTAGATTCAGCCACCTCTGAAAAGCCCTGTCTACAATTGCATGAGGCTTTGGGGACACCATCTAGACATAAGTTGATAGTCCCACCTTTTTTTTTTTGGCCGGCTCATTCACCCTGATGATGGGGTTGGCGTGGCATGTGGTGCCAAGGATTGAACCACAGTCCCCTGCACCTGCCTAAGCTTGCCTAAGCAGGCGCTTTTAGACCACTGAGCTATCTCATCTCACCTAGACATAAGCTATAATAAGCATCTGGGCTACTGTTCTTCTAAACTTATGAACTGTCATCAAGAACACAAAATTTTATCATAATGAAAGTATCTTAACATAATGAAAGTATCCCTTGAATCTAGAGATAAGACAACTCACCTTGCAATGTAACTGCCTTGGGTGAAATTAACAGTCTTCTTAAGACTCACTTGTCCTCCCAGCTAGGAAAGAAGGGACTGCTCTTACCTGCAAGTGGGCTCAATTGACCAGAAGTTTCTCACATTCAAATGAGTTCATCCAGATGACCCTATTTAATTCTTGGAATTCTGCTCTTCCCTAATGAGTTCTTGAACTCACATTTAGGAGACCTGATGAGTTCATTAACTTAAATTATTGTAAGTCCAACATTATGGGGTAAATTTCTGGTTTATGTCAATCTTGTGGTGAAAGAGAAAAGAGAGTGCTTTAGCACTATCACAGAACCTCTCTGGTAAATCCCCAAACTTGTCATTTTCTTGCTGTGAGTTCTTCAGGAGAATCAAAAACAGCCATGCCATCCACAGTCATTCCCTTTGCTGTCCTCACCCCACTGTTATGATTAGCCTTTGGCATTATTGAAACAACACATATGTGTCATCCCAGGCTTGTGTAGCATTGGAGCTGCAGAGTCAGAAGCACAGCAGTGACTCTTTCTATGCTGCTATTAATCTCCCTCTAGTCTTTTCCCATTAGGAGGGAACAAGCCATATCCAGCTGACGTCAGAAGCTGGGAAGAGTAGTTTTTAGGCTTCCTACTTTGTTGTACAGAGCAAAACTAGATGGCCAAGTATTGGGTCGTGAGCCAATGGGTTGTCATTACTCTTCCCATTTTAAAGATGAAGAAACTGAGGATAAAAGGTATAAATATTTGTTTCTGAAAACAGCAGTCAGAGATCAAAACAGAGAAAGATATCTTGATCTCTGAATCCAAAGTCTGTTCTTTCTACTCTGATACGTTTCTAGGAACCAGTTGTCAAAGAATCTAGAAAATAAGACATGCTATTATTTATTTGTTTCTTCTTTGCAAATGAGTATTTTAGTTTGGGTCTTTTGATCTTATTAATTTATTTTAAGATTGTGACATATGGTATATTAATTATTACTATCTTTTTTATTTTGTTATAAAGTTGTGTTTTGTTTTTTCATGGAAGATTTTTTTGATATTTCTGTAGTAATGCTATATCTACTTATATTAAAATAAAAATCTGAAAAGAGATACATAATAAAATGCTTGAATTTAAGCTTGAAGTATTCTTATTTTATTATAGATCTATCAATCATTATTTGAATATGTTGGTAAGACCTCTTGACATATTTAAAGTTCAAATTTTATAGGAAGGAAGAAAGTGCAGCAGGACATTAAGAGGCAGCCACAGTTTAGAGATGCAAGCCACAGTTGCTTGGGTTTGTTCTCAGCTCTGTCATTTTGTAGTTGTCTAACCTTTGGTAGCTTTTGAAATATATTAATGTCTCAAGTTTTCCCCTGGATAATGGTAGTGACAATACTCCTTACATAGTTGGTGCAAAGAATAAACTACTTGATCTATGTAGCACTTAAAGAAGTGCCTCCTTCACAAGAAATCCTCAATAAATCTAATTATTATCATTATATTTGGCTGCAGTTGCCTACTAAGAGACTCCCAAAGGCAGAGCGTTGTGTTCTGTGTCCTCCCCAAACAGTTATACCTACTGACCTCTCAATAGATATGGATGCAAAAACTGGAGGTAAGAGAGTTCCTAGGTGTTCTGAGGGGGAAGGAAAGACTTGAGGGGAAAAGGGGGGTGGGATGAGGGAGAGGTCCACTGTGGGGTGAAGGAGCTGAGGAGAACAGGTGCAGTGTCATGGGCTGAAACTCTTTTTCAATCAAGTGTGTGTGTGTGTGTGTGTGTGTGTGTGTGTGTGAGGGGGAACATGCCTAGAATCCCAGCACTTAAGAGGTCAAGGCAGGAGGACACAATTTGAAGGCCAGGGTGGGCAAATTAGTGAGTCATTGCCTCAAAATAAGCCTTAAAAGGGGCTGTGGATGTAGCTCAGTGGCAGAGCACTTGCCGAGTATGGTCTAGGCTTGTGCTGAGTCCATTTGCAGCACCCCCCCCCCAAGAAAATAAGTACTAAACATGTACAGACTTTTTTCCTTGACATTATTTTCTCAACAATACAGGATAACAACTGTTCACAATATTTATATTGTATTAGATAACATCAGTAATCTAGACTTAAAGTGTAGGAGAAGCTGTTATATACAATAATATTCATATCTGTGTGTGTATGTTGGGGTGGGTGGTTGGATATTGAAGATTGATTATATTGCTAGGTGTTACTTGCCTCTTGGTGTTACTTATGACTTCAAAGAACATACATCTCTGAAACTTCAAGATATCTAAAAATGACTGGTATAGGTAATTTTTATTTTATTTTATTTTTCTGGTATTGAGACTCAAACTCAGGACCCTGCACTTGCTAGGCAGGTGTTGGGCCACTGAGCTATCTGCTGGGCCCTGTCCTAAGTACTTAAAAAGAGCAGCACCTCTTAGTCATCAAGCAGCTACTCTGCGTCTTGCCCATGTCTCCCTTCATTCAGGACAGATCATGCCATAAGTTCTAATATTATCTCCTTTATACAAGGATACTGACACACAGAGAAATTACATAACTTGCTCCAGCATATAGTATGATTACATCTGCTAAGAAAGGTAAGAGAAAATTCTTTCTTACACCATATTTCCTAAGGAATCCTCATTGATGGGATAATATAGAAAGGAATGAAGACAGGTTGCCGAAAATTTTGTTAGGTGCTCAGGCAACTGACTGATGGGGAAAGCTCCAAGCAATACTCTTTCTTGTCCAGTGAGGCTTAATATTTGCAAGGGTTTTTGTCCGAATACTTTGTGAGAGTATGTATGTGGGAGGCAATTAAAAAAATGTAGCTGCTTCCCTGGGCAATCTGATGACTTCTGCTTCTAACTCAGTAGAAAATCCAAAATCCACCAATCTTTCTGGGGAGGCTCAGCCTACAGAAGAGTTTGGCTCCCAACCTAGACCCAGGTGAAAGGATGCCATTCTCTGCTAGTCCTAAGTCTGTTTTATTATTCATGGTTCCTTACTGATTGCACAGATAGGGTTAGGAAGGTCAGTGCAGCATTAATATGTTGAATTGGGAGATGGCATGGGCTGGAGATGGAACCTGTCACACCAGAGTGATTCTTATTGAGGGGGTTTGATTTGATATTAATATTAATTTGATGTTTCTTCTCATCTTCAAGGAATTTGTCCTAGCCAGATATGAGAATACTTGAATGCTAGCCCCATGCAAAGCAGCAATATATATTGGGTTTTATGGTGGAGAGAGAGGAGTTGGGGGCAAGAAGAGTGTTAGGATTATCAACATTCCTCAGTATGAAGATCTACCACGGATACTTAGGAAGGCATGTAGAGGGTCCTACCTAGAATTAAATATATTCCATTTCTACTCAAATGTACAGTTCTCAAATACATTTACCTATTCAAAAATATAAGAACCAATATCCAGCATATAGGATGATTCTGACATCCACTAAGAAAAATAAAATTCTTGCCAACAAAGTTATTAACCTTACTTCTCATGTTCCCATCAATGGTCTTCAGCCTGTCTGCCCATTAGCATCCCTTGGGGCTGGGGAGATGGCTCAGTGGAATAAGCACTTCCCTGGCAAGTGCAAGGGCCTGAGTTCAATCCCCGGTTCTGCCAAAAGAAAGAAAACAAACAAAAAAAGTCACGCTACTCCATTAGCATCCCTTTGGGGAGCCTTTAAAGCACTGTATCTGAGTGGACCCTAGCCTGGGTTTATTGAATTAGAATCTATAATGTTGATTGTGAGCACAGATGTTTTCAAAATCTGCCCCACATGATTCTAACCTGCATTTGAGATGAAAAACAACCAGGGTATGTTGTCATTGTAATCTCTTCTTGTAAAGCAAAAGGGTTGAACACCTAGAGGCAGCACCCTCTGGCATCCTCCTTCCATCCTCCAAGACCACACTGAAGGGCAATTGTGAGCAGCATTAAAAGCAAGTGTTGGGTTCTGAGTGGTTTATATACTTTTGATGTCCTTAGTTCTTACACTTCAAGGTATATCAGAATCACTTGTTAATCTTTGAGACCTTTTGGTCCCATCATATAGTTTCTAAATTCAGTGGGTTTGGGATAGGATGTGGGAATCTGCATTTGTACCCAGTGCCCAAGTGATTCTGATGCACTAGTTTGAAAAACATTCTGAGAACTACTGGCAAACACAGATGAATGTTCCACTCCACCGGGTTGTAGAACTATATGCCACCAAGTAGCTTCTTTAACTTGGCTTCCAGTTGTTGAAATTTCCTTCTCACCTGGCTGCTGATGCAGTAGCTGAGCTCAGGGCAGAATCCCTTGGGCACAAGCAGGGCATTCCATGCTTTCTGAGCCTGGTGGCCAGAAGTTGTCAGTGTTTGTCATGGTAAACACAGCCCAGTGAGTTGATTTGATGTAAATTTTATCTCAGATCACACTGGAAAAATGACAGTTGCAGGAATCTAGGAGGCTAAGTAGAAATAGCTTTAGTGCTGGAATGATAAACCAAGTCCTTATGCCTGGACTCAAAGTTGCCTCTAGAGTACCAGCTGCCCAAAGGAAGGGTTGCAATCCTTCTCATTCCTAACAGTGGAAAGGAAGAGGCACTTACTGCAGCTTGCTAAAGGCTGTTGTTACCATGTGTGCCCCTCATTCCAAAGTCTGGCCCTGTTCCACTCCTGGGTTCTGCTGAGATCAAATAGAGCTGCACTCCATTGGTCTTGGAAAGTCTCCAAGTCCTTCATTAGTGCCACTGGGGTCTGCTTCCCTTTCCCTTAGTCACTTTCTCATTCCTGAGACATAATACCCAACACCAATAATTTAAAAAGGAATGGTTTGCTTGGGCCCACATTTTCAGTCCGTAGTCTGCTGGCTACAAGGCAAGAAGAGCTTGGTGGAAGAGTCAGTTGTGGAAGAAAACTACTTGGATCTTGCAAAGCAGGAAGCAGAGAGTGAGGAGTGGGGAGCTTGGGAGGGAGGTCTATCCTTTCAGGTCACACCCTCAGTGACTCACCTCTTCTGATCAGCCTCTCCTCAGACAGCTTTCAGTAATAGCATCCCCATGATTCAATCACCTTGCAAAAGCCTATGAGCACATGAGGCCTTTGGGCAGAGGACATTATTGATCTAAACATTACAATTCCTTCTAGAAATCCCAGTTTCTACTGCCCCTATCTCATAAACATAAGATAGTATAGGTCTTGTCGTTTGTTTGATCTGGCTGGGTCATTTCCTGGATGATGGCGAAGATCCTGGGAGAGCTCTGGATGTTTTCTCTGGCTCTCTTCTCCCTTCATGATGGTGTGAAGATGGCCTTCCTTACTGAGATGAAAGAGCTGGACCTCAGCAGAGGAAGTATTCTGAATTGATGGGTCACTCCTGTGGGACAGCTTTTCTGGACTTACATGTGTGAGAACTGAGTTTGTTGTGTGCTTGATCTTGAGGTTGAGTCCTTTGTTCTAGGACTTCAGGTTTTTGGCTCTGTGTTTTGGACTCAGAATAAGGTCCAAACGGGAATACTTGGCTTGTGCTTTGAAAAACAGAGTAGTGTAAAGTTACTGTGTGTCTTATTGTGTAGCAACTACTCGCAAGTAAGTGAGAGTGAGGCTCATTGTGCAGCTTCTCTCTGGATGTACATATTACACTCTAACCTTATCATCAGAGTGGGGGAGAAAGAGGGAGAGGGAGAGGAGGAGGGGGAGAGGGATGGGAGAGTGGGAGAGTGGGAGAGTTAGAGAGGGAGAGGAAGAAGAGGAAGAGGGAGAAGGGGGTAAGGGAGAGGAAGGGAGGAAAAGAGAAAGAAAGGAGAGGAAGGAAAGAAGGGAGATGGATGTGGAGGGAGGGAGGGAGGGAGGGAGGGAGAGAGATTCAGTGTTTTAAAGAGATTTTAGGTTTTAATGATCATGTGGACATATGGAGAGAGATTTGGAGGGAGAAAGGAACATTCTCAGCAAAGTTGAAATTCAATACATCTTGTTATGGTTTGTATCTAGATGTCCCCTAAGAGCCTTCTTGGTGGGGGATTTAAGAGGTGTTTGGATCATGAGGCTTATAGCTGACTTGATGTGAGGAGGGGTCTGGTCCAAAGACACTGGCCCTGGGTGTGGGTGTGGCCTGGAAGGGTTCACACTCCCCCCCCAGCTCCTCTTTTGACTCTCTGCTTCTCTGTTGCCATGCCTGTGCAGCTCTTCTGTGCTGTGCCCCCTGACATGTCCTCTTGCCTTCAAGCCATCCAACTATGGACTGAAACCTCTATAAACTGTGAGGTTTATGAACCGCACAGCGCCATTTGAAAAGAACACTGTAAGCCTAGAAGTGCTGTAGTGGAGAGCAATCACAAACACTATTAATTTATTTATTTTTATTTGTAAAAATTTAACATATCACATGTGCACTTCAGCACCAAGGCTCATGGACAGTTCAATGCTTCTTGGCCAGTTCCCATGCACTATTTTTTTTTTTAATTTTATTGAAAAAGAAGTAGCAATAAGATAGTTTCAAGACATGTTAGTAGTACAGTTACAATAATCAATACATTGCATATTGTGTTGGTAGT
>NW_004524584.1:3142882-3145920 GCF_000260255.1 Octodon degus
TTTTTTAAATTTTTTTCCTTCATATTCTGTAGGGACTTAAGGTTTTACGTATCAATACGTGATTGAAAATACCTGTTCCATGTTATGTCCAAGATGTTTGATATTCAGACAGATAGCGAGGTTAAGCTCAACTGCTTATGTTGTAGGGTAATAATAATAAGCTTCTCTTCTGATACACTATTAATTTAGTAGGAACAAGATGCAAATCAGAAGTAGAGAAATAAATAAGTAAGTAAGTAAATATATAAATAAATACCAAATAAATCTTTTCTCCGTTTAGTTGTGGGTTTGGGTATTTTGTCTCAGCAATGAAGAGTAACTGAGACAGACCTATTTGTAAGGGTTACCTTGAAATGCAAACTTATTTTCTTGGCAAGATTTAAAAAAAATAAGAGAATGTAATATTTGAAGTAAAGCCAACCCATTTTTGTATCCTTTTCATCGATCTTGAAAGATAGTTACTAACTGAATATTACAGGTAAGGTCACTTTGCAAGGTGGGTGAATATCTTCCGACACACAGCCAGTAGGTGGCAGAGCCGGGATCCTGCCTGGATTAGACTACCCCATTGTGCACCATCTTTCTGTGCTCCATACTAGAAAAGGACTGCCCATCTTCAGAGGAAAGCTGAAAGAACCAAACACATACAATATTAACTTGCTGGCAATTTCTGGAAGGGGATAGCTGGCCTCACTTCCCGTGGCCTTGGACCTGCCTCCAAGAGCAACATCTGTGATTCCCACTCCCCAGCTCCTCCTCTCGCCTCTGCCCCATCTTCCTCCCTGATTTGTGGTACACCAGGTCAAGATTCCCATCTCCCTCCTTCCAGGCCAAGTTTCTCTCTGTAAGCCAGAGCTCTGCCTGCCAGAAGTCCTAAGGGAAGGCTCCTGGGCCCAGCACACTGGGACATGTGTGGGTACCCGGAGAAGCTGATCGCTGCCCTCGTGTCTCATCCCAGCTGGTACTGAAGAATTCTTCATCCCAGGCATGAGTGACCTCAGCTCTTTGTATACCAGATGAATACTGCTCTATTCTCTCTGTGCCATGCAGGGAAGGAGGCTGGGGGACCTACCCTGGCATGCACAGTACCTGCTGACAGGGAAAAGCTAGTAGCAGAAGGGGCTGTGATTTGGGGAGAAAGGACATCTAATTTACATATAAAGGAACTAAGTTTTATAAATAGCAAGGTACAAATTGCAGGTGCTCACGTTTTATAAGTGCTTATGTTATAATAACCCTACTTCTGATTTGCATCTTGCTTCTATTAAATTAATAGTGTTTTGGATTGCTCTCCATTACAGCACTTCTAGACTTAGTGTTCTTTTTAAATGGCTGTGTGTGGCTCATCCTATGCTTGTACTGTATTTGCCTAAGCTAGACCTTTATTGATGTATGTTTATGTTGTTGCAGGGCTTTTTGCTATTGTAAATAATCTTGCAGAGCACATTCTTATGCATGATTCTCCGCCTTTCTTTCTTTTTTTTTGAGCACATTTGTGAGGACAGCTAGAGAATAATTTCCTAGAAATGTAATTGCTAGGTCAAAGTGTATGTTCCTTTAAAATATAAATAGTTATTGCTAAATTTAGAGGCCTTAAAATGTGCATAGTCGTATTTATTAATCTTATTTTTCCCATTATGTTTTAGGAATGTGGTGCTATGCTTAGAAAGATATTTCCTCTACAAAAACTTCCTTTAAATCCTTTCATAGTTTTAACTTTTTAATGTTTAAATCTTTGCTCCATCTGGAACTCAAGTTAATATAAGGAGTGAAATAGGGTTTGAGTGTGATTTTTCCTCAAATGGCCAGCCCATTTGTTCCAACACTGTTTAATACAAAATTCATCTTCTGCTGATTTGAAATGTACAAATTCAAGTGGAAAACTCTCACATGTACTGAGCCTATCTCTCCTTTCAGGTCTCTGCTTATTCCATGTACACTTCTGTCTAATCCGAGACAGGTGGTGATGTCTGTAGTTTGATTATACATTTTGCATTCGTTTGGGGAAGTACCTCTCATTACTCTTCCTTTTTAGAGATTTTTTGGGATATTCTTGTTAATTTATTTTATAGGTAAACTTAAAAATGATTTTGGTAAGAAGTACCACAAGTGTTTTGATTGCAGAGATCCATTCAGGAAGAATTAAGTTCATTCATTAATTTTCCCATTTGTTAGGAAAGCATTCCTTTCATTCTTTTTTTATTCTTTCGACAGAGGGTCTGGCTGCGCAGCTCAGACTTGTAGTAATCCTCCTGTCTCAGCCTCTCCAGAGCTGGGATTACAGGCATGCACCACTACGTCTGGTTTCTGGGTCGGTAGAGCATGCAGTATTGGGGACTGAACTCGGCATCTTGCGATTGCCAGACAGGTACTTAGACTGCCAAACTATCTCCCCGGCCCAGAAGTCGTTCCTTTCTACTTGTTTATTTTTTTGTTTTTCTTCAGAGCTAAGTGAAAACTTTTACTCAATTTGTTGGACTTTCATGTTTATTCAAAGTTTATTTTTATTTAAGGGATGGGGCAGAAAGGATTATTTTGGCTGCAAAATTTAATGGAATATTTCAATGTAACGTTTTCTAATGCATTATTACTTGAAGAAAGGGAAACTCCTTTTTATACTAACTTTGCTATTCTCTCCTAGGGTTTCAGAAATGTGTTTCAGTTGATTCTTTTGGGCTTTTCAAATACATAGTCACTGAAGCTAAGAATAGTGACACAGTATCTGTCCCAGTGGAAAGTCTCATTCACTTTTGAAGTTTGCATAAATATGTGCAAATATGCACCAAAATTACATTTGTACACACTCATATCTATATATACACAAACATGTCTGCACATTAATTGTTAAATAATTTTAACATTTATAGTTTACTAAGTGTTGCTATTTCATGTTTAATTTTGTCAATTGTTTTCTTTTGATCTATTGATATCATGTTATTTTCATCATTCATTCATTCACTATATTAATAATGACATATGTGAGGATTTTTACTCTTTAACCCTCCTACTGTTCTTGAATCAATTCTATTCTTTTCATA
>NW_004524584.1:3146321-3152195 GCF_000260255.1 Octodon degus
AGCATGGCATGCTGGGGATTCAACCCTGGCTGCTGCATCTGCCTAAGCAGGCACTTTAACCAACTGAGCTATTTGGCTGGCTCTCTTTGACAGATTTTCATAAATACTTTTCTGGCACTTATACTAAAATGAATTTGGAAGCTTAGTTTGGAAATAAAAGTACATATTGGGGTGAAGATGAAAGATGGATGTTCAAGTTTAGGGAGCAAGGGCCAGCGAGATAGCTCAGAGGACTAGGTACCTGCTTAGGAAAGCTCCGGGACTGGGGTCCATTCCCCCACAACCCATGCTGTGCCAGTAACCAAGTCCAGGTGTGGTGGCTCGTGTCTGTAATCCCAGCACTGATGAGGCTGAAAACAGGAGGATCATTGTGAGTCTGAGCTGCATAGTGAGACCCTGTACCAAAAACATAAATTAAAAAGTTTAGGTAGCAATATGTTCATGGACCCCTGATTTGTGTGTGTGTGTGTGTGTGTGTGTGTGTGTGTGTGTGTGTGTGTAAGCATGTACTGCTTTTTATTACAGAGCTCGGACCTAATTCATTGAGCTGTGATCTCTGAACTCTTAATTTACCCTTAAATTTGTAAAAATAAAGTTGAATCTATACCTTCAAATATTTATTTACTTGTAAGTGATGGTTGGAAAGTACATAGTTATGTGTTCATAAACCTGAAGAAAACTTTTATATGTTTATTATTAAATTCACTGCAATTTTATAAAGCATCATGTCATTCCCCCACAACTGAACACCACTAAAGAAAATTTTTAAGTGATTGTATAAAGTAATAATATAAATAATCTTTTTCACAATTTCAAAAATTTTTATGTGGTACTGGGAACTGAAGCCAAGGCTTTTGCACTGAGATACATTGCTAGCTCTCTTTAATTTTTTTTTTTTGTTCTGTGATAAGTTCTCTCTAAATCAATAAATTGCTCAGGCTGGGCTTGAATTTGGGATCTTTCTGCATCAGCCTTCCAGAGTGCTGGAATTATAGGAGTGTACCACCACATCAGACTTCAGCTTTACGTTTTATGCCTTCTGTTACATCTGCTTATCTTGCTATTCTTTTGATCTGAGCTTATGGCTGCTGCAGAGCTTGCCTGAGAGGCACACGGTTGAGCCTGTCATTTTCTTGTTGCTTACAAGTGATTTCCCCATTAGCTGGTTTCAAGTCAGTGTGTGACTAGACTTAGCTCATAATTCTGTTTACCTGGGCACAGTTGAGCATATACCACATCTGGCTAAAGTAAAGGAGGACACTCTTATGAACCCTGTGGGATACTCGGTTTGTTTTTAAACAGGAAATGGTGACAAATAGCACTGCAATACCTGGGCCAGGGAGAGTGCCATCATCAAACCAAGACAGTGAAAGGCTCATTTTTTTTTTCTGTTGCTTTCAGATTTGAGTTAAACAGAGATTATCAGTAATTTGTACTGCATGTACATATGGAGACAATCTACAAAAAGATTCTAATATTTTTCCATTACCTTTTTTTTCTATTTTGAAGACACTTAGCCAGCCAGGAGGAGATGTTGGGGTAAAGCAGCCTGGAGATGACTGGAGGACAGGGGCAGGGAGGCCGCTGGACAGCTATGTGTCCAGGAGAAGAGCAAACCAAAAGGCTGAAGGAGAGGAACTGATAGAACTGAGAAGACTGTGAGGGATGAATGTGTCTTGAGGAGTCCCAGATATTTCATTGTATTGGAATGGGGTCGGGGTGGAGGTGCTTGTCACTGAGGTAGGGACACAAGAGGAAGGTCAGGAGAGCCATCCAAGTGGACGGGAGAGTCAAGGGTCCTTGGTATACAGTTGGTAAGTGGGTCCCTGAAGGATTCTGAGGCCACCAGGGGGTGATGTGAAGCAAAGGAAACCAGTCAGTGCCATAGGAACCACCATGGTTAGAGGCAGAGGAGAAGGCTCAGGTCCTCCTACCCCTCAAGGAAGGGGTTGGAGGAGTGACTGCCCTCCCTCCACTGTATGGAAGTCTGAGCACCTTGGTCGACACAGCCCTATATTTGTTGCCTGAGTTGGGAGCCCCTTTCTGGATCCTCAGGTCCTATCAGGAATATAAGGGTGACCGAGCTAGAGGTACAGGTCATGCAGGTCTTGGGCAGATGGCCATGATCTGTACGAGATCTATCCCATTAAGGCTAGCATGAACAGTCCCCTAAAGATAACAGACTGTGCCTCTGTGACAGTCCTGTCACCTTTTGAGCTGCACCTGGATTCCCCCATCTCTTGACAATTCTATTTTGTTGGCACATGCATAAATGTGACATTATAAGAATTGAAGTCTCATAACAATTGCTCCTCCAGATGGCCTACTTTTTGTTTTGTTTTAGAGACTTGTTATCTGTACAGTGACTGGAGGGGCAATATGTAAAATGGTAGAATTGTAATTTGAAAAAGATGGAGATATTTCCTAATGTCTAGAAGACTAGGCTTAGAGCTAGACTGCTTGAGTTGCTTTCAAATGTTTCCACGTACAACTTATAAATTTTGGGCCAAGTTACTCAGCTTCCCCAAGCTTCAGTTTTCTTATCTGTACAGTGGAAACAATATTGCTACCAGGAACTTTGAAAAAGACTGTGTAAGGTGTAACATAGTACATGATGTGCTAGATCAGTGTTAGCTGGTTTCAAGTCAGTGTGAGGCTGACCTAAAAAGAGCACTGGACAAAAGGACACAGGGAAGGGGGCTTGGCCTTTGGTCAGGGTCAGGGATCATCATCCTGGGATCCTTGGAATGATGGAGTCAGGGAAACTGCACCGCTTTTCTTCTTTTTTAAAAATGTATTTAGTACAGGGCCTACACGGTCTCACTACACAGAATGGACTCATAGTGATCCTCCTGCTTATAGTCTCCCAAGCGCTGAGATTATAGGCATGTGCCACCACACCCAGTCTCAATCTCTATCTCAGTGTGCCCTGAGGGTGCAACCAGCTTGGCAATTGAGGATGGGACCCCAGTCTGTGCATCTGCCTAAGCAGGCAGTTTAGTCCACTGAGCTATCTGGCCAGCCCTACCACTTTTGTTCAGTGAATTCCCAATCTTCTACTTTACAACAACTCTTCACACAAAGTTGCTATTTTATATACTCATTTATTTATTTATTTATTTTATTTATTTTTTTGACAACTCATAACAGAATTTTACTTAACAAAGTAATATGAATTTCACAGTATTTGTTGTAATACATGGTATTGTCTTACAACCAGCTATTCATATTTATATACTCATTTGACTGACAGCTGACTGTGATTCCTCCCCGCCACCAAAAAAAAAAAAAAAAAAAAAAAAAGAAGAGAAATTTGGAATCTTTGTGACATAACAAAAGACACTGGTATTTTCAATTAGTCTTATACCTCTATTCTTGCAGTGAATCATGGAAGAGCTTTGATTTGGCTTCAAGAGGGGTCAGGGGTCAGAAACCGAAAAGACGTATAGAAAAAAATTTCAAAATTGAGAATACTTTCGAGTTGATTCTTAAAAATAAAATGAAGAAGGCTATTGTTGGTCCATTGCCCTTGCCCCACTGCTGCTGAGGGAGCCTTGGTGAGCCATATCGAGCTGCATGGAAGGAGAGAGATCCTGCCCACTGCCCCTTTGCTAGCTTGGAAGCTTCCAACCAGAAGAAGCCATGTACCTGGCCCATCCATCTACAGCACAGATGAGCAAACAGTGCAGAAAGTGCTTGGGACATGGCAACTGGCTCCTCTGGAGGAACCCAGGGTAAATCCACTCAAGCAAGGAGAAACGCTTTGCACACAAACTCCTAATTTATGATTGGTGCTGTTATATAACTATAGAAGTTTCTCCTATGGTCTAAAATACAAAATTAATAGTAACACAGTTTGTCAATCTCTAAATCAAGCTTGCTGCTATCACTATTGCTAATTGTACTATGGTAGCTAAGATACTATATCTGTTGTAATCAGTTATTTTCCTTTGTGTAATGATATTGGGAAGCTCTGCAGTAATAACTTCATCACAACCCTACTACCAAATGACTGGGGACAAAGCAAACAGAAACCAAAATCCTACTCTCAATTAATTGGGAAGGTACGATCTTGGGACAGACACAAACCAAGAATCTCCTACACACAGAAGACATTCCTGGAGAACAGACTTTTCCTAAAGAGGCCTTGATACTTGTGATATAGCTACCTACTACCAAGAGTCACAAGGATCAGCATGGAAAACAAAATGTAAAAAGATTTTTAAGATAGAAAATGTCAAGACGAAGGAGTAAAGCTGGGAGAGAAACAGGCAGGTCAAGGTCCTGGGTGCAGAAAGAATAGTCACTTAGCAGGGTAGTCTAGGAATGTTACAGAAAAGCCCTGTGCAGGGGTGTGTGTGTGTGTGTGTGTGTGTGTGTGTGTGTGTGTGTGTGTGTAGGGGAAGAAGACCTCAGGAGAAAGGGGACTCAATATAGCCCCTGAAATGGTGACATAAAGACATGCCATGAATATGTTGATGACAGACAGCAGGAAGTGAGGTAGGCCATTAGATGAGACCCACAGCACACTATCCGAGGGAGGAGTGGCAGTCATGCGCATGCCTTTACTTTGCAGGGGACAAATTTACTGTGTCATAGTGATGTAAAGTACCGATTATTGATTTAACAAAAATGGTGAAATAACTATATTAGGAGGATGTGGACAGGTGAGGAGGGGACAGCCGAAGAGAGTTAAGTATCCATTCATCTTAACACCATAATCGATAGATAATGTCGACACTGGATAAATCACGAAATAGTAGTGGAAGCACATTATTTTGAAATGTAGGAGAAATCAGTAGAAGAAAACATCTTAAAGTGCTGGCATCAGGGGAACAGGCATGAGAGGTGGAAGGGGCTAAGAAGAAGGCCATTGTTTCCTTCTTTTTGATAAAATGCAAATTTTAAAACCAGGGATATGTATTATGTTGATAAAAATAAAACAAATAATAAAAATCAACTCAGCTGAAGTATGAGTAAAACAATATGTAAATGGCATTTGGAAGCCAATTTATTTGTGATTAAGACAGCTATGCTATGTAACTGCAGACAATTTTTTTTTTAAATTCAAATCCAGTGACAAATGAAAAATGGTTTCCTTAGAAAAGAAGATGAACCTGCCTCTAGCAGAAATGAGCTTCTTTCCACTTCCAGATGAAAATTCATTGCTCATTATGAGAATACATATAGGGTGTCTCTATCAGCCTACAACTCGAGTTGTTAAACTTAAAATTTAACAGTTTTAAAAACTTTACAAAGACCATGAAAAGCCTTTATAACGCTGTAAATTCTAACCTGGGTGGAGGCATGAAGTCCATACAAATTCTGCTTTCCTTCAACTTGAAGTAACTCAGCATGTAAATCCTTAGGAATCAAGATGAATCTTAAAAGTGAAATACTTTTACCTCTGTAGGAAAAGCAGTTCAGCAGCATGTAGGTCAGCAAGAAAAGAATTCTAAATTCTACCCATCATGCATATACACCCAGTGTGGCCCCCAGAAGGGCTGAGCTGATTGAGGAAATGTAAGGTCTGAGAAAGATAGGAAGAAAGAGATGATTTCTTTGACCATTATAAGCCCTCCTTAATTCTAAAATGCTATGAAAATCAGTAGGTCTATGGGTCAGCTGGGGTTGGGGCTGCCATAACAAAATACCATACCTTCTGTGAATTACATACTCTGAAATTACTTCTCTTAGACAGCTCTGGAGAGCGAAGTCTAAAATCAAGTTGCTGACCAATTTGGTTTCCCTCCAGAGGTGCCTCTATTTGGCTAGCAGATGGCAATCTGGTTTCTGTGTCCTGGCATGGACTTTTCTTTGTTCAGAGACCCCTGGTATATCATCCTCATCCTCATCCTCATCCTCATCCTCATC
>NW_004524584.1:3152535-3205864 GCF_000260255.1 Octodon degus
CCTCCTCCTTCTCATCCTCCGCCTCCTCTTCCTTTTTCTCCTTCTTCTTTGGACACTAGTCTTATTGCATAAGATCCATCCCTTATGATCTCAACCTTAATGACTTCTTTAAAGGTCTTCTTTTCAAATACAGTATTAGGGCTGCAATATATAAAGCGGGGTGGCATAATTCAGTCCATCACACAAAGGATAGGCAAAGAGATTTTCTGTAGTAAGTTCTACTAAATTCTGCTAGGGATGTAGTGAGACTTCTTTAGAGTCTCCTATCAAAGAAAATGTGTCAGCCATACCTAGGGCCATTGGCAAACCTGTGTATGGAAAGCCATGTCTTTTAACTAGCTGATGGTGTCTGTTAACACTCAAGCTGACCAGGCAAGGTGGAGCATGGCTGTAATCCCAGCATTCAAGAGGCTGAGGCAAGAGGGTCATTGCAAGTTCAAGACCAGCCTGGGCTATAAAGTGAGTTCAAATCCATCCTGAACTGCACAGTGAGACCTTGCCTCAAAAAGCCAACAAAAATAAAAAAAGATAAGAAATGAAACCCACTCAGGCTGTCATAGAGAAGAGCCCCAGAGAGGGATGCTACATGACAATGTCATAGTTTGATGCTTGAGATGCATAATCAGAAATGATAGAACATGAATTTCTCAGGTTTTAGAAACTTGAGTAACTCCTCCACCCCCAACCTCTCTTGGAATTGAACTCGAGGTGTTAGTACCAATCTACTTACTACCCTGTATGAGACAGGGTCTTGCTAAGCAGAGTGGGCTAAAACTCATGATCTTCCTTCTGCCTCCCTGAGGGCTGGAGTTACAGGCATGCAGCATCGAGCACAGCTAGAACTCCTATTGCTATTTCGCACAGAGGATCTCTCCATACTGCATTCAAATTCTGCTCTTGCAGGAGGAATCTCCAGTTCTCTGGTACCTGGATCTTGGACAAGAATGCCTGGGTGCTGTCCGGTGACCAGAGACAGTTCAGGGAAGTCATATCTTACTGCGTGACTAAACTGACATTTAGGTGGTTATAACAATTTCATTGTAAAACATTAGTTTGACAAAAAGTTAAGACCCACTCTGGTGAAAGGATCATGGTTAGGAAGGGACTAGTTGGCTGGAGAAGAGAAAAGGGATCTAAACCCCATCTCAAGTGGACAGAGGTGAATAAATTCTCATTTTTGCTAGAAGATAATCAACAAATCACTCCCCAAACCAAAATATGAATTGGCAAATCTCATATGTTGTTAAGAATATTGAGATAGGGCTCGGGAGATAACTCAGTGGGATAAGTGCTTACCTGGCAAGCACAAGGTCCTGAGTTCAATCCCTGGTACCACTACCAAAAAAAAAAGCATATTGAGATAAACCCCAAAATAATCAGGCAACACAGAAGGAAATAGTTACAAAGAGAAAGAATGTTTTATCTTTTAAAATAATATAGAACAAGTTTACAGCTCAATTTTTGGCATTTGTAATTTTGATTAAAACATAAATAAAAATTTTAAAATGAAAGTAAATCATGCAATGCAATAATCTATTTCATTATATTCTAAGATGACCATTTGGAAGAGCCTTTGGCTGACTCAGACACAGCAGCAGTAATAGAGCAGCAATAATGTGACAATACCCAGCCATTAACAATCGCTAAGAAAGCTCATTCATTCAGAAAGCATTTACTGAGAATCTGCTATGTGCCAGGCCATGGTATTTGTGATTAAAGCTCTTGCTTTTGTGGATTTTATAGTCTAGTGGAGTAATAAAAAAACATGTGACCAAGCTGGGAAGATAGCTCATAGCTCAATGGTCTAAGTGCCTGCCTGGAAAGGGCAAGGACCAGGGTTTGATCCCTCATACTGCAAGTTGTGCAACTCTGGGTAGACTGTGTCAGTTACTGAAACCTGGCATGGTGGTGCACCCCTGTAATCCTAGTGCTGGGGAGGCTGAGACAGGAGGATCACTATGAGGCTGAACTATGTAGTGAGACCTTGTACCAAATAAATAAATAAATAAATAAATAAATAAATAAATAATTCCTTCTGACCAAATAAATAAATTACTTCTTATAAAGTCAGGCATTTGATAACACCCAAGAGTAATGATTATTCAGACTGGATAGTCTGACAAGGGTTCTTGAAAGAAGAAAGGTTTGGCTCAGGCTCAAAGGGGTAGGTAAGGGGTCAGAACATCCCTTGTGACAAACTAGGAGTGGACTCCTTGTTCACCTGGCTCCACACTTGACCACCTCAAAATGAAACATTCTTTTCTGTGAAACTCATTGTTCTGAGGAAAATGTACTGGCTTGGTAAAGACATTGAGGAGATGGGGCTGCATGGAGCAACACCACATCTCCACTGTCTCTCTGCACTGACCTTGAGGCTGGGTGCAGAATGATAGGTGCTATTATCCTCCTTCATGGAGGTGGAAAGTGAGGCCCAGGAGCAGAGCAGTTACTCTTTTCAGCCATATCTGAACACTGTGAGCCCAGCCAGCATCTGCTGGGTTCTCAGCCTGCAGCATCTGGAGGGGGACAGAGATGTCAGTGAACCAGCTGTGATGAGCCTGCCTTCTTGGATCCTCAATTGCTTTTTCGGAAAGCTCTCTCCATACATCTCAGCCTACTGGTGGTTCATCCAGCAGAAGAAACTGGATTTTAACATTGAGAACATCATAGATGGGCAAAGGACATAGGTAATGTATACAGAAATTAATATGGTTACTAAACAGATGTGAGGGTATGCAGTCAACCTGGCTGGTCATCAGAGAAATGCATTTCCACCTCTTAAAGGAACAGCAATAACACGGGGGGAAAAGTCTGTTTTCTCTTCTCTGGGTGCAGCTCTCCTGCTGTGGACCCTTATCCTGTGAGAATGAACTCCTGTTCCAAATTTGTTTTCACCTGCTTCTTGGTCAGGAGCATCTCTTAGCTGCTGAGCCAGCTGGGGTCCGTAGTAGTGCTGTGCGAAAGAGAGACACTGATGGATGAGACTCCAGCAGCTTGACAGTGCCTCATTCCCAGACCTGAACCGTCCTGAGCCAGAGCTTCCAAATCAGCACCATTCATGGGACAGCAGCCAAATTCATTGTTGCCAGGGCTTCCACAGCTGGGGGGCTGAGCCTGGGACTGGTACTGAGACTGCATTTGTGAACCTCATCATTGGTTATCCCAGGAACCCTTCTTTGGAGCAATAACTCTTCTACACCATTCTGGGCTTTGTCTCGGAGGCCCTGGGGCTCTTTCATCGATGGTAGCCTTTCTCATTCTCTGAGCTATGTGAGGGAGCCGTCTCCTCATCACACAGTTCTTTCTCCTGTTTCTCATCTGCCCCGTACTTTCTTTCCTGTATACCTCCTCAAGCAGTCTGGAAAAAGTGATAGGCTCACAGGTTGACAGAAGAAAGACAAATAAATACTGTATTAATAAGGTGGGGCAGGGGAAGCAAAATGTTCAAATGCACAGAGGTAGGAAGAAACTTGGTATATGTGTGAAGAATAGCCAGGAAGTGAGTGTGACTGGATTGTAGTCAAAAAGGGCAGGGTGCACGTGGTGGGTATGAGAGGTAGGCAAAAGCCAAATTCTGCCAGCCTCTGAAGATGTTTGTAAAGAATTAGATTTCATTTCAAACGTGATGGGTAGTCATTGGGGAATTTCCAGCAGAGCAGTATTGAGATGTGATTTACACTTTAAAAGATAAGTCTAGTTGCTGACTGAAGGCAGGATTGGGGCAGGGATGGAAAGGGAAGGCAGGAGTGGGCAGAATATAATTTACAGATTCTTGCAGAATTCTAGGCAGGATGGAGGATGGAGGTTGTGGAAGTAAAACCCAATAGGCAGATTAGGGCTGGGAATCTTAATTTAAGTGAGCTCAAAAGGGCCGCAAAGGGTGGGGGAACTTCAGAGGGAGAGGCAGAAGGAAGGAATTCTACTTCTGCAGTTGGTCTCCCCAAATTCTCAGGCTCCATTTGACATATGTGAGCAGAAGCTCTGGTCAGGGGCAGTAGAGGGACCTGAATGATTATACAGGGAATAAAGACTTGCCAAATTGCTTTAAACTCAGCCCATCTCCATCCTGGCTTTCACCACACTTGACGGAAACATGTAACTGAGCTTGTAAATAACTGCTTGGAGGCAGAGCTGGGAATTACGCCCCTCTAGACAGCTATTCAGTGACTGAGAGAATAGGGCTCACTTGCTGTAATGCTATGCATTAAAAAGCACTTATGCTGCTAAAACTAGCATTAGAATTGCACATAAACACTGCTGTCACGCTTTCAATGGGACTCTGGAGTCCAAGGAGACTCTCAGAGTCTGCAGGGGGAGAAAAGCCATCTCAGGCAGTGTGAGGATCTCTCCCCCACAGCCCACTGAGCAGCACCACCTCTTCCCTGTGAAGAATCTCCTCCAGAAATTCAGAGAAAAATGATCTTATTTCTAAGCCAAGATTAAACTGGACCCACACTGCATGAAGATAATGGGGCCTTCTCAAGAAGAGAAATGAAACTAAGGCATAAAAATATATCTAGTCCCATGGAGGAAAGAGGGGATGGTCTCAGTGATTTGGGGGGTCACATGGGATAGCAGACACAGTGTCCAAGACACAGCAAGCTATGACTGAATGGGTGAATGCATGAATGGCTATGCAGTTCTGGTGGTCTGGTCTTACTACTGCTTTACTCATTCACCTTCTGTTTAAGCATCAAATGGCTTTTTGGATCACATCTCCAAGAGAGCTTTAAGGTTTATAGTTAGACAACCTACAATACTAACTTATGAATTTTCACTACATTTCTAGTGCATCTATTCCACATGGTAATTTATTCCCTAAAATGGTCTTAAGTTCAGAATTATCCTTGACTGAACAGCAGAAAGTGTGTTAAGATTAAGTAGGTGGCTGGAGTATCACCACTGGGCCACACTACATCCTAAGGAAATAATCGCTGGGATTAACCAAGTGCTCAGATAATAATCAACTCTCAGATTTACTGTGTTCTTAAGGAAGAGAAAAGAGATATTTTTTGAAACCTCAAGTGCCTAACTGTGGGGAAAGGATCTTGATTAAGAACACACCCTCTTCCTTCCTTTTTTCTTTTCTTTTTCCTCCTTTCCTTCATCCTAGTTGTTCTTTCCTTTTAAACAGCTTTTTTTTTCCTTTTCACAGTATTTATTGTATCTTTTAGATTCTTATACACATAGGAAATCTTGGATTACTGTTGATTTCTACTGGTCTATTAATAGGAACAGTGAATGCTTAATTTTTTCTTTTTAATATTTTTTTAGCAATTTTACATACTTATATCTGATAATCTCAACAACTAAATTAAAGAAAACAATAAACAATATAACAAACACTGTTGAATTCCTATCACCTTGCTTAGGTAAAAAATAGGTTTTTTAATACTATTTTTAATCTCTTAAAAAAAAGAACACAGCCCCATTGTGAGGCCATTTGAAACACTATGCCTAACTCCCCTTCTATAAGAAACAACCAAATTCCTACCAGCCTTGGATGCTACAAGGATAAGTGAGTCAATATATAAGGACACTGTAGTCAGGTCCAATGTTTGCAAAACTTCTTATGGGGGAGGAAAAATCAAAGTTATTTTCAAGCCCTAACATGGTTTTCCGAGGATCTTGTCACTGAACAATCCCTCAGTGGGCTTTACTGGGCATTACTTCCATGCTGACTGTTGTTTAATACATAGTGACCCATAACTGATATGTCTCTTGGACAAAGTCGAAGAACCAAACATATAAGAAGTGTAGACCTTTTAAAGAAAGGACTGGTGTCAGCTGGAAAAAAGATAGTAAGGCTCATCAAAAATTAGACACAAGTTTATATGAACCTTTACATTAAGAAGCAGTCTATTTTCCATTCATGTGAAAAAGATGCAGAAGAAAATAGAAAATGACACAGAAAATTATTATAACCTCCTAGGAAATAAGAAATAGGTTTTTTTTTTAACACAGAAGAGATGATTTATTGTACACACTTTACACTCAGCCAAAAGCGAGAACAGAAGCAGTCCAGAATGCCACAGGTCCGGGGCAAAAAAAAAAAAAAAAAAAACAAAAACAAAAAACCAGGAGACTGCTTAGTTGGAACTGGGTGGATTTCTCTTTGAGGTGGTGTTGGCAATCAGATGGCAATGAAGTTCTAATCTAGCATGCAGTCCAAAACTTGCACCAGCGTTGTCAGCCTCCAGCATTCTTTATTTCTGCTCCTTTGGCCTCCATGGGTGTACGAGCTATTTTACTTGGACCTGTGTCTCATCTTTCTTCTTTTACACTTCAGCCTGTGCATTCACTTCTTCCTCCACTTGGCTCTCATGTCACAGAGGTTCCTAAGAAGATGGCGTTAAAGTTGAGAGCAGAAATAGTTATATTTCTGATCTTCCTTTATTAAAGAGTAGAAAACATGCTAAACTTTTCCAAAATGTAACCATAAAAGTGTCTAAAAATTTTTAAAATCCTGGTACTTTTGTGAGGTTCTGGTAATCACCTATATCTTGATGCGCATGGTAATGACATTGGTATATATTTACATAAACATTATTGAGCCATTCATGTACTTACTAACTGTATCTATGTTGTACCTCAGTTAAAAAATATCCTAGACAATGAAGGATTAGATTCCAGAAAAGCTCATTTACCTGTAACATCTTATTTTCCAGCTTGACCATATCATTTAGCTTCTTACACATATTAATTATAAAAGTAGCTATCACCACCGACAGAGCATTCACCAATCACCATCCCTTATTCTAACTGCTACACAATTAACTCATTCACTCTTCACAAGTTTGATGTTTTTGATTAAGAACTGAGGTTCAGAGAGCCTAAAACTTAAGATCCCAAACAATGGAAAACACATCCGTAGTTTTGACCTGCCTGTCTTCTGAGCTACAAGTCTAGCAGCATAGAAACTGTGTCAAAGCATCCTAGGAGCTCTGCATCTCCCGCCACAGATCTCAGGTAACCACACCTGAAACTTGTGTTCATAAATCCTGTGCCTTTCTGGATTGTAGTGATACAAGATCTATCCTTAAACCACAGAACACTTTATTTCTCCTGCTTTCAACTATAAATAGCACATGACTTTTGTGATCACTCTTACAACATTGATTGCTAATGAGTTCCAGTTCACCTTCTCTACATTATTTTAGCCCATCAGCCCAATTATATTTTATTTTAAAAAAGGTTTAATAATTCTTTCCCCAACATCATATGTTTTCTCTTTTCATTGCATTTGCTCAGTCAGATTTTTTTTAAGTGTTTAACATGCAACTTTGGAGTGAGTGAGGGCAGATTTGTAGCATTTGCTGATCTCCTTGGTGTAGGTTCTCCCACTAAGGGTAATATTAAGCTATCACCAAGAGACCCTAGAACAGAGAATTCTGTAAAAGATGCATATAATTGGCTCTTGCGAGCTGGTACAGGCTAACTCCAAAACATCTTAGAACTCTGTAAAACCTCAACCCTGGATAGGCCAAATGAGACTTTTTCTTCCTATGTCTGTTATGTTAGAGCTACAAATTGGACCAAAAATTAAAAAAATCAGAGGGCAGAAAATGGGGTGGTATTATCTTGCTTCTGTAGACAACTTTAGAAGGCTAAAAGTCTAAAATGAGTCTCACAAGGCTATAATTATTATAGACAGTTAAGTAGATATTAATGCAACCAGAGAGGGATTGGACGTACAAGGAAGTCAGCACAAAAAAATAAAGACATCATAATTATGGCTGGAGGGAAATTTGAAGAGACCCCGGCCTCCAAATGGAGAAGCAGTAGTCCTTGGAGATAATCAGCAATTTGAAATTATATTCTAATCAGCACCACTTGGTCCAGTGAGCCCAGATGGGTATCAGATGCACAAGTGGTGACTCACCAGACCAGAATATCCATACCCTATTCTCATCTATTCCCCAAAGTGTCTTTGGTCTTTCTATGTATCCTTGCTATGTGACTCATTCCCTACTGGAGTAGTATTAGCTAAGCATTTGTACTTGTCATCCCATAGGTTGATTATAGTTTGATCCATATTGTGTCTGCACTGTGAGTTTACTGTATGAATTACTCCTGACAAAGGACCTCAGGGTCCACTCACTCCTGGATGGGGCTCTCCTAACTTTCTCCTTTGGTTCACAACTTTCTTCCTCAATGCCAGAGACCATGCATTTAGCACATTTGTTATCTAATAGGTTAGGAGTTAGATATTTTCTATATCATAGTCGACGTGCCAGCAGCCCTATGCTGCCCTCAGATGCTCCAGTGGAGAATCAACTTCCTTGCCCATTCTACAGTCGAGAGCTACATTCTGCTTCCCTTGTTTCAGAGACTCTTTCTTTGTCTTCAGTGCCAGTGATGTACATCTTCTGTCTTCTTTCCTCCAGCTTCTTTCTGGCTTTCTTTTCCTTATCAAATCTGCCCCTATCTTCCTTTTATAGAGTTACTGTGATGGCATTTACGGTCCACTGGTATAATCCAGGATCTCTCCATCTCAAAATCCTTAGCTTAATCAAATCTTCAACATTTCTTTTACCATAGATTCCAGAGATTGTGAACTGGACATCTTCAGGGACTTTACTCAGATTCCCAGAAGGATAGGGAAGGTAGAAGTCAAATGGAAAGTATCCATCCCTATAGAATCTGCTCTTGACCTGTCTTCAGATAAGAAGGTCATGCTGGTGACACAAGAAGTACTTAAAATTCTATCAGCTACCATAATATTATAGAGGGACACCAATTTGTGCATATTCTGAAATCTAAAATACTTTTCCCTACCAGTATTCTTCATACATGGTATGTTGGGGAGCTCCATTTCTACAGCTGGTTCTGAGGTACATGTTGAGTATCCTAGGTACCCAGGAATCTGGGGTCTCTGTCACTTCTGTTTACACTTAACAGAGGTCCAGATAGCTTAATGTCATTAATGTGATGAGGCAGAACAATGCTCTGTGGGTTTCAGTGTGGTTGAAATCCCTCCATTGTGCCACTGCTGTGCCAGGATGCTGTGGTTCATCATTCTTCAAGGATTGCCACCTCTGTGGCTGTCACTGTGACTTGAAGCATGAGGCCTTCCTAGTCTTATTTTCCCAATCAAAATTAGAGTTTGTAAGACTCAAAGAAAGGTGTTGGAGGTGTTCCAAAAGCAGTTCAGCAGTTCTGTTTTTTTTTAATCTCAGCTGTAGGGCCTTGGAAAAACTGGTTCTACAAGTTTTTCTACCTTTGTCGCAGACAGGTCATTTTTTTGAACTTAAGAGCCATAATTTGCTGCCACTGTCTATCTGATTTCACTGTGACCTCTTGCCCAAAGTTGTATGTGCTTCCCACCTACTGGATTGTCTGGGGCAAGGGAAGGCCCTCAGGGTGAGAAAGGAGATTCACTGAGTGTGGAGCAGGGTGAGGGCTCAGGAAACATCAATGGCTGCTTTGAAATCTGATCCGCATCATCACCCTCATTCCCACATCACCCTTCAATGGTGGCTTTTTTTTCTTTATCCCCATGCCTAGTCACAACTGGAGAAATACCTCCATCTCCTCATTGCTATCCATTCTTTAACTGCTTCATCCTAGTGCATTCTGACTCTCCCAACATCACTCCACTCAGTAGTGCCTTCAAGTTAACTGGGATCTCTGCATCACACAGTGGAGACACACCGTAGCCCTCATCTCACTTGTCCTCCAGCCACCTTTTCGCCCTGGTTGCTTGTGTTAGTTTGTCTCTATTTGCAGCTCAAGATCCTTTCTTCATCACTCCTATTCTATCTTTAAACCCCCCACCCAATGACATCAAGAGGTCCTCATGAGATGCCCATACCTTTTCACTCACGGGTTTGGCCAGAGAAAGTTCAGGTGGGATATTAGAAAAAGAAAAGACACAAGGAAGACCCAATACTATTACAAACTACTGGACTTTTTTTAGAATATTTTGCTGAGTTAACACACCTATAATATTCAAATGACAGAACTAAACAAAAAAGGGGATACAGATGAATGTCCATTTTGTATCTGTGTATTCAAAATGGTTAGGATAGATATCTAGTTACATTCTCTTGATGAATAGAGGAATTTGTTCTAATAGTGTTTGTAAATAGGATATCATGTCTGCATCTTGAACAGCAAATAACCACTACGAAGAGAGTATGCAATGTGTTAATTATTGAAACTGTCATACCAATTTGATTTGAAACTGTCTCATTGTTATTTGTCTCTCAATAAAATTATGGAAAAAAAGGACACAAAGGTCAGGGCATTCATTCCCTGCCCAGATGTAGTTTTCTGGACAGCCCACTTGGACAGCTGTAGCTCTCCAGGACTCAGTCAACCCCCTCTCTACTCATGCCCCTGTTGGCCTAGGGGTGGGAGGACTAAGCTATCCTTGGTCCTGGGCTGCTTCAATATTCCTTATTGTTTTTTCTTTAACATTGTTCATTCCTGTGTGAGAATTTCCTTTAAAAATATAAGCAATAGCCACTATAAACAACACCTGAGACCACAAGTTTATAAAAAGAATATTTAATCTGGCTTACAGCTTTGGTATTTCCCAGTCTATGATTGATTGGCCTTATTACTTTTGAGTTTGAAAACAGATAGCTTATCACAGCACGGGTGCCTTTACAGCAAACTCAGTTGCTTTATGACCAACAAGTGAAAAAGAAAGTAGAGAGGGATCAGGGTTTCTCTCTGTCAGTGATGTCAAAACTTTTGGAGATTTAGTGCCCAAACCACAACCCCAAATCCAATTTATTTACCACAAGGTGCTAACACTGGCACCCATGTGGCCTCTTATCTGATATACCCCTTTCAAGTCCATGCTGGGTGACTTGGCTTGTGTGCCCACAAACGGACCTCTGCATGCCTGCTGCAGAACATGAACCAAAAGTTTGCTACCATGGCATGGCTCCAGCGACCAGAAGATCTTCTATTAAGGCTCTTCCCTTAATGGTTCCCTTACCTACCAATAGCCCCACCTGGGAACAAAGCTCTTAACACAGGGGTCTTTAGGGGATATTCTAGAAGCAAACCATAAGAATCCCACCTCAAATACTCACTTATTAAACTTCTTACTCATCCTGCTCAATTTGTCAGTTGATTTGCTCTTGTTTGAAACAGATTTTATACTTGGTCTGCTTTCATAATGCCTCATGCACTTGCTTTCATTCATTTCCTTTCTCCTTTCTTCTGTCTCTTTGGCAGGTTTCTTCTAATTTATCTCACTAGAAGTTCTGGAATTCCACGGCTCCTTAGCCCTCTTTTCTTTCCATTGCACCCCTTTCCAAGACTCTTCCTTCAAAACCACACCTTCCAGCTCACGAATTTATCACTCCAGCCACATGTGACCTCTTGAGATCCAGGCTCTTCTATTAACTTCATTTTTTTCTATAGCTTCATTCTTGAAGTCAACAAACAATTTTGATAGCCTTTTGCATCCCAGGCCCTCTTTCAGATGTGTTTGGAGATGTTAAAAAGAACCTTCAATTGTATTGGTCCAAATTGAATCCACAATTTTTCACCTATCCCTGCTTCCTTTTTTAGTGGTTCCTTCCCAGGGAGGGATTTTTTTTTTTAAATCTCTCCCCCTTTTCTTTCTCCATAGTTAATTGATCAATCCCTATCACAATAACTCCTAAATATTTCTTAAGATTAACCAATTTTCTCCATTTCTAATGGCTACTTTAGCCCAACCTACCCTCTTGTTATATTACAGCAGTAACTGTGGCAATCTCCTTTCTTGTTTCTTTACTTTAATAAATAGTAAATTTACTGAGGCACAAATCTTGTCATACTATAACCAATCCCAGCTTAAAAATCTTCCAGGGTTTGTTTACTCTTACAAAAGCCATGTCAGCTCAGGCTCCTGCCCATCTCTCCAATCCCTTCTCAACCAAACCTTTTCCACACCATATTCTCTAGCCTCTCTTGTCTTCCTTCTTTTCCTAGAACTGTCGCATTTCACTTGCTGTGGATCTTGACTCTTGCTGTTCTCTTTGTTTAGAATACTCTCCTCATGCCCACTTTACTCAATAGCAGACTCTTACTTATCTTTTATCCCTCAGCTAAAATGTCACACCATCAAAGATACTTTCACTGGTACCTCTTTCAAAATGACATCACACTGTTATTGACTGTGAAAAACAGTGCTTTTTATATCCATGGATTCCACATTTATAGATTCTACCAACCACATATCAAAATATTCAGAAAAATTTTGTCTGTCCTGAACATGCATAGGCTTTTCTTATTCCCTAAATAATACAGTAAAACAACTACTTCCACATTTATATTGTACTAGGTATTATGATTAATCTGGTCATTATTTGAAATATAGAGGAAAGTATATACTCGCTGCATGCAAATATTAAACTACTTATACAAAAATGCCTCAAGTGTGCACAGATTTTCATATTATTAAGAGCTCACCAGCCAATTCCTCATGAATAGTGGTATATGAGTGTGTACATGCTGATCCTTGCCCCTTTTCCCTGACATGTAATTCCTAAACTCCCTGAAAACAGGGATATTCTAAGAAAATATTTTGTTCTGCTGTTTTGTCTTTAACCCCAGTTCTTGACACATTTTCTCTAAGACCTTTATACTTTCCTGAATAATACAAGTATCTCACTCAAAATCCCTAAGTATCTTGGATTTCTTGAATGAGAGGTGCTTCATTTGTTCTAGTGAGTATGACTCTTGGACTCATGAATGAGGGGTGGTTACCCAAAAAACCAACCCATGGTTAGAACCCTGGTCAGCTCTATTCTCTACCCTCTACAAAAGAGAGAGGAATTGGAAATGAAGTTGATTGATCATGCCTGTATGATAAGGCCACCATAAACCCTCCCAAATTATAGTTCATATCCAGACTTGGTGAATAAGAACACATTCCTGGGCCATGAGAGTGGCCCCTGGGCCCTGAGTCTATGAGGGCACGTTCCCATGCTCAGAATGCTCCTGAACCTCTCCCTCTGTGCTCCTTCATCTGACTGTTCACCTATGTCCTTTGCAACACCCTTAACTCTTTAGTAAACCAAAGTATGTGTTTCCTCATGTTCCATGACATTCTAGGAAAAGGTTGAACCCAGGAGGAGATTGTGAGGATTCTCTGTACATTACCAGTTGGTCAGGTGTTTATAGAGGTCACAACCTGGGATTTGGGAGTTGTGTCCAAAAAGTGTGTGGCACAGTCCTGTGGGACCAGACTTATGATCTGTGTTATTACTGCAAAATATACACTCTTGTCAGTATTGGATTGAATTGTAGGACATCTAGCTAGTTTTGGTGTGGTATAATCTCACCTATCTGGTGTAAGAAGTGAAGCATTCAAAGTAGTTCAGCATCAGAAGAGAAAGGGTTTGTTTCCTTAGCACTCATTGGCCTTCAAAGTACTAAGTACCTTTCTTCACAGCATGCAGCACAGCTATGCATTCATATTTATTTATATGCTATATTGAATAATAGACAATAATTATACATGGGACGAGGGACTCCACTTGTGCCCTCCCATAGGGCCAGCACTAGTGTCAGGCACATAATAGGTGCTCCATAAATATTTGGAATGAAACTTAGAAGAATAAAATTTAGGCTTATGTCAATCTTATGCATCCTTAGTGCTATTTCTTAAAGGCTTTAGAGGAAGTCTGGCAGATAAATAAATGTTGGGGCCACAAGATAATGACTTTGGACTTTGAGATAGTTCTAAGAGATACTCTCATAGTAGTTCAATAGGCAGTCCTCAAGGCTTGAACAGTAACATAGTTTCTCTCAATGTGTTGCATAATGTGTTTCTTTCAATGTGTGATCAATGTGTTGCATAACAATAGACTCTACTGACCACAAATGGGTATTGCTTAATGATTCAATCATCTCTCCCTTAATTTTATTAGACTAAAAATGCATGACTTTAATTACTAATGCTTAATGTAAATTTCACCAAGAGCAAGATTTAAAGAAGTAGAAATATCAAGTAATCATCAATTATTTTTACTAACCCTTGACTGCTTAATGTCAATCATAATTTGTCTTTAATTTATTTCCCTTTTACACCCAAACAGGACCCTAAGTGAATTCTCTGAGTACCTTAATTTCATGCTAGTGTTTGCCTGTGGGAAATTAAGAACCATAGAACTCTGGCTCATCCTTCAGTTTAAGGAGGGTAACTCACCGAGAGGTTGCTCACCTCTAATTTGACTTTATTTTGACTTAAACAGAAAAGCTCAAAGTTTTCACTCAAGGAATCCTGATGACTAATTCACTGAACATTTACTGTATACCATGTACCATTCTGGACCTTTGCACAAGTTATTCTGTATTAATTCTTTCAAAACTTTTTTTTTCATAGATTGATAAATTGGGGCTCAACATCTTATAACTAACACCCCCCCAAATCTTATTGCTGTTATTTACTAAAAAGTTCACTCTTCTCACTCTAGCTAGATGTACATGAATAGTAGCCCACCTTGCTCAGCTTCTTGTGTCCACACCCTGCCCCCACGCCTTGTGTATCAAAAAGCATTTAATGTAAATACAAACTTAAAAATATACATATCGAGTTTAGAATTGGAAACAATCAAGAGGAAAACTATGTTATTTTAAGTAGAAGACTACAGATTTGACATTGTGGTAGGTCCAGGATTAGGTATGGGAGGAGAAATTGTGAACCAGTACTACCAGACAGTACCCTTAAAAACTTATCTCCTGCCCTAAAGGTGATAAGGACTAGGTAAATGATTTAAAGATGTCACCGTGTCTTTGATCAGCAACTGTCTTTGCCATGTACAAACTTGTATAATATTGACAAATTATTTTGCCTTTTTGAGCTGGGATATCTAAAGATTAAATGAGACATTGCATGTAAAGCGCTAAAGCAAGAGCATAGTTTGAAGTGATTGAGCCACACATATCAGCAGGAGGTGATGCTCGATGTGGTTGCCTGTATCAGATGCTGCAGAGAAATTTTTTAGAATCTGGACTGGAAAGGAGCCCTGGGATGTCTCAAGAAGAGCAGCTCAAGTACAGTGGTGGGTATTAAAGAGATGTTATTGCCACAAGAGTGAAGCAAAACAGAAAATAGGGGGCTGCGTGTAGCTCAGTGGTGGAGTATGTGTTTAGCGTGCATGAGGCTCTGGGTTCAATCCCCAGCACAAAATGAAAGAAAGAACATGGGAATAATTAAGACATTTATGTGGCAAGTTTAGCTGGAAGTAAAGAGATTCCAATTGGTAAGTTATAGAGAGAGCAAACACAAGAGTTCTGTTTGGTTTTAAATAGAAGAATGTTTTGTTTTAAGAAAGAAAAGAAAAAACAAAGGCAGAAAAAAAATAAATAAAAATGAGACAGTCAACAAACATGGGTTTGGTGTGGGTTTGGTTAGTGTGGAGTCCAGACCTACTGTCCCTTGCTTCCCCCACTGCTGGGGGCTGGGTTTTTCCTCAGTCACCTACATGGTGCTCCCACTAAACCCCACCAGACAATCCATAGACTTTAATCCCACCTAGGTGCTTCCTGATCATGTGACCTTACCCCGGTCACTTAGCCTCTCTGAAATGTTTTCTCCCTTGGAAAGTGAAGATAATGTTGCCAACCTTGCAGGAGTGCCTTTAAAATTAGAGACATAAAACCCAAATGACTAAATGTGATCAATAAGTAGTAATTGCTATGTTATCAGTAGTCCTATTTGTACTCTGGTCCTCAGTTTTATAAGCTGTTCATTTCCTGCCATAGTCAGTTTCCAGACCTCTGATTGTGTTTTCTCCCAGGTTCTAGGTTAAGGAGCTTCTCCATGCGGTACCATTAGCTACTTTCTTTTTGCACTGAAACCAAATTAAAATATCAATAAAATATTCCTGTTTAGAGACCTAATAATGCAGCAATCATACATGTTTTGAGGAATGTTTGGACACTTACAAGCTTGTGCTAAAAAGAATTTATTAGTATTTAAAAGGAGAAGCTTAATAGTGAAGAGTATATACTTTAGAACACAAAATGAGAGATTATTTTCTGATAATAACAATAGCAAGGACAGCATGTCCTAGTTGAACAAATAGCTCTCTTTGGAACCACCTAGAGGTGTATAGGACTCTTTTCGTCAAGAATAGGATCCTAGTCTTTGGCTGAATCATATAAGGGAAGGTCCTCAAAGAAAAAGTTAATAAACTGTTTGCAAGAAAATAGTTTTATTGTGGGGCTGGGGAGATAGCTCAGTAGAATAAGCATTTGCCTGGCAAGTGCAAGGACCTGAGTTCAGTCCTCGGTTCTGCCAAAAAAAAATAGTTTTATCATCAGAAAATTAATTTTTGTTATTAACATGTTTACTAACTCCATATTGTTTATGCTGATTCCAACATTTCTCCAAATTTCCCCCAAAAAGCTGTTGAATGTTAGAATTACTAAGACCCTATATCCTTCTATCCCAATCCTGAGTCCATCTTTGCACAGGAAACACTTATTTTCATAAACTTAAAATGGACATTAGTAGGTATCTACAATAGAAATCTTTCTAGTATTTAAAAAATGAAATCACAGAGCCCGTGGACTATGTGTCCAGTACAATCATTTTTACAAGGGTAAACCTAGTCTGGGGCATGCCAGCTCACACATAATGCTGTGATCATTCTACTTGCAAAACTTTTCATTAAATCTGATAATAGAAGGTACATCTGATGAATTCAGTTTTTCAACTCCTACTAAGTGAAGGTTTTCATTAAGGAGCTCAGAGTGATGACCAACAAGCACTTCAAATTGTCTCCTAAAAACCAGTGATGTTTTCAATCATCTTGGGGACCTTTCAACCTAGAAGTGAAAGAACAGGGAAAAAATGACAAAATTTCATTTGTGCCTGTGGGTGGGAAAATGCAACTTAATTTTGGGATAAAGTCACCACTTTCTAAGTGCCCACAAGATGGCAGTGCTGCCCCAGGTTGTTAATGCATCCCTGGTCTTAATTGGACAGGGGGCCGCAGAATTTGAACTAAAGGAATAAATGATATGGACTGGGAGAAAAGCAAAAGACCTCAAGACAGGACTGAAGAAAGTTGCACCTAAGCATGTAGAAATTTTGGACAGTAGAAGCTTGTTAGATTCTCCTCCTGAGCCCTGGACAGTAGAAGTCTGAATCAACTTTCAGTTCAAGGACAGTGTTTGCAGAAATGCTATAATTTTATATATGCAGGTGCCAGGTGCTTCTTGACAAAGATAGTAATATTCATGAGCCTTGTTTATTTTTTATGTTTCACCATGGTTCGTCTTCTTATGTTTTGTTCAGAAAAAAATTGGGAACAGGGATTTATTTAATGAAAAATTGTCAAAGCAAACCCATACAGGACACAGAGCACCCACTGTGGTTACAAAGAGAATCATTGCAAGACAATACATTTTCAAGAAAAAAGCATAAATTCAAAATATATATTTATTCTTGATGGGTTAGACATCTTTTTCTTAAGTTTTTTAATGTTATGGTGTACTAGTAGGTATTAGCATCAGTTACAATATTACTGGACATGCTAATTTTTTAGCCTGAACACATCCCTGGTTTATATGACCCGAATGTAGTGTTTCAACACTGGGGAAGTTTGAAGGGCTCTATGTTAGTGTGTGCTGATGCTTTGTAGTGCATTAGGAAATTTATTCTTAAAAGACCAAGATAGTTCTCAGTGTTATGAGGTTCCCCATCCCTTCTTCTCTAGTCTTCCTACCCACAGAACATAAGGGATCTGCCAGCAGCAGGACAGCAAACCCAAATCAGGTCACATGGACTCTGTTTTCCACAAAGAGGATCTTGCTTTTATAATGGGAAGGAGGAATTTTAGGTGCTTCTGATGAGTGGGATGGGTTACCAGTAAAGCCAGAAACTATTATCCTCTGACAGGGGCTGGTTAATTTGAATAATGCAACAGTGTAGGCCCTGAATTCTAGGGCTGGCACTAGAAAAATTAAAAATAATAGCACTCATTCTTCATGTCATAAATTGAAACAACCTTTGCAGGAAAACAAAATGTGAAGGATTCCAAAATTTGTTTACACTTTGAGCTAAGAAGAACACTAATGAAAATTACTCTGGAAAATAATTTGAGAAAAAAAAGGGCCATGCATCAAAACATCCACTTAAGTCCTTTTGTTTATACTATTTCTTCAAATAAAGTAACTTGGCACCTCCTATCCTGAAAAAAGAGAGTCATGTTCAAAATTAGTTGTTGTTGTAATATCTGAAAAGCAGAAAAAAAAATCAATGTCAAATGATGAAGTAGATTCAAGGACACCTAGCTACTGAGGGAAACCTTAAGAAGCTTCAAACAAGGAGCATAAGCACCATCAAGGAACATTTTGAAAATGCTGTTTTCATAAGGTGCAGTGCAAATAATGATCCACTATGGATCCGGGAGCACAGTCTCTATGCTAGCAGCCTAGGGTGATTCCAGTCTCAGCAGTGGAGCTTCTGTCAGAGTTTGGAGCCCAGTGAACTCAGGGGACAGCAAGCACATTTAGAGTACAGCTGTCCCTCTGAAGTGAGTTTAAAGTCAGCCTCCGTCTGCCCAGGTACCATGCTTTTGGTTTGTTGCAGAACTGAGCTTGGTGTCAGGATACCCGAGGCAGCACACAGGGCTTTGAGGGATTGGCAACGCGGTCTGTCACACTGAGCCCTCTCCTGTGTTCCCAAGTGCAGCCTGCAAAGTGGAAACAAAAAGGTCATAGCTGCCCATTGACCTCATCTGGCACTTGTCTGACTTAGTGAGATAAAAGATGCTATAAGCAAGAAAGGGAAAACAACTTCTCCCTTTCTATAAAGTAATACCTACGTCATAGGTGAGTTCCCCAGGAGCAAGTCCTTATAGGTGATATCCTACAGGAGTGAGTCTTTTCTTTCAGCATCTTTGAAACAACTTCCCACCTTCCTCCCTTTTATATCTTCACAGACTTCAACCTAATTTTCAAAGTAATGAAAATATAAATCACACCACATATTTCCAAAATACATATTAAAGTAGTAAGAATAGAGCCGTAGGTTCTTCAGAAAGTTTGTTGTTGAGGGGGTCATGTTTTCTCTACAAGAGTCCACCTAGTTGATGGTTTATTGTATATTGATATTCTGTGGATACTGTTTAATGTAAGTTGATTAAGTTCCAGGTTCCTAACCCCACAGGCTTCAGAGTCAACACAACAGTACAGGAGGCAGTAGGACTGGGAAAGGTGACCCTGGCTCAGCAAGTGTCCCTCCATGTCCTGTTTTTCACCTTGGGACATGACTTTGTTTGCTAATGATCCTGTTTCTACCACCACTCCATTGGCTTAAGGGTTAGTATGAAGAAAATTCAAGTCGATTGTAGTTGTCTACAAATGTCAGTGAGACAAACCTTAATTATTTTGTGAATTATTTCCTGTGTAAGCTAGAATAGATATATAAATTACCTGGAAAAGATTAATTCTGTCCTTGTAACCAATTTGGATGAAAAAGGAGTAGCTAGCAAGTTATTCAAATAATTCTAAATGCCAACAAGGTTTTACGTAGAGGCATTTTTTTTTCTTTTCACTTTCAACAGAAGAGATATTTAAATGGTGAATTGTCCGTTAGATGCTGGTCATGCTTAATCCTTTTGGGTGTTGAAGTTTTAATAGAAAAGTGATGGGGTACAGGCTGTGGGTAAAATGCTAGTTCAATTAAAAGTATCATGAATGCCTCTTGCCACTTTCTTGTGTATGGCTTGTTTATGGGAGAGTTGAAGAGGGTAGGAGAGAGGCAAGGAATAGGGTCCACAAGACATCAGGAATTTGAGCTGAGCTCGAGAAGGTCACTTCCCAGAGTCTAATGCCAGTACAACATGATTCCCAGGAGAGCCAGACTTCTTATAGCAGCCAAATTCCCAGCGATGATCTCAGCATCTATAAGTGAGGATAATTAAAAACAAAACCAAAAGCAGGCATTACTTTCCTAGATGAACTTTCTGTTGCTTTTATTGCAGTGGTTTTATACACGAGTGGGGCTCATCCTGCCTCTGTAGCCAAAATAATTTTCATCTTATATTGTGCTTATGGAGAATGAATTGGAACTCAAGCCTTTTGCATTTAAAGAATTCTGTGTGTGAGCCAGGATAGAGGGGCTGCATGCATCAGTAAATCACCACTGTGTTCCTGTCTGGTTTAAGGCCAAGAATGTAACCATCCTCTGGAAGGTAATGAAAGATTCCAAAGGTCTGATTTCTTATTAGCAAAATCAGGACACCAAAGTCATGTGTCTTTTTGAAAAATGAAGTTGACTCAAGAGAGTGAAAAAACAACATTACCCTGAAAATTAGATGCATGATGTGACTTTCTGTGCCAACTGGACGATTAGCAAGTGGTTGCTGCATGACCTCCATTCGCAAGCCCTGAGGTGATTTATTCCAGGGTTCTCTGCCATCTCGTCCAGACTGATTAATAGGTAAAGTCGTGCCAGTATCTTGCTCAAAGAAATATATACAGAAGGATCCACTACATTTTCACCAAACATTGCTTTTGCTTTTTGGAAGTTATGTTTGGAATGAAAAAAACAGTAAGAGAGATCACTGGTTTACATGACTTAAATTAGAGACTTTTTCAAATTATAAAAGTGGAGAAGACCAATCAAACCAACATATCAAAACTGAGATTTAATCACTAAACATTTTGTCAAAGTTAACGAAGTTAATGTTTTGTTGCAATATTTTGAGGAATAAAGATTCAAAACTAATTTAAAATCTTCCATTTTCCTCTTCATGGTACCATTTCTCTCTCTGTCTCTCTGTCTTTCTGTCTCTGTCTTTCTGTCTCTCTCTCCATCTCTGTCTCTGTCTCTCTCTGTTGCTCTCTGTCTCTCTCATAGGTTTGGTACATGACTAGTCATTGTGTTTGTGCTTTGCTTAAGCATAAATGTATCTATAAATAATTAATACTGTGGGTGTTCTATGAAATTATAGATGCTTTTATTACCCTATAAAATAGGAAGTTGAACTTAACCTCAGTATCTGTCTGAATACCAAACATCTTAGACATAACATGGAACAGATATTTTCCATCAAGTATTGATATGTTAAACTTTAAATCCCCACAGAATGTGAAGAAAAAATAAATATTAAAAAATAGGAACAATTACCTATTTTCACACAGAAATTTAGAAATCTAACCATATACAGCATTGTAGCAGGATGGTCCCATGACATTTCTTCTTTGTCTTCTATTTTCACTTATTACCTTTTTTTTTTTTTAAAAAAAAACATACATTTACTTGAGAGACAGTATAGCAGTAATTGATATGACATGACAAGCAGTACATATTTAGAAGACCAAGCTTCTCTTCTGGAGGGTTAACAACTTAAGTTTGCAGACCAAAAATTAGAGAAAAAGAAGGGCTGTAAGGACATCCAATATTTTGCCTTAGCCTTTCAAGGTCAGTGAGGACTCAGGGCATAAGAGAATCTGTACTATAACATCCTGTAAATTCAGTGATGTCCCAAATTTTCTGATCAAGGAGATTATGGAGCCACAGAGGAATGTGATCGATGATGTATAGTGTGCTTAAGGAGAGTCACGTGGAGAGAAAACATTCTCTCAGGCTTTCACAGAGAGCAAATTGGTCAAGCAATGGCCGTGAGTCATCCACATGGCTGACACTGACAAAAGATATACAAACTGCTCCACAGGGTTTCAGGGTAAATCCTGAGGGGATTTGGCTGACTTTGTCAGATACGAAAGTTACATTTCTTGTTATGTAGGTCTTGCTTTATCTTGGTCTTAACCATCCAGCGAAAAAGTATAAAACCAAGGTATAAAAAGTAAAGCCACATTAATATGCTGAGCTGTAAAAGGCTCAAGTCAACAACTTCTGACATTGCCAGTCCTACTGATAACCTACTACTATTGTGGACTACTGGAGTATATGGATTATTTTGCTGAATTCATGCACCTACAATATTTAAATGGAATATCCATCTTTGACAAAACTAAACAAAAAAAGGGGATATAAAGGAAGGACCATTTTGTATTTGTATATTCAAAATAGTTAAAACAGATATACAGCTACTTTCTCTTAATTCAATGAGAATAAAGATTTGTACTAATAGTCTTTGGACAGGATGTTATGTCTGCATCTTGTGCTATGAATAACCACTGTGAAGACAACAGTACGCAATGCACTAATTATTGAAACTGTCCTACTGATCAGTTTTGAAGCTGTCTCATGGCTATTTGTTTCTCAATAAAATTAAATAAATAAATAAATAAATAAAATTATAGATGCTTACTTTTTACCTTTTTACCTTGTTAAATTCTCCTGATTGAATTTCTTTTTTCCTTAAGTACCTTGTATGGGCATGCCACAATGCACATATTCCTCTATTCCTGGATAACAGATTTTTCCCTTTTGGTCTTTACAATTACACTACAAAGGCCATTGTTGTTCATGTTTCTATGTGCAACTACACAGGGCAGGCTATGTGATTTTGTAGACCCAGTGGCAAATATACCTTTGGGCCAGGCTTGCTCTTTAAAACATAGGGGAAAGTGGAGCTAAAGTCACTAAAATATAAAGTTTTTTTTCCTTCCAAGGTGTTTCTCGCTCTCAGTTTGTCACAGTGTTTTATTTTTTAAATTTTCCTAATTTGCTCTAAGAAAAAAAATTTAGATGTAAATCACTATTATCAATCTTATCTTTCATCTTTATATTGTACAATATCAGTTTAAATCCAAATAGAGGCACATTTAATTAATATGTGGAATCTCTGAAATATGTTGCATTGAGTTTTATAGCTCCTATACTTGTATACACATGCATTTCAATCTTAAGAGGGCAGGACAAAAACAGAAGAAAACTAATTCACTGTTTTCAGTTTGCTTCTTGATTGATACAAGCCTAACAGGGCTCTCTTACCTTTTATTGAGGAGTAAAGGAGAACCAGAGGGAAAGGAGATATGATCTTTCCTCTCTTTTCTATCATCTATCTATCTATCTATCTATCTATCTATCTATCTATCTATCATCTATCTATCTATCAGGATCCTGCTATGCAGTTCAGACTCAGTGATCCTCCTGTCTCAGCTTTCCCAGCAGTGGGATTACAGGCATTGGCCACTATGCCAAGTATCAGGGTGCCAGGGCATTTCCAGAGTCCCAGGGCCCTCACATGGCATGTGGTACTGGGGATCAAACCTGAATCCTTGCCCTTGCCATGCAATCATTTAGACAGCCAAAATAATGCCCCAGCCCCATTTTTAGTATAACTGATTGGCTAATGTGGGAAGTAATATGAGTAAAAAAGGATACAACAGAGTTCCTTGGTGTTCATGACTCTTCCTACACCACTATTTGCAGCTGAACCAATTCCGGTTCAGAGGGAAGTACACCCTCCTGAGCAGCTGCCCATTTACTTCGTGGAAAACTGAACATGTTTTCCTTGTATGTCTTCTGACTTCTAAACTCTCGCATGTCCTGGGCCCATGGGAAGTCTGTCCTCATGGGGCAGCCTGAATGCTACATGAGAACAGGACAGCAAGATCACAATCCTCTGATCATGATATACTCATTTGGTCTTTGCAATTACTCTACAAAGGCCATTCTTGTTCACGTTTCTATGTGCAACTACACAGGGCAGGCTATTCTAGGAAACTTTACTTCAAGTGTAAGTTCAACACTACAGATGCTAGAAAACTTAAGATGGCAAAAGTAGAGCATTAAGCCAAGCACAGGAAATTCTGAGGGCAGAGTCCTGTGACCGTGCATGTTTCCCAGAGCTGGCTCTACACCTGCTTGAGGGTTTCTCTGGCACATAAGACCAGAAGTAGATTCCTGAGTACTTATGCATGCTATCCTATTTAACTTCATATTAATGAATTGTTCCATGATAACTGTACAAATTTTCGCTGACCAGCAATATATGAATGTTTCCCTTTCACTCACTCTGAACAATGGCATATTGTTCAACCTTTGTCAATTGTGTTTTTTGTGGGTATTTCCCTGTAGGATTGAACAACTTTTCATTTGTTTGTTTATTCTATGTGTGTGGGATTTTTTTTTTCTTCTGGGAACTTCTTCTGTAACCTTTGCACATTTATCTACTAGGTTGTCTGTCTTTGGGTATTGATTTGCAGGAATTTGGAGAGCTTGTTTCTTAACATATTTTCAATGCTAATCTTGACTGTTATATATCTTTCCAATATTGTCTCTTAGGTTATTTCTCACCTTTTGACTTTGTAACATGGGCTTTGTACACTACAGAAAAATTAAAGTTTTAGTAATCAAGTTTATTAATCTTTTCCATGATTATTTCTGTGTTTTTTTTCCCTAGAAAAACAAATATATTTTTCCTACTGGTTTTAGATTCTAAATAGTTAACCAAAATCTAGTAATTAAAGATTTCTAAAAAATATTGTTGTAGGCATTATAAATCTTTAAGCCATCTGGAAGGTGTTTGTTTGTTTGTTTGTTTGTTTGCATTGTTTTGTTTTGGGACAACATTGGAGATTAAGCCTTGGGCCTTTACACTGAGCTACATGCCCAATCTTTTGTTTTTCACTTCTTATTTTGACATTTGGTCTCACCTAAGTCACTAAGTTGCTCAGCTAAACCCAAATGAAGTTTGCTTTTATGTAAGATGTTAGGTAGGAATTTAAATTTTTATTTATTTTTATATGGAAGGTCAATTTCTCCGGCATCATTTATTAAACAACCTCCACTCTTCTCAATGGCATTCACTGTGCTGGTTTTTATATCCTCATATCATTCCTCTGATCGAGTTATATTTCCCAGTTATTTAGCAATGTTTTCAGTGAGAACTGAAATACCTTGGTAAGAAACCAGTACTTTTATTTTTATTTTATTTTACTTTATCTTATTTGTGTGTGTGTGTTTGGCACAAGGTTTCGCTATGTGGCCTGGACTCTCAGTGATCCTCCTGTTTTCAGCTTTCCTGGTGCTGGGATTCCAGGCATGTGCTACCATGCCCAGTCTCTGTGGCTGGCTCAGCACACCCAGGGGCAGGGCCGGGGGCAGCATATGTTGCCGGGGTTCGGTCCTTCCACTTGCCTAAGCAGGCTCTTAGTGTGCTGAGCTATCTCGCTGGCCCTGAGAACCCAGTACTTTTAAATAACACATTTTTAATTGATTAAAAGGAAGAGAAACAACAAAGCAAAAACCAACTTTTTCTACTTTTCTGGATGCATTAAGAAATTCTTCAACTTATATAGCATGAAAACACAATGACTTTGAAATCAGATGAATTCTTATCCAAAGCTTGTCATCTTCCGGGTGTTTGAACTTGGGGCATGATTCTTAACCTCTGAAGTTAGACTCTTTAATCTGTAAAATGGGGATAATAAGATCTACTACCTAAAGCTATTGAGAGGATTAAGTGAGTTAAGTGCCTGGCACAACCTAAACATTCAGGGACTACTACTTTTCTTTCTCTTTCTTGTCCTTGAAAAGAGCTGTGTATTTCTTGGTTATTTTATTCATTTATGGACTCTGAAAAAGTCTGGAGCTGTCTAAAAGGCAAAAAAAAAAAAAAAAAAAAAGTTATCCTAGACTGATAATCTGATTCACACCCTTTGCCTGGGGGTTGAGAGAAGCAGAAGCTGTGAAGATGTCCTTAAATGGCTAAGCAGCTGGCTGCTGCTTTTCTTATTAATTAAATGACACAAATAGGTCATAATAAAACCAGAACCAATCAGCAATGCCCACCTCCAAATTACAAAGTCACCTCTCTTGACAAGTGCTGCAAAGATCAAAAGGACTGAGAATCAATAGGATTACGAGTCTGAAATGCTAACATCTTACCTGCAGTGAGGCTGGGACCTCCAACTCTTCAGCATTGCTTGGCCAGTATCATTTCCTTAGATGGGAAGGAATTCTTTAATGCACCTTGAAGCATGGAATGGAGGTGAGGTCATGCTTGGAATTTCATCATGTCCAAGGAGAAAACTAAACTGAAGTAGCTGTTTTGGAAGATCAAAGGGAAATACAGTAAAGTGTGTCAAGAATAAAAACATGATGGATCGGGCTGATGCACCTAATGAAGCAAGTGGTCAGGTCCTCTCCAGAAGCTCCTACCACACAAGACACAATTTTAGAAAGAAATAAGCCAGAGGTGACTTACTAGATGTTGCGGTCTGAGCAATGAGAATGGAAAGGCCCAGCTGGGTGGGTGTTGAAGGAAATACCAAGGAGCGTGCTGCTGAAGTTGTAGAGTGGCTATGCCTCTCCTGGGACCTTCACTGTGTTTCAGCCTTCGCAGGAATGAACATCAATGGGGAAACATTAGGCTATGGAAGCTTTGGGTGCAGACTTGTGTTCACATCTTGATTCCAGGTCTTGCTAGATGTGTCAATTTAAGCAAGTTACCTAGGATCTTCTGAACATTGGGCTCTTCATCTACTAAATGAGGTAAATAATTTCACCCTTTAAGTATAGATCGAGAATAAACTGAAATGATATATCACCTAGAATTCAGGAGGGGCTCAACAAGTGTGCTTATTAGTATCTTGCATAGGCAGATGTTGCTTGCCTTAGTTGGACTGAGAAAGGAGTAGCCCTGAAATTTTGCTCCTCTATGCAGCTGCACCAAGGCTGCTGTTTCCTGAGTTCTCCATTCTCACAGTAAATTGGTTATTGTACCTCAGAAAACCTACTTTGCCCTCTCCACCTCTCAGAAAAAACATCCCTTTCTTTATTCATCTCTTGTATTGTATGTGCACAGTTGCACCAAAGTGTAAGCCTCAGATTTACAGAATAAATCCTCCAAGTTTATAAATGGGATGTTTGTGAGGAAGAACAAACATAGCCCTATGATTACAATATTCCATATCATTGTCTCTTCAGGAAGATATGATTCAGTAGATTAAGGGAGGATCCAGAAATCTTTATCCAATAGTAGCTGCAGATCCTTGTTATCAGTGTGGTTTGGCAGCTCTGGCGCTACTACTTGAGAACGATGTTGAAAATTCAGAATCTCATGTGTCACTTCAGACCTAGTAGATGAGAAGCTAAACTTAAAAGAATACTCAGATACAGTTGACATATAAAGGACAGCACACTCAGTTACATTTGAATTTCAGATAATGCATTTTTTAAAAAAGTATAAGCATATTTTAATGCTTTATTATAATAAGTACATCCATATTTTTATTTATTATTTGGCAATCCTACATTCTGATGATTTTTATGCATATTAAAGTCTGGGAAGCATTGATTTAGATCAGATTTAAAACTTCTGTATATTTTAGAATCTTCTGGAACTTTGTTAAAACCCAGGTCCTGATGTTATCCCCATAGTTTCTGACGCAGTAAGTTGGGGCAGGAGTCTGGGAACGCCCTTTGTAATGAACTCGTAGTTAATGCTGTTGGACATGCATTGAGGGTTACAGAACTACATGATGACTGGAATCCCAGATCAGCCCACAGAAATCTGTAATCCCTAGACCCTGGGCACGATGAGGATGGGTTCCCTTCCTACACTCACTATCCATGGGGTAAACAGTGAGGGAAGAAAGTCTCTGACACCAAACCCACAGTCTAAAAGGCCTGCCTACCATGTATAAGGATAAGTCTGGCTGACCATGTGGAGCACCGGGTGCTTGTCTCCATTTGCATTTATTATTTTTTTCTCCTGCTTCCATTTTATTGGTGATGATTTCCAAAGCATAAAAGAGAAGGATGGTAGGCAGGGCTGAGAACTGATGGATTTAAAGTAGGAGCCAACCTCTTACCAAGCATGTAAGAGTATGGCAGGTTTTAAAGGTCATGTTTGGGGTAGAGTGAGGACCAAATTCAAAGAGAGGGCAAGGGTATTGTTACTGGTGGGGAGTCAGAAGGAGATACAAGGCGGGGCTGGCTCCTTCACAGGAAGAGCTGAAGTGATAAAGGATACCAGCTCCTGGAGTCCCAGAACTAGATCCCAATACCAGCCCTGTAGTTGTATTCCATGATCTTGCTTTTTATTTCCTCATGTGAGTAATAAGGAAATAACTTCCTCAGTGGCAAGATTGAAAAAAAAAAACACAGAGCATGTGAGTAGGGAAATGCCTGATCCCTTGAGTACTTGCCTACTTGGTAAATGGGGTAGATGCAGTTAAATTGTAATGTAATTTAATGTTAAATTAAATGCAATTTAATGCTACTTTAGAGTAACTTTCTATTTTAGATATTCTTTTTACCTGTACTTCATTTCAAAATATAACAGGTTTAGGGGGAAATGTCACCTATACTCTGTGGCAGTAGAATTCTCCTTTTAAAAAATATACACTATGGGTAAGTTGTACATTTCTAACACAATACAGTTCCCTTCTGATCTGTCCCCACTGTCACTCCTAACTCAGATGGAATGAAAGTGTTTACAGGAGAGATGGACTCTGGACTTACCAGGGACAAGCTGTGGCCCTCAGCTGGCAGCCCAAAGGGCAGTTGTCAGCTAGACTTCAGGCTTGCACCTTGAGAGACACCAAATGACGTCTGAAGAGTGGGCTTATTTGACTATATTTGTATCACTGTAAGCACAACAAGGTGTGTGTTGGAGAACTTCTGTGCCTTGTTTTATAGAGCACATTGTTTGATTTTAAAAATAAGTATGTAGTTCATTTTGCTATAAAATTCTTTGAATTTTAACAAGGGGATACATTTGTGCTACATAATCAGGATACATACATTCTACCACCTCAAAGATGTCCCGATGCCACCTCATTGTTGGCCACAATTATCCCACCCAACTCATCACAGCCAGTTATGTGTTATCCATTTCCCTACTCTCATGTTTTGGGGAATGTTGTATAAATGAAAGAAATTGTGCTGAATGAAGAAGTCAGTCTCGCTTTGCTTTCTATTTTTAATAAAATGAATAAAAAGTTGATACATAATAAAACTGAATATGAGGTGATGAAAAGAGCCATGTGTATTTCTTTTTTATTTATAGACTCAAATTTATTATTAAATTATTTCCACTTAAAGTTCAGTGTTATGTTATTTTTTAAAAGAGGATAAAAATAGTAAAAAAAAACCCATTAGAAATGATACAGAATTTCACTAAACAAAATGATAGAAATTCAACAATGATTGCTATATGGCATATTGTTATCTTCAAATTAGTTCAAAAGGAAAGAACAACTGGGATGAGGAAAAGGAGGAAAGAATGAAGGAAGTGGAAAATTACATATGTATATACACATAGGATAGCTTGGATAACTGTACTGCTGATTTCTACTGGTCTATTGAAAGGAGCAGTTAATGCTTAATATTTTTTTCTTTTTCTTTTTAAATTTTTTGATCAATTTTGCATGCCTATAACTGATAATCTGAACAACTAATTTGAAGACTCATTTGTAAATTAAATTTTTCTTTTTATTGTCATGCTCTATGTCCCCTTACACAATTCCTCTCACTTGTTTACAAACTTACTTCTTTTGGAAAGTCTTCGTGTATGGATTCTTCCAAACTTCCCTTTCTTTTCCCTCTGATCCTTTTCTTCCTGGACTGTACTTCTCTCTTTACTCCCTTGGGCAGCCAGTCCTGAGCATGAACAAGCAGCATGACACGGGGAGAAGCACACGCTCTTCGATGGTGCATAGACCCCAGTTTCAGCCTGGACCTGTGGGGATAATGGTGAGGCACTTAGCCTCGTTGGTGCTCAGTCTCCTTGAGGTAGAAAATCATCCATCTACTCTGAAAGCCTGGAGTGAAGATGCAGACAGAGATGACTACAAAGCACCTGGCACACAATAAGCAGTCAATACACAGACAGTTATTATTCTGAGGAACCAGTATTAATAATGCTCATTATTTAAAAAATTTACATTTGTCCATCCTAGGAGCCCACAGACCACTCCATCAGAGGCCCAATATCATTCAGTGTCAATAAGAAAGCCAAAACAATAGTATAAAGTTTCTATTTTCTCAACCATTGTTCTGAGAATGCAATGAAATGTAACTCACACAGCGATGGGCTAAGGGACCTTTCTGTACCACAGCTGCCCAAGGGATCCTGGCCATGGAACTCTCCTTGGTTTTTTTAATTTGAAAATGCAAGATTGACCTCAAAGATTTTTCTTAGCTCTGTACGTCTAAAACCCAGGTACACATATATAACTGCATTGAAATTTAGTAAATTCTTTTGAGCTCTGTTGCCAGCCTATGTAGGTCAAAGCTCTCTGCTTCCTGACCCTGAAGGTTTGCACCAGCTGCTCTCCCTCAGTGTATTATTCTGTCATGTAGCCAGGTCTATATACAGAAAGGCAGAAGGGTTATGACTCTAGATTGTATAAATGACTAGATTACTGACTTTACAAAATTATACAGCACATGTTTTTTCTTTTTGTCATGTAGGTGGCATAATAATACATAAAATTGTTACATTTCATGGGCATTTACTATGTACCAGATGCCAGGATGACCACCTGCATATTATCTCATTTAGTCTTCAGAAACTGACTGTGGGAAGGTGTTAAGATTGGCATTTTAATCCTTCTTTTTTAATTGATTAATAAATTGAGCCAGAATAAAAGGTGATCAATAGTCCATTGTCCTACCTGGTGTAAGTGGCAGAAAACTGAACAGAACTAGATTAAGCACAAAGAATTATACTCATTCCATTACTACAGCGAAGTCAGTAATCGCCAAGGGTTGGCCTAGTCCACTCTGAATGTCAGGGCCCAGAAAGGCCTAAAGATGGCAAGCATTTCCTTACTGTTAGTTGGAAAAATACAAGTATGAGAGGGAAGAAAAAGAGGAAGCTGTAGGACTCTGAAGGGGAGGGAACAGCAGAAAGGAAAGGAGGAGGAAATGTAGAAGAAGGTCTGGTTTCAGCGAGGCAGTGAACAGAGGTTGAGAATTTCCAAGTGGTCATGGCCTTGGAAAGAAGATTCATGGGGTGCAGAAAGAAAAGGTGGGAGGCCTTCAGGCTACAATTACCTCAGAGGGCTGTGATGAAGACAGGAGCTGGGGGATGACAGATTTGAGAGCTGGAGATGGATGTTTTCTCTGGCCTTGAAACTGAGAAACACATGGATTTTAAAAAAACAACAACAACAACTATTTCCACCTCCTGATTACCAACAAGGCTAATGTTTCTCACCTGAAACATTTTTTTCTCCTTTTCAATATAAATATGGTGTGTGTGTGTGTGTGTGTGTGTGTGTGTGTGTGTAGGAAAAATTTGTCAGTTTTAAAATTCCTAAGGAGTGTTTCCTCCCTTCCTGGGCCCAATCTGTGTCATTTTGCAAACTGTCAATTGATGTGGAAACTGAAGCCACAGTGGGAGATGGGCTGGGATTGTCTTTGTATCATTTTAAAAGTATGACATCATTTTGAAGAAATGGATGGGGGCAGACCCTAATCTGATAGCCTCCAACCCATGAAAGTACCTGGGAAAAACGATCCTGAATTCAGAAAGGATATTTTTAAAAAGGATGAAAGAGAACAAATAATACACTAAATGCTAGCTAACATTAATTACGTGGCTTGATTCTAAGTACTCAAGTCTGTTAATTTTCCAAACAATTCTGAGGACTTCAGGGCCGGGATTACCTAAGAGAACCCTTTCTATCTCTACTTTGCAGATAAAGAAAGTGAGATAGAGAAGTTAAGTAACTTGTTGAAGCTAGCACAGCATCAGATCCAGGATTCAAACCTGGAGGCTCTGACTCTTTAACACTCAATTGATGAGCAAAAATGCTAATCTCCTGCCTCAAAAGATTAAGAACAACAAAACAAACTGAAAAGCAGAAGAGCCCCAATGAGTTACTTCTGCAAAGGCAGGACTGATGAAAAAAGTTGGAGTTTTGCAAAAATTGTGTGTTTCAGAAAAATAGAGAAGTAGAGGATATAGCTCTGAAGGGTATGACAGTGGTAACGAGAATTCCAAACCCCGAGGGAAAATATCTGGGTTTCAGGTCTTTTTTTTATTGGCTTTGTGACTAGGCAAGTCATTTAACCTCTCAAAGCTCTACCTTCTTTAAGACAGAAATAATACCTGTAACAGATAACTGTGTGGACTACAGGAACCTAAGCTAACCAAAAGAGAGAGCAGTGTGATCAGGAAGGTGTTATGCACACTCACGCCTGCCTCAGAGCTCCACAGACTGCAGCTAAAAGTAACTCAGGTGAGAAAATTGCAAGTTTAGAAAAAACAGTTAAAACAGCAAAGTTAGTGTCAATCTATAACAAAATACTTGGTTTATGAGTGCTTTTTTCCTACCATGAAGATAAATTGTCCCACTGTATTCCCCTAAACTTTTACTGAAGGCTACATTAGAATTTATACTCAGAATGACAAGAAGCGATGTTATGCTGGAGACAACTTCAGACACTGAGACCTCAGATCAAGAACTTAACTCTGGGGCCTGGGAGATGGCTCAGAAGAATAAGTGCTTACCTGGCAAGCACAAGGGCCTGAGTTCAATCCCCGGTTCAGCCAAAAAAAAAAAAAAGGAAAAAAGAAAAAGAACTTAGCTCTCTAAGGCCATAATAGGTCACAGGCAAAAACAGAGAGGCAAGGCAGATAGGCAGCTGGGGCCTCATGGGCATTTAGGTGACATCTGACTCAATGAATGACTCCAGAAATTTGTCCACCACTGAACTATTTGTGGCTAGTCACCCTCCCCTCCCTTCTTCCTGACTTCTGTGCAGCTGACCATTCTAATGGATGGGCAGCCCTTGGACACAAAACACATTCTTTTTCTCCTTCCCATTTAGCCTCTGTGTCTTCCATTCCTAATTCCCATGGAAATGTGTTAGATTTTCACAATTTAATTAATGTACTGAAGAAATTATGAGTATTGTAGATAAGGTTTTCCACTACCAACAAAGCATTTAAACTTTCTGGAAGAATCTGGTGAGTTTTCATGTCCTCTTTTCCCAAAGAGAAAGTGCTAATTGCCTAATGCTATTTTTGTTTTTGTTTTTCTAGTCGGCTCTACGATTTTGGATAATGATTCACTTCACTGATCTTACTTCTTCAGTGGTTAACACTTAGAGTTTTGAAAAGTGACTTGGGTAATTATGGATGTTACAGGGGTCAATTTCTAATTTTTGATTAAAACTATCTTCAACGTAAAAACCTCTCAGGATTCAAGCACTCATATTGCTTAGACTGAAGCCAAAGTTGGGGAAAAATGAATTAACCTAAAGAAAACTCTACAGTAAATAATATTATAGATGTATGTAATGAAAACTGTGAAGGTGATACTTGAAAGAAGGAAATATTGTGAGCTTCCTTCTTCCTCCATCAAACAGGTTACGACTAGGACTCAGCCTTGGCTTGTGTTGCTCTACCCTGCTCCTTTCCTCTGCCCAGCCAAGCCTGCACAATGTATTCACTCACTTCTCTGCAATGAAAGTTTAATTATGCCACTACAATTGGCATAAGTGATCAGATTACTGGAATCTTTATTTGTAGTTAACAAATATTTTAGTAAACTTAATAGCATATCCAATCCCCTTTTTAACAGTTTTATAAAATTAACAAATCTTGCCCACAGACAGGTCTTTGGATCTCAATTCTCTACTGATTCACTCCTGCAGCTTCACACATGCATTTTTCATATGCCTTCTTAGAAATCACCTGTATCCCAACCATGGCTTTGACCTAAAACTAGAAGTTGAAGTAAACAAACATGTTTCAGATCAGTTCCGTAAAAGTTGTACCCAAATCGACCAAGAGGCTGAGGCATGTCCTGATATTGCCTTAAACATAAATATCATCATTGGTAAATTTTTATTTATGGCAGGCTTTGCTACTTCCAGAAAGTTGCAACAAATGCAAGCCTTCAGCAAGGAAATGAGAAATCCTCTTGCTATCCCAGGGTTGATGTGGATTCACTTACTGCAGAATATGTAAGGCGAACATTATTCCCATCTTAAAACAGACACAGAGGCTGGGTACAGTTAAAGAATCTGGCTGTGAAATTCTAGGAGATGACCAGGACAATAAATTGACTAAATTTGATTAAGATCAGGAAGTTGACAAACAGGACTTTCAGAAATATTTCTTCTTTCCTTTCCCAACACAGTACATCTTCAATAATCAAACTGCCTAACAAATAATGCCTATCTGGAGTGAACATCTTCCAATGGACCTGGAAGTGACTCAGGGATCCTTGAGTACAGCCTTCAGGGAATCTGTTTGTGCCTCTCTAGTTCTACATGATGTCCTGGTTGTATTTGTGACTTAGAAACAGCTAGCGAGACTTGGAGCTATACAGTGAAAGCAAGGTGGGCCCAACTAGTAAGAGGGCTCTGTGATAGAAAATACTTAATTGTTTGGATTCCACATATTCTACTCATTAACCCATGAGAGGGAAGCTTTTTCCATCTCCTCTACTTACCCCCCAAGTTTTGGTTGTCTCTCCTTCCTTGGTCTCTCCCTCAGCTGTGAGTTCCATGGGCTCACTGCTCCCTCCTTACCTATCTCCAACAACCCCTTGGGTTTACAGATAGTAGTGAACAGTGAGTTTGGAACTAATTCTTGATGATTCAGTTATGCCTCTGGGCCTGTATCCTCATGTATGAATTTTGGGAAACAGCAGTACTTACCTCATGGTGCTTCAGGAAAATTTAACAAGATGGAGTATCTAAGGCACTTCATAAGCTTTTTTTTTGGTACAGAATGCTCAGCTGGTATCCATTTAATAAATCCTCTTATTGTAAAGAGTATTTCTCCCCAGGGAAAGAAGTAAATCTTCAGAGTCCTAAAAAGCAATACAATCAATGAAAACATATCCCTAAAACACATTTTAATGAAAGAAAAAAAGAATCACATTTAACTCATTAACTGAAATACTACCTGAACACTGTTGATGGTGTTGGGCTGTTCTTTCAGTCATTGATTTCAAAGAGATCAAAATCCCAGCCAATGAGCTAGCTGGGCACACTTCATGTTCCTGGTAGTAAAGTATGAGTCTTTTGATTTTATTTTTTTCTGTATGTAAGCCAAGAATTCATATATAAATGAGGCTTGGTGCACAGTCTTTAGTTTTCTTGTCAGGTTACATTTTCTGTAAGATCCAGGAGTCTTCCAGGCTACTCAGATCACCCCCCAGATTTTGTGTCTTTAATTGTCATAGGTTTCTTTAGTAAGACATTCAGAATTTTGGCTGATGTGCTGAAGAGAAAGAGTGTGTGAGTAAACTTAATAACAGTAGGAGACTAAAGGCCAAGTACCAGGACTTTCATGATTAATTAGCAGTGGTAAACAACTCCTGTCCTCATCCTATTCTCCTTTCTCCCCCTTTTATACACAGTGATGTGAAATGTTATATAAGAAGCCTGAGTTCCTCTATATAGTGGCAATTAGCTACAATTCAGGAAAGTAAGGGATCTGAATCATAAGAGGTTGACAAATACATTTACAAATTGAGGTCTTTTTCACTGGCTTCCTCCTCACTAGCCTTAATGTTTTGACATCCAGTTGAAACACAGAGGACAGCCAGGAAGCAGAAATTAACATATATCTCTTTTGTTTTCAATCCAAATAACCTTTCTTTCTGAATTTGTCCTATCTTTAACTCTCTCCACTAAGAAGAATGAAATTACAATGATAATTTTCTTTTTTAAATAATTTGTTATTAACATTATTTACCTGTTTCCTTCCAAGTTGTCTTAGAAGAGGTTGAGGACTTTTTCTCTTAGTGGGTTTCATGATTATAGATGTGGTAGTATTTTGCATTAGAGAATAAAGGAGATAATCTATTTCTGTTGCCACAAAAAATGTTGAGAGGACTGGGGAGATAGCTCAGTGGTCTAAGTACCTTTCTGGCAAGCACAAAGACCAGGGTTCAATCTCTGGTACTGCATGCAGTGCAGGTCCTGGAACCAGCCACAGAAACAGGGCAAGGTGGCACATGCCTATAGTATCAGCACTGGGGAGGCTGAGACAGGAGGATCACTATGAGTCTGAGCTGCACAGTGAGACCCTGTACAAAACAAATAAACAAAAAGATTTTTTTTGAAGTTGAGAAAACAAGAACATGTCTCTGTAGAATGTCCTCTAGAATTTGACACAGGGAGGGTAAGAGGATGTCTTCCAAAATGTGATGGTCCTTGTTCAGCCAAAATAGCTCAAGAAATGGCCATCCACAGCCAGGCATGAGAGTGCATGCTTATAATCCCAGTACTGGGAGGGCTGAGGCAGAAAGATTGCTGTGAGCTAAAGGACAATCTGGCCTGCATAGCAAGTTCAAGACCAGCTTGAATTACACAGTGAGACCCTGTCTCAAAGCACACACGAAAAAAATAAAAAATAAAAAATAAAAGAAAGGCCATCTTCAGAAAGATAGGGCTGCTGTAAAGAAAGGTCTAGTCACAAAGCTTGAATTTATGTTTGTCAATGAAATTTCTTTTCCTAAAATTAAAAAAAAAAAAATCCAAACCTCTACCTACTATCACTCATTTCACCTATTCATTATAAAATATATTTTCAAGAAATGTTGAAACCATCTGCAGAGGGGCTATGGAATTTAACTTTGGTAGCAGATTGACCTTGCATCTGATTTCAATCCTTCCTACTAATGGGTTGGACACAAACACTGCTACAATTCCCTCTTTGAGTGTCACGAAGCATGTGGTAGAGACACTGGTTGGAATCCCAGGTGTCCTTTGGAACTGTCCAGCAGCAGAGAGGGAGGCATCTGGATTTGCACCAAGTTTATGCTCATATTAGCTGACAACATAATCTATTTATACAAATATGCTAATGCATCATTGTAAGCTAAAAGTATAATCAGAGAAAAGTTCAGCTCACCTGCAGATGACACACCTTTGTGCCTTCGGCTCTTCTTTCCTCAATTCAGCTCTCAAAGATAACTCAGCGTAAAAGGGAAACTTCCTATTAGGTGTAATTATTATACACACTGAAGAGCCCAACAGATAAAAGATAACAGAGGGAGCAATTCTAACATGACTTTAAGGTATTCTCTAATCTGGCAGATTTCTATTAAAAGCACTTAGTTCAAATGAGCATGTAGACAGAGTTTGAGGCACAAAATATACATGAATCATTTCAACTTCTGACCAAACTGTTACTTCTTTTCCTTCATACTCAATTTGTTTGATTAAAAATTAGGTAAGAAAATACATTATCACAGTGTTAGAAAGCAAGATCTGAGAAACTTAATAAAGAACAATGCTTATAATTTATGGAGATCTAGAAAGAAAGTTTCACATCTATTGGTGGTATTCACATTGCAAAAAGACAACTGGAGAAAGCAGAAGAGGAAGAAGGGATAAAAAAGAAAAAAGGAATGAATTAGTCTTTAGTCTGGAGAAGCTTTACCCTGTGGAATTATCTTAAACAATTTACTGTTTCTTTTAGGAGAACAATCATCAGATAGTTGTTGGTCTTGTCCTTGCTTAGGTTCTGTAGGTCTGCAGTTATTCATCTGAGCATCCCTGAAGTAGGGAGTAGCATACCTTGCCTCCTCACTTGGGAGAATGTGAAGGAAGTGTCTGTTGTGCTGGCTGGCCATTATTTTTTAATTTCAAAAAAGTAAAATATATTCTTATCTAATCTCTATCAGGAGGAAGCTCTCCAAAAGACAACATTCCATTTCTTTCTCAATATATATATATTTTACTACATATCTACATGGACCTGGAAATGGCAACTTTAAGCACAAAAGGTTGGATGCTACTTATGCCTTGACCAATCAGAAAATCCTCAGATAAAGATCAACCAACCTGTTCATACCCATACAACAAGTATTTAATGAAACAATGTGTTATCAACCCAACGTTTGTCTATACATAAAGATTTGTCTTTGCTATGCTGTATATGTTACAGAAAGGTTTTTGACTGATAAGTGCCTATTACAAACATATTTTATAAAACAATAATTATCTGCCTATAATGTTAGGCAAGCTGCATGTACTTCAACTGGAGCAATAACGAGATGAAAACATGGTTAAAAATTTGTCATAAAAGCATAATGTTAAATTATCAAGGATATTTAACAACAACATCTCTTTTCCTATGTTTAGCTACATAATCTCCATTTCATATTATTTTAGAGAAAGAAAACTTCATTGCATATTCTAGCAAAGTGTGTCGGTAGGGGAAGGTTTAACAGAGCCAGAGAGAATGTGCAAGGAGTGAGAAAGTGAATTGATGGATGGATGGTTAAATGAATATAAATGAACTGACACCTTTACAGGAAAATAACATTTCTTTTCTTTTTTTATTCTATAGATCAGTGGGTTTTGTATCTGTAATTCTTTCATATCAGCAAAGAGGAAATAAACTCTCATGTAAATCATTTCCCCCCCATCTGGAGCATATTAAAATCATGCCCCTTTTTTTTTCTTTTAAGCAGACTCTTTTTCCCTATTTGCTTATCAGTTCATCCACCATTACATTTTAAATGAAATTGCAAGACCCTTGTCCCTCCCCCAAATTTCAGCCCGATGTAGGAAAGTGGAAAGCAGACTTTTCTTGCTTTAGAATAGTGACCTAGATTCAATTACAGATAGATCCAGAAGAGAGAAGTGATACCTCACAATTTTCTTAGGTCTTGAAAAAAAAAAAATTAGAAATCCCAAAACAATACTTAATGGAAAAGGAGCTGTTTATTTCTCCATTTCCCACCTTTCCCCCCATTCTTAATTGTATTGTGTTGATCCATTTAATTGTTCTATTATAATATCAAAATAGGTTTCCCACCAAATATTCCAAGTCCTCAAAAGAAGAATTTGAAGGAAATTTCAGAGTTTGGATTTTGAGGGTAAGTGTCTACACAGGGAATGTGTGTAATTCTGCAAATGAAACCCAGACAAGATGAAAAAAATTACATAAAAGGCACATTTTATCCTTATGTCTCTAAAAAAGCAAGCAAATTACATTACAAAAGTACACCGATTATGATAGCACTGCAGACAAAGCAATGAACAAAAAAAAAAAAAAAAAACAAACGCATATACGTTTTATTGCTTTTCCAATTACTGTAGAAAAATGTGGTCAAAAGAAATAGAAGATCCTGTGATTCTGCTTATTGACTTTTATCACTAAATTAAGCATATAAATGACCTTAACGGGTGGCTTGGTATATTAAATTGTAAAAAAGAAGAACAATGATTCTCTTTTCTTCTCTTCCCTCTCTGATCTCAGCCTGAAAGGAGTCTCCTAGAGATAAGAGAGATGGGATTCGGTCCGCGCTACGCCGGTTGTCCCTGCCTACCAGCTAGCGGGAAACAGTTGCCTTCTATGCAAAATTTCCGTTCAGGGTTGACAATAAGCGGTGTCCAAGGGGCCCGTTGCCCTCCACCTCCACCTCCCTTCAGACAAAGAAGCCAAAGTCTGCCGTCCCAAAACCAGCGCGGCAGAGAAGCTCTAAGGTGCACAGGGCGAGGCGGGCTGCTGCGTCAGGCGTGGACACTGCACCCCCGCTGCGGGATTGGGGCGCCGGGCGCAAGAAGCGGGCAGAAAGAAGCTCGCGTCTGTGCGGGGGCCCAAAGTGAAAAAGCTAGAAATCTCGAGGAAGTTACGGAGTGAGGTGAAGGAAAGCAGAGCGAGGAAGCTGCGTGGTCCTCAAACACTGCCCATGGTGATAGCCTATTTTAGACCTTGGGAAAGAAGGCTGTGTTTGGGCGCCCCGAACACTCTAGGACGTGGCGGGATGTGGGCGGACGCCAGGCCCTGAGGGAAGGGTTCCCCGGCCTCGAGAAGCGCCCGGCCAGGAAACCGGTGGGGGATTGTTTCATTTCAAAGTGAAAATCTGCAGGCTTTGGGAAACGATATTCAAAAAAGTATATAATCTCCATATGCCGCTCAATGGAGGATCCTCATAATTTACAGCGGCAGATAAGGCTAGAGGGTGTAATAAAAAATCTGAAGCCCTCCCCTCCCCCTCACCGCCTCCCTGGAATTGCACCTTGGGCAGCGGAGCAGAATCCGGAATGTGAACTTCTCCCGACATATGTTTCCCGCAGATAAGTAAACAATCTGGACGTGAAATGGAAATGGTAATTAATGCAGTAATGCTGTTACACCTCGAGTGTGCAAATCCCATTGACTCGCCGCGCCACTGGGGGTGCCGGGCGAACGCAGACCCGCGGCGAGCGCCCAGGCGCCCGCTCCCTCCCTCCTCTTTCTTTCCTCTCGCAATCTTCGGGCGGGGGGTCCTGCGAGTCCGTCTGTGGCTTGGCTAGGCTTGCAGAAGCCAGGAGCATCATAGCGGGGTTCAGAAGGCCTCGCACTTGGCCTTCCGCCCGCTAGGCAGGTGCGCGGTGCCGTGCCCGCTGCAGCTACACCTCTCGCTCACCTCCCTCCGATTCTCTCCACAGCTCTGGGGCCGCAGCGCGTCGGGGCTCAGAAGTGCGGTCGGGCTCGGAGTGGGCTCGGGACAGCGCAGTAAAAGCTCTCCAGTAGGGAGCAGCTGGGGCTCAGCTCCCGGGAAGTGGAGGGAACTCCTTCTCCCTGGTGCGGCCCTAGGGGTGTGGCCTTTCTAGTCAAGTCTTCCAGACCGACTGGTAGTTTTCCTAAAGTTACTTCCTATCCTTGTCCGCGACGCAGCGATCGCTTGCGAACTGCTTTTCCTCCGGACTCTAGTGCAAAAGTTTAGAGATGGCCGTTGGCCGCTAGAGTAACGCAGCTCTTCCACTTTGTAGCAAAAGGAAAACTTGCAGGCTTCTTTTAGCTTCTGTTTGGCCCCGGGTGCCTGTTTTTTTCCTAACGTACACCAGGGAGGATGCCCAGTGTAAAGAACCTGAGCAAAGAGGATGGAGAACCTGGGAGGATGGCCCAGGGACGCTTTATACTTGCATGGTCTTTCCCGGTTCCAGTGCATAAGTTGATCTCCCCGGCCCCAGAACGAATGCCCACTCTGCAGCAATAAAGACTAGGAGCTGGGCTAGGAGGGAAGTAAAGGCCTTCTCTTCTTGACTCCAGGCTCCTTTCCCAGGGTCAGAGCAGATATCCCAAGGCTCCAGATCCTCTAAGGCCCTTAGCCTGGGTTATGTGGGGTAACAGAGCCTCAGGTTCTGACTTGAGGTCCCAGGATTTCTAGAACCCACCCCCACACATCTGCCTCCAACTTCATTCTTTTTTAATTCCTCAGAGCAGCCCAATGCCTCTGCTTTTGGTTACAGACCAAGGCCCCTCGCAGCAGTACCAGGAAAGAAGCCAGCCCAAGTGACACTCCCAATCCTGGGTCCATGAGGGTCTGAGAAACCAGGACACAGCCAGGAGCCAAGAGAACACCTATGGGAAGAGGTGGGAACATTAGCCCTGCTGTCTCCTGTGCCCAAATCCAACTGGGCTGCTCAGCCTCTCACTGTACGCCACTTAGCAAATAAAGAGATGAGCGTTCTTAGCATGCATCTTGTGAAATACATGATATGCAAATCCAAATGTCTTGAAATTCATTGTCCACTTGAACAATGGTGACAAGGTCTGATCTGGGGAGGAGCCCAAGGAAAGGAGAATTCTCAAGGGCAATCCTGGCTCCACTGCTTGCCAAGTTTTCGGGGTTCTGGTTGTCTCCAGCTTCTCCAGAGCCACTGCGATGGAGTCTAAATCCCTAGGTTCAGCCCTAACTGTCATTCTTTATCCCCAAGCTTTAGGTCATTGGAGATTTCTGGAGGTTATCTAGCGCCTGTTTTAAAATGCAAATGTTAAAGGGAGGGTCTTAAATGTCAGTCACTCATACCTCAGTGGGATTTACTCAAGGTTGCCAGCCTTGTCCATCTTTAAAGTTAGTGGTTCTAAGGAAATTTATATTTAAAAAGAAAACTTGCAAAACTGAAAAGGAATCAAAGGTTTTTTAGAGGATCCAAAGCTAGACATGCATAAAAGACTGAGGAAGCTCTTTCAAGGAGACCAGGAACTGAAGGTGGCCAATGGTTCTGAATCTCTCAGAAGCTGGACAAGTGCACGCCTGGGGCAGAGGGCAACCAAGATTTAAGAAAGGAAACTTAGCTAAAAGTCAAAAAAACTCTACCCTGCCTCTGCCAGCTGCCAGCCGCCTCCCGCAGGGCGTGCTCTTCCACCCCGAAGCCATGGGAACAACCCAGGGGAGGAGCAGGGGTTTCCCGGGGTTTATGGTGTCAGTTTTGGAGGGTGCCGAACCTGGTAACTGTGGAACTTGCACGGGAGGTGGTGAACCCTCCCTAGTCTTGTCTGCTCCAGAGAACCCCTGGCTGCCGGAAGCGTGCCCAGCGCAGGGAGATTGGCAGATGCTCCGCGCAGGCTCGCGGGTGCGCCGCGCGCGGGCAGGTTCTGGTTCTCCCGAGGCCAAGCGTCTGAAGAGCGGAACTCCTGGCTGCTCAGGGCTGAGCTTGGCACGCTCAGGAGAAGCGGGCTCTTCGAGACTCTGGGCAGGTGGGGCGCTCCTCTCCCTATAGGTTTGCTTTAATGATTTTCTTGAAAGAAAGAGACAGTTGTGAGCAAACAGGTTTGACAGGGACGGCTTTCCTCCACACCCCCCAGGGGATTGCTTTTTGTCTGCGCCTGACTTCAAAGTCAGTAATCGGCCCCTGTCAACGGCGTGACAGGGAGGATTTGGGCTGTTTGTTAGGGCGAGTCTTGGCCGCGCACCCCAGCGGACGCTCGGCGGCCCGCAGGGCGAGGGAGGCGCAGCTCTGGCGGGCCCTTCGGGGGGTGAGGCTGGCTAGGTCTAGGCAGGGCAGACAGTTTACGAAGGAAGGAATGAAAGTACACCGGGAAGAAACGGCCTGGGCCAGATCCGCGGCTTCAAGTTCCCTGACCCACTCGGTATAACCCCCTCTCTGGAAAGGCGCGTGGGCCCTCTCGCTTCTCGGCGTCGGCGCACCCCAGTTTCCTAGAGTTCTGGGAGTTCCCAGGACCCTTATCTCAGTTTTTCAGTTTCTGCTGCCAGTCCACGAGATCTTCCCCACTCAAACCCTCCTGGTGCCTCTTTCCAGCCAAGCTCACTTCAAAGACGACGGAGCACCCTACTGGGGCTGTGTGCGCAGGTTCCTCCTCGGCTTGGGTGCTCTGTAAACCCAGGCAGCTCCAGCGCTGGGCTGTGCGGGGGAGACACCGAGACCCCGTAAGCTTCATCTAAGGAGATGTTAAAGGACACTGAGCTATGAGGGAGAGCAGAGAGGCTGACAGGACTGTCAGTTGAGGTTATACCAGACAGCAAAACCGCGGCGACTCTGTCCCAGGCTTCCTGGGCTTGCTAGGGGGCGGGAGGAGTAGCCTTCCCTACGCACCGGGAGTCCCCAGACCCGACGGCCACCAGAGGCAAGTCACTACCTAATTGTCTCGATTTGTAAGAGGGTTTTGTGATGCTAAATAAGCGTGGCTCAGCTTGCCCGGCCTCCCTCACACCTCCCCCAGCCCGCCTTTGTTTACCTTGCCTGATCTCTGGTTTATTTATCTATCTATTATTTATAGGCGTCCCCTCCTATTCAGTGCCCGTGTATGTTAATTGTGTTATACCATTTAATTCTAACATTGGTCTCAAAAGAACTCTTAATGAGAAAAGCATATACAACACGGATCACTTTGCTATTCAGCTCAGCCAGATGGACAACTGCTAACTTTTTTTTTTTTTTTAATAATGAAAATCCCCCTTTTGACAAAGGGGCTCGGATGAATAGGCTCCAAATAGCACCTCAAACACTTCTAATTGTTTTGTGGACAATATGCTAATCCTCGGGTTTTGGCTTTGGTGTCTGTTGACAGCAGTTCCCTGCACCTCAAGCCACTGACTCCTTTGGAAAGGTTGGGGCAAGTGCACAAACCCCTCAAAGGCAGCAGAAACTGGATGAACCCCTAGACTGCTCCCCCATCCAAAGCCAGTGGGAAGAGCATGCAACCTACAGAAAACAGGCATGAGTGTGGGGAGAAGACTGGGGGAAACTGGAGGTGAGGAGCAGCACCCTTCAATTCTGAGAGCAAATTCCAAGGAGTTATGTTGGATGATACTAGAGTTCCTTTTCTCCTTAAGGAAAAACAGTAATCTTCAAGAAAATATATACCAAGAAGGGGAGGAGAAGGGTTCATTTTCTTATTTGTTAAATAGCAAAGCCTCTGAGTTATTTAACTTTTGTGATTTAAAAAGAAACCTCATTGCATGAGCTGTAACAATATCACTTTCTTTCTCTCTTTTCTCCCTCAGGGTCTTTGTAAAAATCCTCTGACAGTTGGGACTTGGACCTCCATCACGTTTTTCTACATTTAAGTTTTAATGTTTAAATTTAGGGAACAGTATGAAGACCCAGGTCCCCAGAAGAGACAATAGCAGTCTTCCCAAATAATTAAAAAATGAGTATTAAAAATCGATGTCACCCACCTCACCTCTTGCTCTGAATTTAAATACCTACAGCAGGCAACACCTGCAGACATCTGGCTCCCAGGAGAGTGGCACTTCTCCCCAAGGCTTTGGAGTTTGGTGTTTTTAAAAAAGCAAATACACCCAGAACTCAGGCTTGGGTCTGCTATTGTCTTAGTTTATTCACTTCTTGAAGTGGTCTGACCCCTTTGTGAAGACGGGAGGAAGAAGTGACTTCCCAGGGAGTAATACCTTTGTTTAGCTTCTAAAGCAAAAGGTAATACTCAGGGTGCAGTCCAGAAAGAGTCTAGACTCTAGGCCCTTCACACCCAACTCCCAAGGCCACCAAGTTTGGTCCCAGCCTTCTCTGCTAGAACCACTCAAAGCACTCTCAGCCTCCCGGGGGGTGGACCTGACTCTTCGCCCGCCCCCGTAGACCTGCGGCCTCCTGACTTGATTTTATCACACCAAAGGTTACTTTTTGCAATGACAGATTGTCTTTATTCAAAATGTCTTTGTTCAACAAATGAACAGGAGTGACGAGGTAAAATCCTTCTAGGTACATTTCCAAAACATCGTCAAAACACTTATGACCATTTAGGATGTTTTCATTTTTTGTTCACTTTCTACTTCCTGACTTCATAATCCGACATTCTGTCTAAAAGTAAACTTAGGTCTCTAGGAGAACTGCTTTACACAAAGTAAATAGCCATGTGGGTCCTTTTTGTTTTTCTTTTAAAGAAGCAAACACTATCATAGCATGGTTTTAAATAGAAATGTTTCTTTTTTTGTAATTTTAAACTTTTAAACCTTTCCCCACATACATACATGAAAGAGCAAATGCTGCCTAGTTGTGTCTGATGGCAACACACAGAGACATAGCTATTTCTTTTCTCCAGGGGAGCAAATGAAAAAAAAATATGCATATTCTAGATATAATGTCAGGGTCTGGAGTTTCAAGTCCACAGCCTCTCCCAGAAGAGTGAAGGGGACATAAATAAAACAAAACTGCCTCCTTTTTTTTCTTTTTTCTTTCTTTCTTTCTTTTTTTTTTTTTTTTTGTCCAAAGGGGGTAAGTCAAAGATTTGTTTTGGATAAGTTGGGATAGGGGCAGCCATGTAGCTGTCACAACATTTGCTCAAGTTTCTGGCACCTGTCTGCGCCTTGGGTCCAGGAGGAGCCCCTCCCTTCCCTGTGGAAAAGAGAGGCAGAGTCTGGGGTGGGATATGGGGCAGCTGCAGGGCTGACCCAGAGGCATCTGCAGGCCAGGGGTAGGTGCAGAGGACAGGGTACAGATCCCCCTTCCAGGACACCCTTCAGGTCCGGGCCAGGCTGGGGTTACATGGCTGTGGCATGGGCTGAAGAATAAGGGTCTATGCCAGTCTTGGTCATGCCTGGGAAGAGGATGTAGGCGACGGGGGGCTGCAAAGTGGAGGCAGACCAGGCGGTACAGTTACAGGGCACCACGTAGCCCGGGTTGGTTGGGGACGGGTGCGTGTGCGTGTGCTGGCTGGGGCAGCTCAGGCTGCCGAAGGCGCCGTTCTGGTAGCCCAGGGAAGACGCGTAGGGCAGCGCGCTGGTGGCCAAGGTGTGGGGCACTTCACCCATCTTCTGGATGGCACTCGAGCTAAACTGCGCGGGGTCCAGCAGGGAGTAGGGCGCCGAGGCCGGCGGCAAGAAGGCCCGGGCTTTCTCGGGCGCGCTCAGGAGGCCGTCGGAAGCCCCCACGGGCAGGCCGGCCGCCTTGAGCGGGTCCGTGTCACCCAGGTAGGGCAGGGGGAAGACATACCTGTCCTTCTTGAGTAGGTTCTTGGGCTTGCGCCGTGGCCGGTACTTGTAGTCGGGGTGTTCCTTCATGTGTTGGGCACGCAGCCTTTTGGCTTCGTCAATGTAGGGCCGCTTCTCTGCCTCAGACAGAAGCTTCCATTCGGCGCCTAGTCGTTTGCTGATCTCTGAGTTGTGCATCTTGGGGTTTTCCTGGGCCATCTTGCGCCGCTGGCCCCGGGACCATACCATGAAGGCATTCATGGGCCTCTTGATGTGGTCTGAGGGTTTGGACATGGTCCCGGTGGCTAGTCGGGCGGGGTGGGGAGTGCAAGGGCGCAGTGGGGAGAGTCTGAGCGCGGCTGGCGGTCTGTCTGTCGGTCCGCAGCCCGAGCTCTGCGCTCCCCTCGCCTCGGTGCCGCTGAGGGGAAGCCAGAAAGGACAGCTGACCCTGAAAAGTTCAGCTGATCATGCCAGTCCTAGCACCCAGGCAGCCCCCGGGGGGCAAGCGGGGGCGGGAAGGGCTTGGGATAAGAGGGCGTACTGCAGGGGCACTGGGCTCCGGAGACTGGGGCCCAAGTACCGGAGTCTCCGGGATTAAGTGGCCAGGTAATTTTCTGACGAGGGCAAGATGCTCCTCCTTCTCTCACTCTGCACCTTCGCCTTCTCCCGTTCCCTTCTCTCTGCTGGCGTAAGTCGCCTTGGCTCCCCCTCCCGTGGCTTTGCCGGAGCTGCCTGGTTTAGCCCTGCACCTGGCTGAGAATGCAGGGAGGCTGGTGAACTGGAGCCAAAAGCGGCGAAGTTCAAAGGCGAGGTGGGCCGGGACCGCACGCACTCTGACATAAGCGCGGGGCGGCGACTCCCAACCTGGGCGCCAATCAGCAGCGGAGCCGGCGAGGGGCGCACCTGCCACCGCGCGAGTAACTGAGGGAAGGAGCTGATGGGGGCGGGGAGAGGTGTGAGGCGGAGGCCGGCGCAGAGACCGACCTGGCTCAGGACTCGGGGCGCGGGCCCCACATCGTCTCCGACGGTGTCAGAAATTAAAAACTCTTCGAACCTTTCTGGGTCTTGCGAGAGAGAATTAGGACGTTGAATACAAAGACCCGGTGAGCGGGGCAGCGAGGGGAGAGCTCATGTTGATAAATAGGACAGCCTCTCCATGAAATGCAAGGACAGCAGTCCTCCACCCCTTGTAAGAGAGCCTTGGAAGTGGAAAGGAATATATCAAACTCAGGGTAAAAGCGAAATAAACTTTTCGTGCCAGACCCTCTACGGTCCTTTGGCGAAGACCGCCTGCTACTCGGTCTCCACCCCTGCCAGGGATGCGGTGCGCAAGCTGCCGCTGGGCCGCCGGGTGCCCAAGCCGTGGGCCAGGCGCCAAAGTCGGGACACCTTAAAATCGGCAGCGCAGAGGTTTCGAATCCCGGCCGGAACTGTTGAGCACCAAAACCCAGTCTTCACTCTCAGTGGAGTGTGTGTGTGTGTGTGCGCGCTTGTGTGTGTGCCGCTCCATCATGATTCTGATTTTATTACTAGTGTGTTCCCAAGTTGACTCCACAGATGGAGGGGTGCGGGCTGAAGGCTGGGAGTGGCGGTCTTCCGGTACCCCTTCTGCAGAAGTCCTACAGCGGGTTTCACGCTGTCTTTATATCCAGGGTAGATTTTTCCCTGAGCGTCTCTTCCCACCCAGCCAGGCTGCAACAGACTCGTTTTTTGAGTCAGACTAGCGTTCTTTGGAAAGAGAGGACGAAATAACCCGCAGAGCCAACCTTCCAGCCTGTTTCCTTTGAATAATTGCCTGCCCGGTGTGAAATGTCCTTGGGGGAAATATTTATTAAATGGAAACCATTGTCCCACGCCCGGAAGGACCTGCGTGTGTTCCAGGCTTATTGGCTTTTGCACCAGCCTCTCAGGGGAGGACAGACTAGAAAAAGCACAGCTTCTAGGCTCTGTGGAGCAAAGAGTGGGGGTGGACTGGAGTGGGGGAGGTAGGCAGGAGTCAGGAGGCAGGAAGAGTCTTTAATTATGTACAGTACCAAGTTTAAGGAAAATGTTTTGCTTCTCTGGACAATTAAAAAGATGCATGGAGTTTCTATTAACCCACTCTTCGTGGGGTTGAGACTATTCCATTTTGTAAATTGGGAAACTGAGACCGAGAAAAGATAAGTGAAATGCTAAAAATGACTTGTGGGAAGTGGTGACATCCACTATGTAGGATGCAAAAACTTTTAACACCCCCCCCCACACACACACAACGTGAGGCTGTCTGATGATTCTATGGTGCCACTCAGTCAATGGTGGAACCCTTAGCCAGACTATTGCAGCCATTGAAACCTGCCATGAAGCTAAACTGCACGGGAGAACTCATTTAGGCTTTTGACTCATTTAGGCTGCGGAGACCTGGCTTGCTTTAGCATACACCGGGGCCAAGGGCACCACTTCTGTGCAGGTGCAAGTTCAGGTGGGGATGGACCATAGATGCACTGGCTTTGCAGCCCTCACTCCATCCTGCACCCCGCCCCAGTCCCACTGTCCCATTTGTCCTTTTCTACCCTTGTTCCTTTCTTCAGAGAATTTCATTTGGCTTGGGGTCCCAGGAAGCTAGTCACGCCTTTCAGCCCAGCTGGAGGAGAATTTCCAAGCATCTGAGGCAACTCCTTCAGTTTTTATCAGTACTCAGGGTTTGTGAGGGATGATGAAAGGTTCACCAGTTACATAATTCTAACTATACCTGGTAATTCAAAAAACTTTGGGAAAGAAAAAAAAAAATAGCCCTATCTGCAGAGAAGTCCAGCATCCAGGGAGGACCAGCTAACCTCTTACTCTAGAGCCCTTCTGGGGATCCCCAAACCCACATTTAGGGTTCATGCAAACTGATTTCTTGGGAATTGCTGAAGGAGGGATCTGACACAGGTTTTGAGTCATCAGGCCACCTCATTCAAGGTAGTTTTGGGTGGACATATGCCCGCCTTCAATTTCTATTTCCTCCTCTTCTGCAGCCCTCAATCCTCGCCAAACCTCTGGAGCTGAGTCCTAGGTTTCAGTCTCAGTGCTATCCACAATCTAAACTACCCACCACCTGAGAAGGATTAATAACTGGGGCTGGGTAGAGGAGGTGTAGCAATTTGTGTGCAGAGAGCTACTTGACCTCCGGGGGTTTCAGGGCCCAGACTGCTTGGTGAGGCTGCACTGGACCAGACAGGTACAAGCATTGAAGAGAATTGAACTCTGCTATTAAGCTGGGGGCTTTAGGTTCCAAGCCTTGAAACCACTTGCCTCCTGGGAGAACCAGGCAGCCCTACACACCACTTTCACAATCTTGGGTAGCCGCGGGTTTATTCAAGATTCCCTAGCAGTAATCACGGGGCGAAGTATTTCTCCTGATTCTCGGGTCTAGCCTGGTGTAGCCTCTAACCCGTGCCTTTTCTTCTCTGCTTTCACCCTCCAAACTTTGCCAGACCTAGACCACCCGGCAGCACACCCAGGAAGAAGTCACCCCTGGGGTAGAAGCAATAGTTTCGGCCACAGTCAAAACAGGTAGGACAGAGGTCCTGGAAATGCTACCATCTCCTCTTGCTTTGGCCGCAGACTTAAGTCTGGCCCTCAAGCTGCAACTCTGCTCTCCAGAGCTAGAGGTGTCCCTGGGATGAGGTCTCTTTCCCCCGTTTACTTGAGAATCAGCGCACACTCAGTCCGCGCTCCTTCACTCTGCGCATTCACAGCAGGCTCGCCGTGCGCTGCCTCAGCCAGGTGTTGGAACCACTCAGCAGCGTTCTTTCAGGGAACCATGTCAGTTTTAGTAGAAGTGAATGAACGAGCCTAGGGTGTCAGGACCCCATCGGAGTCTCTTCCGGTTCCCCTTGACCTTTACAGCGCTCGGGGTTGGGGATGCGCCTTGTTTCCTCTTCTAGGTCCTGCCTTTCCGAGGGTCATTATCCTCAAGGATTTCATTGCCTTTGAGGAGTCTTTTGATTCCGGAACTGTCCTAGCCCCTACAGCCCTGCTCTCTCACGCATACTTCTGTTCAAGCCGCCTTCCCCAGGCTCTTCTGGACCCCTGTGGCAGCCCCTGAAGGGCCGCCAGACTTCAAGCTCCTCTAGAGCGTCGGTTGTGTGCGATTCCATTTTCGTATGTCCACAACTCTCGAGAAGGAAGAAATTCGAAGTGTCCCCTTGCTCAGAACCCAGGTAAACTTTTGTGCCAGTCACCTCACGGCTGCGGTGGTCTCCAGACGCAGCCTGGTGGAGCCCAACTCAGAAGCATGAGAGTGTGGGTCGGGGGGCGCTTGGAGACCTGCACCCACTCGCCCGGCTTCAAAGCTCCACTTCACCTTCCAGCCACCTTGGGCTCCTCTGAGTGGGTAGAAATGACCGCTCCAAGGTCCATGAGACTAAGAGATGGCTGCGTGGTGAGAGGAAGGCGCCCACCCCTGGCTTGCAGAATGCGATTGATTGGTGGCGCAGGGAAAGAGCGGCCCTGGCCCTGTGTCTTTCGCTTCAGGGCTTTGGAGGGAAATCTGGAGCTACACAGCGGACTGAAATGCTCATCCTGGCACCGCGGAGATTCCCGAAAGAAATGAAGAGGAGCTTCAGGTGCTGGTTCCGAGGAGCTTGCACTATGAACGCGCCGGGAGCACTCAGGTTTGAGCAAAGACAGCATGAATGTGACGAATCCTTCAAAGGCATACATTGATCTCAGGACATAATACGCTCTGGTCAAGTCAAAAACTTAAATTTTCTTGTTACTAAAAATGTTTTAAATATTTGGTACTCTCCATTTTCTATTTTAAAGTTCAGAGGTATCGTAGATCCCACCTCTGCCAAATAAGCAGAAGGACTCAGGACCTTAATCTTTCTAAGTAAGACCCTTCCTGGTAATCGCTCTGATGCAGTCCCTTCAGAACCCGTCCCAGCCCCCTTTAGCCATCTTGACATTTAAAAAAAATTGTACATGTTCCAGGTCCCTCCCAGTCAAGAAGGGACTGCTGCCACTAAGAAAAAAAAATAATAATAGCACAACTAAATCTTGTTCCAAGACAGATGCTTAGGCTGCCTGTGATAGAACACTCCAGCTGGTAGAGCTACCTAGGCTGAGCTGGAGAATATTTCTGTTTCAACATCTCAGCATGCCCAAGTTAGGAGAATTTTTGATGCTTCAAACTATACTTTGTGTCTGTAGATGAGATCATGTGACCCACTCGATGTGGTTTCAGTAGAGGTTTGCATAACATCTTAATACATTCCCCCCAAAATGGAAAGGTGGGTGCTTTTGCTAGCTTATTAATTTATCAACCCAGAAGCTATTTATTGTTATTTGGCACACTATGTGCCAAACCTTGTTAGGTGCTAGGCTGCAGCAGAGGTCCTTCCTGCCAGTGATCATTACAGCCAATGGGAGGACAGATGATAAACAAGAAACACATTCTTGATGTGATTCCTGCCTCTACCAGCAAGTAAATGGTAGAAGTGTCATTTCAAGCAAGTTTTTAATCTAGCTCCTGTTTTTCTATCCTGTAAGGGAGCTATAAAGGATTATTATCTGGAGTAAATGATTTCATAGCTGAAAAACTCTTATTAGTAAGGTTTTTCATATGTTTTCTGAAAAACTGAATATGGCCAGATCATACTTTTTGTTATTAAATATATGGACTTCTGATTGTAAAAGATGCTAAAAAGTTAATTAGGGGCAATGGGACTGGATTGCAGGAAGGACGATTTAATTTAGTGATAAGGAACTGGAATGTAGGAATGAACCAGTCTTATGAAGAGGAAACAGGCTAGAGGGTCATTCTCAGGAGAGCCTTGGCCATTCCTGAAAAGTTAAGGGGCACCCTGCTATAGGCAGTGGACTCCTCTTACCTTTCTCTTCTAGGAATGTGAGGAATAAAACAAGGAGCGATCATAGTTCATACAATTTTGAAAATGTTATTATTTATAACCCACAGGTATTAGCAGACTACTGTGTCCCTGATTTTTTCCACTGCGATTTTTACCTCACTAGGGAGAGACTTCAAGACCTGAAAGTTGATCCTTTCTGAAGAAAGTGAGTTAGCTTTGAGACACATTTAATACCTTAGCTGGAGAAGATTTGTATGTGAGCAAATGAGGTTTCTTATGATTTAAAAAAAATCCTGGTGGTTATAAAAAGAGGAAAGACACAATTTACTTCTAAGAATAAAAGCCAAAAGAATGTCAACATTGTATGCCTCTGCCTTGGGCTTATCGTCTCCATGTGTTTTATGTGCTTCAGAGCCCTCCATCCATTCTTCTAATGTAAGAATCCTAGGTCAGCTTTTATTGTAAACAATAGTCTTTAAAGTTCTGTGTTTGCCTAGTGCAATCGGCTAAGTTATGGCAGCATATATTCTCTTGCCAGCTTTATCACGCATTACTCACTGCAAGGATAAAAACAAATTCTGGCAACAAGTCCTAGTCAAGGATCAAAAAACTACTCCCTTTCTTACAGTATCTGCCTTTGCTCCCAGCCTAAGCAGCAGAAATAGTAGGGTAGTTAGCAGTTCCTAGAGGTGTTACGTTAAACATGCTTATTTCATATTTTTGTTATTTGTTTTACAAAAATCATTTTTACATACTCTGAAGACCAAACTTACTTATCTCTTATTTAATGAGTCATTGAAATATTTCCTTAATGAGCTGCTGGCTAAGCAGGAAGAAACTATAAAAATGAGCTTAAGACCTAATACAGCAAACTGCTGTGAGATCAAGCAAAATATAATCTCTTTTTTGGTCCAATTTTCTCATCTGGAAAATGGGGAGAGTAACATCACACTCGATGCTTATCAAACCCAATGCTGCTTACTTACTGCAGTGTAACAAATCATAGCAAAATATACTGGCCTATAACAATACATTTTTACTTCACCTGTGATTTCTGAGGGCCAAAAATCCATGCGTCACTTCTCTGGGAAATTCTGACTCAAGGTGCCTTATGAGTGAACCATAAAAATACTTCCAGTGCACAGTCATTTAGGGCTTGTCTGAGCTGGGGTGGCTTCCAGGCTCATATGTGTGGTTACTGGAAAGAGGCCTATTTCTCAGCCTCTGTGCCTCTCCCTCAAGACTGTATGTAACATGGCAACTCAATTCCCCTACTGCAGAGGGTGTTAGTACCACAGGAAAGACACTTGGAGATATTTTAGAGGGTGCTTACCACAGATTGGTAAGAGCTTTGTAGGCAAATACCATAACTCTAGGGTTGAGAGGATGGCTTGCTTTCCTGGCAAGTGCATGGTCCTGAGTTTGATCTCTGGTACCACATGCCGAGCCAGCCCTAGAATCCTGGGCATGCCAGGCTGGCCTGAAACCAGGTGTGGTGGTACATGCCTGTAACCCCAGCACTG
>NW_004524584.1:3205964-3212428 GCF_000260255.1 Octodon degus
TATATATATGCAACCAAACAAAAAACCCATAACTCTCACTGTGTGGAGATCACTATTTGATGCTCTGACTCCCCCCACCCTCCTGCTTTCCCTCATCTACTCTCAATGTGTTCTAGTATAGATGTTTTCCTGTCCTCATCAATGTTAACATTATCACACTTAAGCAAATAGTCACACTTCAGCATTTTAATATAATATAGTTAATAAATAATAATTGTTAATAGTTAACATAACAAATCATAATATGACTGTTTTATTTTCTCACTAATAATTGACTTACTTTCTCCTTACTTGATTTACATTGAGAGTGAGTCTCAATACAATTTTTAGCACACAATTTCTCATGAAGTCAGTGTCTTAGTCCTTTGTATGATGTTATAACAGAATACCAAAACAATACTCCATGCGACAGGAATCCAGAAAAGAGCAAAGGTAGCTATTTTGGTTGCTGATAATATCAACTTCAAACCAAGAAAGATTAAAAGAGATAAAGAATATCATTACATGCTTATTTGGGGAAAACTGCCAGGGGAAGAGATAACAATCACAAATATATATGCACCCAGTGTAGGAGCACCCAACTATATAAGACAAATTTTAACAGACATAAAAATTCAAATAAGTAATAATACAATTGTAATGGGGGACTTTGATCTATCTGTGACAAAAAGATAGATCAACCAGGCCAAAATCAGCAAAGAAATAACAGAACTAAATCAAACGTGAAGAAATGGACTTTGTAAACCTTTATAGAATATTTAAAGCAACAGTGTCAGAATATACATTCTTCTCAATTGCTCATGGGATGTTCTCCAAAATAGATCATGTACTATTCCATAGAACATGCTTAAGTCAATGCAAAGGAATGAAATTATCCCATGGATATTATTTGACCATAGTGCAATGAAACTGGAAATTATTGACAAAAGACAACACAAAAACACCATAAATAAATGGAAAAGAAATATCAATCTACTAAACAACCAGTGGGACACAGATGATATTAAAGAAGAAATTAAACAATATTCACAATCAAACAAAAATGCAAATACAATTTACTAGAACCTGTGGGATTCAGTGAAATATGTCTTAAGAAGAAAATAGGTGGTGGTAAATTCATACATCAGGAAAATGGAGCAAGCCCAAATAAATACTCTTATGTTCCACCTCTAGCTCCTAGAAAAATAAAAGCAATGCAAGCCCAAACCCAAAGAAGGAAGGAAATTATAAATATTAGAGCAGAAATTAATGCAATGAAGAAGAAAACAATACAAAGAAATAATGAATCAAAGAGATGGTTCTTTGAGAGAACATATAAAATTGCTAACCCCTAACCAACTGTACAAGAAAAAAAGAAAGAAAAAATTAAAATTCATGCAGTAAGGAATGAAAAGGGCTAATTCACTACAGACCCTATAGAAATTTAGAAGATAATAAATACCTATACCCAAATCTTTATTTTCACATGATAGAAAACACAGAAGAAATGGACAGATTCCTAGATACTTATGAATTAGCAAAGCTGATTCAAAGTGATATTAAAACTCTGACAAACCCAATAACAGTGAATGAAATTGAAAATGTAATAAAAATCCTACCAACAAAGAAAAGACCAGGTCCTGATGGATTCACAGCTGAATTCTACAAGAAATTTAGGGAAAATTTAATGTCAGTTTTGCTCAAACTCTTCAATAAAATTGAAAGAGAAGCAATTCTGCCTAACTCATTCCTAGAGGCAAGTATTACCCTGATTCCAAAACCAGAGAAAAAACCCAAAAGAGAGAACTTCAGGCCAATCCCCCTAATGAACATAGATGTAAAATACTCGATAAAATGCCAGCAAAGAGAATGCAGCAAATTATCAAGAAGATTATACATCACAACCAAGCAGAATTAATCTCAGGAATGTGGGGATGGTTCAATATATGCAAATCCATAAATGTAATACATCACATCAACAGAGCCAAAGACAAAAATGACATGATCATCTCAATAGATGCAAAAAAGCTTTTGACAAAGTCTAACATTCATTCATGATAAAAACCTTACAGAAAATTGGAATAGATGGTCTTTACCTCAGCCTGATAAAAGCCATCTATGACAAACTGACACACCATTTTGTCATATTAAATGGACATAAATTGAAAGTCTTCATTTTCAAATCAGAATCAAGACAAGGATATCCACTGTCATCACTCCTATTCAATATAGTTCTGGAAACATTAGCCAGAGCAATTAGACAAGAGACAGAAATAAAAGGAATAATGACTAGAAAGGAAGAAATGAAATTATCATTATTTGAAGATGACACAATGCTCTCCACTAGAAGACCAGAAAAACTCCAGCAACTTGTAGATTTAATAATAAAATTAAGTAATGGTCAATAGTGTTTTTGTACACAAACAATGGACACTCCAAGAGAGAAATTATGGAAACCATGTCTTTCACAATAATATCCAAACAATGAATTATTTAGGAGCCAATCAATCAAACAAAGGAAGGAAAAGAAATATACACTGGAAATTACAGTACTCTGAGAAAAAAGATTGAAAATGATTTCAGAAAATGTAACATATTCCTTGCTCATAGATAGGAAGAACCAACATTGTGAAAATGGCCATACCTTAAAAATTTTATACAGATTCAGTGCAATCTTGATTAAAATACCATTAGTATATCACATACAACCTAGAGAAAATATTCCTACAATCATTTGGAACCAGAAGAGACCCAGAATATAAAAAATAATTTTGAGCAGCAAAAGAAGGACAGAAAGCATCACAATGCCTGACTTGAAATTATGCTACAAACTACTGTGATAAAATCAACATGGTATTGGCATAAAAACAGACCTGAGGATCAGCGAAATAGATTAGAACATGCAGATACAACTACACACATATTCAGCCACCTTATGTTTGACAAAGGAGAAAAAAGTGTTCACTGGAAGAAAGATAGCCTTTTATTTTTTATTATTTATTTATTTATGTTTTGATACAGAAATACATTTTATTATCAAGCTTTTTGAGAATACTTACAAAAAGTGGCATGTAACAAAAAATATAAAAATGTTCTTAACAGTGTCATTATAGACTACTTTGTACATTATCAAATTTTTCTAGCAAACAGTTTTTATATAAACACAATTTGATTTCAAGACATTTTGTTTTACAGTATCTGGAGTAATAACTCCAAATTATCTGACAGTGTCTTTAAAATTTTTTTAAAACTTCTAGGCATTCAACAAAGAGTGCAATTAACTTCATGGCTTGTAAAGTTTACTTAAGTATAGCAAATGAACATAATTCCAGTTAATTTTCATCATATGTAAAACCACAGGAGGTTGCCTAGTGACTCAGAATTAATCTATTTTGTGTATGTTGATATAAAGACATACTCTGGAGAAATTTGGGGACATCATCCATCACAGAGAAAACCCATTTATAAAAAAGTTTCTCAAAATATGGTTAAATCTTTGCAGCTGCTGTGTGAGGGCATACCATGAAATACATGGAAGGTCCTAGAAATACGTAGTGTAGCACAATGGCCAGAAGTGTTCATACTAAGTGTACAAACATCAATAGCTAGTCTTCTATGCCTCAGTTTATCTCTAAGATACATAATGAATCTCCAATGTGACTATTGTGAGGATAAATTAAAACATATTAAAAAACTTAAACTTCTCTTCTGGAGGGTTAGCAACCTAAGTTTGCAGACCACAATTAGAGAAAAAGGAGGGCCGCAAGGTAAGCCAACATTTTGTCCTAGCCTTCCAAGGTCAATTAAGACTCAGGACATATGAGAACTTGTACTGTAATGTCATGTAATTCGGTAGTGTCCCAAATTTTCCGATCAAGGAGAGTGTGCCTGGGGAGAGTCACATGGAGAGAAAACATTCTCTCAGGCTTTCACAGAGAGCACATTGGCCAAGCAATGGCCGTGACTCATCCACTTGGCTGACACTGACAAAGGTTCTACAATCTGAGGTACAGGATCTCAGGATAAATCCTGAGGGGATTTCACTGGCCTTATCAGACCCGGAAGCTACAACTCTTGTTTCATAGGTCCTGGTTTACCTTGGTCTTAACCATCCAGCAGAAAAGTATAAAAACAAAGTATAAAAAGTATCTATTCATTTCAAATGCAGTTTTGAATTAGGAGGATCTGATTTTTTGAGTTCTTTGTGTATTTGTATATTTGCATATTTGTATTAAGCATTTGTTTGAGGAACAACTGGAAAACTTTTTTCCACACTGTGGGGTGTCTCTTCACTGTATTGGTTTCAAAAGTTTAAAATATTATGAAATCCCATTTATTGATTCTTTGTAACTTTTCCTGTAGGATTAAACTTTTATTCACAAAGTATGAATACAAAAAAAAAAGAAGTAAAGCCATGGTGTTATGTTGAGCTGTAGGAGAGTCAGGTCAACAATTTCTGACATTGCCAGTGAAGTGGAAGACCCAATACTATTATGGACTACTGGACTCTTTTAGAATATTTTGCTGAGTTAATATACCTATAATATTCAAATAATGGAACTTAACACGAAAAGGGGATACAGATGAATGTCCATTTTGTATCCATGTGTTCAAAATGGTTAGGATAGATATATAGTTACATTCTCTTAATGAATAGAGGGATTTGTTGTAATAGTGTTTGTAAATAGGATATCATGTCCACACCTTGTACAGCAATTAACCACTAGGAATGTATGCAATGTGTTAATTATTGAAACTGCCATATCAATTTGGTTTGAAACTGTCTCATTGCTCTTTGTTTCTCAATAAAACTATGGAAAAAAAGAAAGCCTTTTAAAGAAATGATGCCTGAAAAAACTGACTTTCTATGTGTGGAAGACTAAAATTAGACCCATGTCTATAACTATTCACTAAACTATAGTCAAAATGGATCAAAGATTTAAATATTAAAACAAAAACACTAAATCTTCTGTAGGGACAAGGAGATAGACATTTTAAAGACATAAAAATAGGTAGAGAGTACATGAACAGAAAACAAACTGCCTGGGAAATACTTCAAAGGATCAACAACTGGGATCTCATCTTTTTGAAAAGATTCTGCACATCAAAAGAAATCGTCAATACAGTCAAAAGAAAACTGACAAATTGGAAAACAATTGTAGTCAACTGTCCTTTTGGAAAAGGATTTCTGTCTAGAACACATGAAGACTTAAAAAAAAAATCAAGCCCTCCAAATTCAAAGACCCAATACAACAATGGACATCTGAGATGCATATACAATTCTCAGAGGAAGGGATACAAAAAGCAAATCAATACATGAAAAACATCATTGGTTATTCAATAAATGCAAATTAAAACAACATTGAGAGTCCATCTCACTTCAAAAGAATGACTATCATCAAGAAATCAACCAATAACAAATGCTGGAGCGGGTGTGGGGAAAAAGGAACCCTTCTCCAATGTTGGTGGGAGTGTAAACTGGTACAACTACTATGGAAAATAATGATCAGAGGTCCCATTCAACACAACCATTCCCCTCCTGGGTATTTTTCCAAAAGAAGTGAGAACATACCACAGTGATATATGTGCACTCATATTTATATTAGCACAATTTGTTATAGCTAAATCTTGGAAGCAACCCAAATGCCCAGAAACTGAGGAATGGATGAAGAAGTTGTGGTATTTTTACACAATGAAGTATTACTGATCTATAAAAAAGGATAATTCCAAGGTTTTTATTGGGTAAAGGGTGCAACTAGAGACATACTCAAAAATTAAATAAATCAGCCCCGCATATGCAAACATCATATTGTCTCCATAGTGTAAGAACCTGAAAGACCAAATAAAATCTGAAAAGTGAAACAGATACTGTGAAACAGGAAACAGTCTGTTCAAAGGGAAGAAAATACAGAGATGAGAAGGACAGGACAGGAAGGGATGGGGGAAAGAGACATATCTATGCATGTATGCAGGATAGCTTGGATAAGTGTATGGCTGATTTCGTTTGGTCTACGGAAAGGAGAAGTTAATGCTTAATTTTTTTTTCTCTTCCTATTTCTTATAACTTTTCCCCCATTTTATGAATGCATGCATCCATGTGTGCATTTGATAATTTAAACAACTGATATGAAAACAGCACTATGAGGTACAACAAATACTATGAATTCATATTATTTGGTTTAGGGAAATTCTGTATCATTTCTAATTTTTTATCATCATTTTGTATTCTCTTCAAGAAATATGCATGACTGTGTAATTTATAAATACATGAAGTAAAATTATTTCTCATGGTTTTAAGTGAAGGGAAGTCCAAATTAAGGCATTGATATCTGGCGTCCCTCCCCCATGGTACTGTAGATTGAACTCAGGATATCTATCTGTCTATCATCTATCTATCATCTATCTATCTATCTATCTATCTATCTATCTATCTATCTATCTATCTATCATCTATCTATCTATCTATCTATCTATCTATCTATCTA
>NW_004524584.1:3212633-3214829 GCF_000260255.1 Octodon degus
CCTTGTTTCAAACTCCCAGAGGGCTGGGGTTGCAGGCATATAATCATGTATCACGACTTCCAGTTTAGAGTGAGACATTTGTACTTCAGTATAACATGGTAGAGAGACAGAGAGAGAGAGAGAGAGAGAGAGAGAGAGAGAGAGAGAGAGAGAGAGAGAGACACTTTAACACTTGCTTTTGCATTAGTCCCCCTTATCCCTTCAGGTATATATTCAAGACTTCCAGTGAATACCATAGCTAAAATTTCAGATATTAACGAATCCCATATATACTATGCTTTTTCTATGTACTTATAATAAAGTGTAATTTATTAAGCCAAGCATGGTGACATATTTTTGTAATCCCAGTACTTAGGAGGCTGATGGAGGAGAATTGCCTTGAATTGCCTGTTATAAGAAAGTTCAAGGCCAGCCTGAAATACATTGAAAGACTGTTCTGTAAAACAAAAAAATAGTTTAATTTATAAATGAGTCTCAGTAAGAGATTAACAGCCACAACCAATGATAAAATAGAACAGTTATTAATAGAACAATGAAATGGGCTATCATCAAGTAAAATAATGGTTACTTGGACATATGCACTACGATGATGTTAACAGTTGCTATTACAACTAGGAAAGGCCCTAAGTGCCAAAGCATTGGGAAACAGTGGGGTTCAGTGTAGATACGGTGGACTAAAGGATGATTCACATCCAGCACAGGATGGAGTAGGATGGAGTGAAGTTTCATCATGATATTCAGGATGGCATACAACCTAAAACTATGAAGTTATATTTTTGGAAATTTCTATTTATTGTCTTTGGACTATTACTGAGTATAGGTAATGGAAATCATGGAAAGTTAAACCCCAGAGAAGGGGTTGTTACTGTGTAGTAAATCTACTCCTCAAGAACAGCAATAGTCTATTCTCCTTATGACCTAGTTATTTTTTAAAGGTCTAATGTTATGGTTTGCTTCTAGTTGTCCCCACAAAACTCAAGTAAGTCATGGGGCAGAGCCGGCTGGAGGAGCATCAAGTGGCTTGAGGGGCGGGGCCAGAGGACCAGGGTGGGGCTCGAGGGGCGGGGCCAGAGAGGCATGAAAAATTAAACTGGCAGCATGTGCTCTGCCCCGCCCCAACAGAAAAGTGGCCTTTCTTGGAAGTGTAGAGAGGGTGATCCTGGACACAGTGTCACCGCAACCCCTCCTCCAGCCCTGCAGAGCAGGACAGCAGTTTCTGTGATACAGGCAACCTGGGGCAGAGAGGAGATGTTTGGAGAAGATAGGGGTGCTGACCCTCTCTCCCGAGCAAATAAGGCTCCAGGGTCTTGCTATGTAATTCAGGCTGTTTTAAACTATAAAACCTTCAGTAACTGTGAGCTAAATAAACCTTTCCTACCCTCATTTTGAGTGTTGGGTATTTATCCCAGCAATAAGAGAAGAGTAACTAGGACACGCATTCTCCTTATGACCTTATTTTTAAAGGTCTTATCTTTTCACATGACCACATTGGGAATCAAAGGGGTCACACAGGAACACTGTGGTCACACATTCAAATTAAAACATTCAGATCAGGTGGTTGCCATTCCCATCTTTGCTCTTGTAATCACAAGGCTGTCTACTTGTCTTCTCCTTCTGGCTGATATCCCATTTATTATTTCTCACATTTTACTCCTATGTTTGTTTGGAGTGTCTTCTCCAGTCTTTTCATCAATATGAAGAGATGGCCAGACAATTACAATCAAAATGAATGAGATTTAGGAGTTCCACTGCTCTAATTTGGAAGCCACTTCTCTGTCAAGTGCTTGGAGTCTCCATCTTCACATAGAATATTTCCTTCATTTCTCTCCTGTGTTGCAGTTCCAGGTTCTTTGTCTTCTCCTCTTAGGTTTCATCTCCATGTTTTTTGGCTTGCAGGAATACCACATTTTCACTTTTGTCCCTACTCATGTTTTTGGAGCTCCTCTCTTTCCTAACTTAAGAGGTAGGAGAGCATTCTCTCTCCTCTTCCTCTGGGAGCCAGTGCACTCAGGCTGCCTGTTGACAGTCTTGCTCTCAGAGAAGTCATAGATGTTTCTCTACCCTAACTAACTAAAACTCTCCTTAAGAACTAACTAAAGCAAGATCTATGAAACAAGAGTTGTAGCTTCTGGGTCTGATAAGGCCAGTGAAATGTCCTCAGGATTTATCCTGAGATCTTGTACCTCAGATTGTAGA
>NW_004524584.1:3216575-3223261 GCF_000260255.1 Octodon degus
GTATTCAAAGTGGTTAGGATAGATATATAGTTACATCCTGTTAATGAAGAGAATGATTTGTTCTAATGATGTTTGTAAATAGGATGTCGAGTCCACATCTTGTACAGCAATTAACTGCTAAGAAGAATGTATGCAGTGTGTTAATTATTGAAACTGTCCTACCGATTTGATTTGAAACTGTCTCATTGCTATATGTTTATCAATAAAATTATGGAAAAAATAAATAAATAACAACAAAAAATAAAATAAAAGGTTGATCTTTTTAAGTTCTAAAAAAAAAAGAAGTAAAGCCATGCTGTTATGTTGAGCTGCAGGGGACTCAGGTCAACAATTTCTCACATTGCCAGTCAAAGGAAGACCCAATACTATTATGGACTACTGGACTCTTTCAGAATATGTTGCTGAGTTTGTGCTCGCTTCGGCAGCACATATACTAGAATATTTTGCTGAGTTAACACACCTATAATATTCAAATGACGGAACTAAACAAAAAAGGGGATACAGATGAATGGCCATTTTGTATCTGTGTATTCAAAATGGTTAGGATAGATATATAGTTGCATTCTCTTAATGAATAGAGGGATTTGTTGTAATAGTGTTTGTAAATAGGATATCTTTTCTGCATCTTGTACAGCAAATAACCACTAGGAAGAGAGTACGCAATGTGTTAATTATTGAAACTGTCATACCAATTTGATTTGGAACTGTCTCATTGCTATTTGTCTCTCAATAAAATTATGAAAAAAAGAAACATAAAAATGAAAAAAAATAACTAGCTAGAACATTAGTGACCCATCCTTCCTCCAACCAGGCTCCATCTCTTAAAGCACATTTAGCTATTGAACTCACTAGTAGATGACCATACTGAAGACTGTGGCACTCCATGACCCAGTCACCTTTGATCAGCTCCACCCTCCTGAACAAAGGAGGCTTCTAGGGGACTTTTTAGACCTCAACCCTAACAAGGGGGTAGTTTGGCAGAGGAAGAAAAAGGATCTGTGCTTCCTGGCCTTTGGCCAAATGGATTTCATTTGGACCAATGAGGCAATACTGAAATTTGAGAACAGGCAATTTACAGCAGAAAGTAATTGAAGATTAGACAATTGTAGCAGGTAGGAGCCAAAAATTAATGAATTTTCTTACTCATTTTCTTCCTTTTAAAATATTATTTTATAAGGATTTACTCACAAATCAGGTGATAAGAAATGCAGGAGATTTGTCCACACACTAAACATTGAAGAATCTGACTGAGGGCCTGGACCCTAATATCCTTCATGAGTCCAGCTGAAAACCTAGAGTTCATAACAGTGCCTCCTAGAAATCCAACTGGAGGCCTAGAGTTCTTACTCAATTTTTAAAAATGTATTTGGTTGTTACAGGGTCTCACTATGCAGCTTGGACTCATGGTGATTCTCCTGTTTTCAGCCTCCCCAGCACTGGGACTACAGGCTTGCGCTACTACGCCTCTGTGGCTAGCTCAGCCCACTCTGGTGGTGGGACTGGCGTGGCATGTGGTGCCAGGGATTGACCTGTTGTCCCAGCATTTGCCTAAGCTTGTCTAAGCAGGCACTTTAGACCACTGAGCTAGCCTCCCTTATTCATGTTTTGTTCCAGGTTCTATGCACAAGCTCTTTTACTTAACTGTTTAATATACAACAAACCTTTGTAGAATGGTCTGTTCTTTTCTCTACTTTGAGTATGAGGAAATAGAATCACAAAATGATTACACAGGACTTGCCCAAAAGTTAGAAAGATGGATCCACAATTTAGGGTCAGGTGTCTCATCCTTCCTGTCTTGATTGTTTTCACTATAATCCTGTGTGAATTTGGATGTAACTTAATTGTGATAGAAAACAGAGACAACTGTCTAAGTTCTTGAGGGCTAGGTCTTTACAGAAGGCTTCCTGGACTAAAGGTCTTTACTCTCATCATTTATGAAAAATAAAGAGGGATTGTGTAGGCTGAGAAGAGGAAAGGAGGCAGTTCTGGTGGGAGATATGTGCATTGGGACAGGTATACAGATGGCATGAAGGACTTCCTTGAATTGGGGAAAGATCAATAGTAAGGTAGACCAGATCCCAATGGTATTGGGTGGCAGAATGAGAAACTGACAATCTATCAGATGGTAAGAAAAATTATGATTGGAGATGAAGGGAGAGATTAAAAATCAGATTTTAAGAAGTTTAGAATGAAAGTAATATATAGCTGAATGATGATAGGAAGAAATAGAGTTATTGTTGTTGTTGTGTTTGTAGTGGTTATTCATAGTACAAGATCCAGACATGATATCCTGCCCAAACACTATTAGTACAAATCTTTCATTGAATTAAGGGAAGTAACTTTATTAAAAAAAGGAAGTTATGTGGTATTTATTTACTATTTTTACTTATTCTGCACATGCAATTGCAATAGCTCTGTTAATGCAACATTTTTCTGTAAATTCCTCTAAATTCTTACTTTTATAAAAAAGAAGAATATCTAGTCTGCTGCTTATTTTTGTCTGTTATTGTGGTTTTAACCGGATATATCTTTGAGCAGTTCTTTGCTAAAACTATTTTTAGATTTGTACTTGTGGTGTTAGAGTCAACTGATTCCTTTTATCCACCTATATTCAGGAGCTAAATTCAGTAGAATAAATTTAGCAGTGATTAGCCTATAGCAGTGATGGCATTCACTGATACAAATAGCCTACAGCGGCATGAATGCTGTAGGTAGAGCATAAACCAGGGCAACCCATTTATAACTCTTGGATTATAATTTAAAAGATAATCTCAATCCTCATATTTCTTAATAGTTATTATGCCCTGAGGTTCTTTGTTTATTAGCTTCCACATTGGATGCCAAATTATAAGAAAAAGAAACTATCTTGGAATGGCCTGGCAAAGATCTTTTAATGTCCATGCATGTCACAGGACTGGGGTTAATACCTAGGCCTGTCTGATTCTATTCTACCCTAACATACCATTAAAATAGTTGTTAAAAGAGTCTAAATTGTGGGCATATTTATTCTACAAATGAAAGTAGATTTGAAGTGACTAGTGAAGAAGCCTAGAAACTTTGTAGGCTTGGTTGATTGTATAGAATCCTGTTCTCATTAGAGAACCACACTATTGTGATTCTAATTTACTAACAAAAGTATATGACCAACAGTAGTGACTTTTCAGTCAACAGTTATTTTCTGCATTCTTTCCTGTCAATGGAATCTTGCTTTTTGTTTTCATTTCTTAGGGGTTGTGTAATTGAACTGAAAATAGACTCTTTATTTACTTGCCAGTGATTTATTTATTTATTTATTTTGCCTTTATTAATTTTATTTTTATTTTTATTTTTGGTAAAACACATTTTCTATTTATTTTCACATTCCAAAGAGGAAAACAAATACATATGATAACAATAAAATTCTTCACAGGAAAATTTGCATGGGTTTAGGTACACAATTTCTGTACAAGTATAGGCAGACATCATCAGATTTGTACTATCACATACATATGTTATATTCATGTAGTATTTCAAAGCTTGTAGACCAAAAATGTTATATTTTTTTCAACAAATAATACACTGCATACATTCTTCCCAGTGGTTAATTGCTGTACAAGATGCAGACCTGTGATCCTACTTACAAACACCATTAGAACAAATCATTCTATTCATTAAGAGAATGCAACTATATATCTATCCCAACCACTTTGAATACACAGATACAAAATGGACATTCATAGTTATATCCCAATTTTTTTAAGTTCCGTTGTTGAATATTATAGGTGTGTAAACTCAGCAAAATATTCCAAAAGAGTCCAGTAGCCCATAATAGCATTGGGTCCTCTGTTTAACTGGCAATGTCAGAAATTATTGACGTGAGTCCCCCACAGCTCAACCTAACAACATGGCTTTACTTCCTATATTTCGTCTTCATACTTTTCCTAGCCTTCTAAGGTCAATTAAGACTCAGGACATATGAGAACTTGTACTGTGACGTCATGTACCTCGGTAGTGTCCCAAATTTTCTGATCAAGAAGATTATGGGGCCAAAGAGGAAAGTGATTGATGATGTAGAGTGTGCCTAGGGAGAGTCACATGGGGAGAAGACACTCAGGCTTTCACAGAGAGCACATTGGCCAAGCATTGGCTGTGACTCATCCACATGGCTGACACTGACAAAGGTTCTGCAATCTGAGGTACAGGATCTCAGAATAAATCCTGAGGGCATTTCACTGACCTTCTCAGACCAAAAAGCTACAACTCTTGTTGCACAGGTCCTGCTTTACCTTGGTCTTAACCATCCAGTAGAAAAGCCAGTGATTTATTTAAAGGTGGGAAAGTGGTAGAGTCTGATCATTGAGCAGGAGTATGATTAGGGGTGGTGTTCTAGAAAAAAATTTTCCTTACTTTTTAAAGAAGTTGCACAAGAAGAGAGGACCTCTGATTTTCTTATTTTTGAATGTTTTTGTCTGTGTATCACATCACCATGCAATTAAAGTGAACTGCTTGAGGGCAGGAAGGAACTGGCTTAAGAAAACATGTCAATAAGAAAAGGATGGGGACTGGTGAGATGGCTCAGTGGTCTAAAGCACCTACTCAGAACAAGCTTAGTAAAGCATAGGGACCGCAGTTCAATCCCCCAGCACCACATGCCAGCCAGCCCCGCCCCCTGGTGGGCTGAGCTGGCCACACACACACACACACACACACACACACACACAAATAAATAAAATTTAAAAAAAGAAAAGGATGGAGAATGGAAAGAGGAGAGAATCTATTTTTCTGCTGACTTTCTTGAGTGGTTGAATTAGCTAGTTTTGGAACACAAAACTTTGTACTGTGTGAGGGGATTCATTTTCCTTATTATTTAAATCCTTTATGGTTATGTTTTCTGATTGTGAAGCCAAAACTTCTGATAGCAAAGTTTTTCATCTTTACCACCTGAAGTTTTGTCTGGAATTGGGCTTACCTGAATTTGTGCAACCACGACTAAACTTCTGCACGTGGAAACTGAAGCTCTTTCAGTATGCACATTGGAATCTCCTTTTTATAGATTTTCTGTTCAGCTATACTTCATTTTCACATGCTTTAATATAGTGAAATTGTGATTATTTTTACTGAACAGTTTATTTGGGTTCCTCTGCTTGCTATATAAATAACCCTCAGTTTTGCAACCCAGGAGGAATAGAAATGAACTCTTCTGACTATCTCCCTGTAGTGATTTTGAGACAGCAGATTCTACTCTTCCACTGAATGGGGTGGGTTTTACCTCCTGCCCTGAGGCTACAGATGGAGATCTGCTTGTGCAGATTGCCAGGACTCCTGCTTAACAGACTGGCTTTTCCATCTGTTGTTCTGACTGCACGTTCTTTAGTGGGGCTGCATTAAAGACCCTTCTGACTCCAAGAGTGTCACCTGTGAGAGATCTCTTCACAACTGTCCATACTGAATATTGATTGGGTTTCCCCATCTTTTCCTTATCTCTTAGTTCAGAGGAAGAGGTAACCTTTTTCTCTCTAGCTTTTCCCATCTTTGCATTGTTCTTGTGTGTTTTAATCTAAGACATGGGTCCTTTTTTGTATTTTAGGGAAGGGTCTCAGGGTGTTCAGGGTCTCACTACTAGATCAGACTCATAGTGATCTGCCTGTTTACAGAATCCAAAGAGCTGGGGTTACAGGTACTCGCCACCATGCCCAGTCTCAACTGCTGTCTCAGTGCACCCCTGGCACAAAAGACCCAGGAGATTGAACCCCTGGTCCTTGTGCCTGCTTGCAGATGCTTTAATCTGCTGAGCTATTTGGTCATCCCTCATGGGTCCTTTATACTAACATACCATCTGAAAAATCTTCATTCTCTCTGTCTACATATGAGCATTGATTTCTTTTGTCCTGGGTCAAAAGACAAGTTGACTGAGTTGGCTTCTTAATGTATCACCCTATGGCACTTTGTTCTTTTACAAAATGTTCCCTGGTTTTGTAATCCTGAGGGAATAAGACTGAGTAGTGTTCAGTGGACATTTGAGACAGCTCCACATGGCCAGAATGGAAAGTCCATACCTTTGGCTCTACGCTTTTCCTACACCTCTGGCCCTTATGGCCCGCATTCTGTTCCCTGCCTGCTTTTACTTGTTACAAAAGCAAACTAGAAGGCAGTTGGGCCCTCCTGATAACAAATCTACATCCTTGCTGAACTCTGTCTCTTGTGACTGCTTTGTCACATTCAGGGCCACTTTCAACCCTCTGAACATTTTCTCTAAAAAGCTCTGGTAGTCTGAGCAGCTATACTGAAGACAATAGTGTGCAATATAACAACCACTGTTGAATAGCATTCTTCTTGTTTGTTTTGAAATTGTGTATAGTTTATTTTTGTGTGTGTATAGTTTCTAATATCTTACTATTTTTCTATTCTCTCTAAAATAAATTCTTCTAGATATGCATTTCTTGTCATGACATATCAATTATTACCATACTGTCTCACAAATAAAAGTTTTTTTTAAAATGGATAATAAATGAAAAAAAGACACAAGAAAAAGTAAAAAAAAGTTTACAGGACTGTCCTGCTACAGTGCTGTATATGGTTAGATTTCTAAATTTCTGTGTAAAAATATGTAATTGTTTATTCATATTCTTTAAATATTTTTCATTTTTAAATTTTTATCTCCATATTCTGTGGCCTCGTAATCTCCTTGATCAGAAAATTTGGGACAC
>NW_004524584.1:3224396-3226143 GCF_000260255.1 Octodon degus
ATAAATAAATAAATGAATAAAAAAAACAATGTACAATGTATTAATTATTGAAACTGTCCTATTAATCAGTTTTGAAACTGTCTCATTGATATTTGTTTCTAAATAAATACATAAATAAATACCCCTGGCTTCTCTCTCTTACCTCTTCCTTTCACTTTTTCCCTAGGAGAGCCCAATTGTGTACTGGAAACCTATTATCTGAAGAGGCTACTAGCCAAGAGCAATCTTGTTAACTTTTTTCATCCAGGATTTCTCCGGGTTTTGTACCTGTAGCTCAGTGGATGTCTGTTAATTCTACTCAGCCTAGTCTGATGCTCTAGAATTTCTTTCCTAAACTTTAACTATGTTTTTATTCTTAGTGGGTGGTCATCTGGACATTTTACTAATTCTTATTTCCATTTCTATTCTTATTTCTGTTCTTATTTCCATGTGCACATCTGGACATTTTACTAATTCTTTCTCTCCAAAGCAGGAGTTGTCTTTCCTTCCATATTGAGTCCCAACAACTTCTTTTTTCTTCGTTCAGCTTGTTGTAACATCACTGCACCTTCTCCGATGTGCTGGCAAACACCAAGCCCTATCTGCTCTTCGTAGTGCCTGATACTGGACCTTTCTGCTGCATTCCCACCTTTAACTTTTTTGTACTTTCAACCTAAGCTGGAAAGAGCCTCTTTTCACTTGTAAAATCTGTGCACAGTAGTCAAATATTCATTTTAGTTTTTTTTTTTTAATGTGTTTGCTACAAGGTCTCACTATGCAGCTCTTATAGTGATCCTCCTGTTTTCAGCTTCCACAGTGCTGGGATTACAGGTGTGCACCATCATGCCCAGTCTTCAAGTATCCATTTTAAACTAAAACTTAATTCCACATGTTACTCCTTTCCTAAGCTATTCTTCTTAACATAGAGAATGTATCTACTACCTTCCTGGATTATCAAACAATATCAAGTTGGTATTGTTCCAGTTCCCTTTCAGTTAGGGGAGGATCTTTAGTATCTGTTGACATGCTGTACCCAGATGTTAATTCTCTTCTTGGTTTGTATGTGTTATATGGGCCACTTGGGGTATGGAGGACCTTGCAGTGTCCTTAGGTTGGTAGTTCTGAGCACAGTTAATCTTGTTTTCAGGTCATGGAGTTGCTGAGATTGGTTATCCCTTAAGTAGGACTGAATTTTGACCTCTGTCTAAATGTCATCCATGTCCCATTTTTTCTTCTCTTCTGTCTTTAACTGGGCCTAACGTTTCAGGTTATAGAAAAACCTTCCTAGGCAAACAGACACTCCTGTTCTCTTTCTTTTGTTTTGTAGTTGCCCCCACCCCAAGTGAGTGGCTCTTACAAATACAGATGTAGATAGGAGAGAGGGAAAGAATCTTAGGACACCTATGAGGGGACAGGGAGGACAGTATGCTGACACTCAGGGACAGTTACTAAGGGAAATAATTTTGCCAGTTTTACTTAACCCTTTCTATGTCCTTGCAATTTCACTCCCCCCTTGAATAAGACCTTTATTTATTAGTATGCATTTGCAATACATAGTAATTGTATTCATCTTGGGGCATTGGTACATGTATACAAAATAGGTCATAATGCTGTATTTTTACAACATTGTTTTTCCTTATTATTCCTTTTTTTTCTAGTTACTAAACTATATTCTTTTTTCCCCATAACTTTATTGAGAAACAAATAGCAATGAGACAGTTTTAAACCAAATTGTTAGGACAGTTTCAATAATTAACACATTGCATAC
>NW_004524584.1:3228944-3230888 GCF_000260255.1 Octodon degus
TTTGGAACTGGGGATTGAACTCAGGCCCTTTTGCTTGCTGGGAAAGCGCATCCACTGAGCCATCTTCCTGGACCCAAGTGAAATCATCTTGATTTTTCTTGGGCACAGAATTGTTTTTTTCATACTAGGGGTTGAACAAAGGGCCTTCACACTGAGCTGCACCTCTAGATGTTTTATTTTTAGTTTGAAACACCATCTCGCTAAGTCACTATGTTGCTCAGGCCTGGCTCAAATTTATGATTCCCTTGCTTCAGTCTCTCAAAAGTATGGGATTATGTTATGTACCACCAGGTCAACTGGGGTGCAGACATTTGACATGGAGTTTTTAAGAATTCCTTACACTGGCCAAGACATACATAGCCACCTTCATGTGTCTTGCTACTGAAACTCATCTTTTACCTCATATGCCACAAGTGGAACATACACATATTCCTAGCCTTTGCATTTATGGGTGGGCCTCACATTAGGTGTGGACAGAAAGACCATGAAATATCACATAAGAAGGCATTTTCCAAGGGCTTAAGGAATAACCTTCCTTCCTCATAAAAAGATAAATTGTACTAAACACCTCTGCAAAGTGGTGCACCTCTTCATAATCTCCTCATTCCTTTATTAAGGCAACCAGTTTATCAAGCCAGTGGTGTGCACCAGTGCAGAGTGATGGGACATCTCCTGACCCTAAAGCATGTCTCTCACATCTGTTCAGGGGTTTCTCTGCAGCTCTAGAAACTCCTTCCTGCCTCTGACCTTATGCAAGCTTGGTTTGGTGGGTGCAAACTGAGTGTCTCTGAGGCAAGTCTTGAACCCTGGGAAATCAGAAGTGACAAATCTTTTTCTTTTCTCTTTTTTGAGTAGACAATTATGACATGCATTCCATAAGTGACTCAAAAATTCTCAATAGATTCGAGCACTTGAATCCCACATAAGGCCGTATGTTCTGTTCCTGGCTTTCCCTCTATCTGTGCTTCAGGTCCTACGTCCTAAAACTTCTAGAGAATCACATTCCCTAATAACTCCTGTGTTAAGTCTTTGTCTTGGGCTCTGCATTCAGACAATTCCAAATCAAGAGAAACTTCCATGAAAAATCTCTCTCTCCCTCTCCCTCTTCCCTTCCCTCTCTCCCCTCTCTCCTTCTCCCTCTTCCTCTCTCTCTCTCTCTCTCTCTCTCTCTCTCTCTCTCCCTCTCTCTCTCTCTCCCCTCCCCATCCTCTCTTCTCTTTTTGTCTTTTCTTCTTGTTGACCTTGGCAATGAAGTGTGTGGAACACCAGCAACCTGTCTGAAATCATGAGGATAGTGTAAAGAGAATTTTTGAGAAGCTGATCTTGAGCCGTTGGACCAAATCTCTAACCACCTATCTCAAATATTTTTGTATGTGAGAAAAATTAAAACTTTAAAGTCAGTTTCAGCTGACTATTATGAACCTAAAACTGAAACTGTTTTATTAACATAAAGTCCACAAATCTGATTATAGGTAAAGAAAGCTGCCATATATAATTTTTTGTTCTGTCATTTCTGTTTTCAACTGCATTTATTAAAAAGGTTGTAGAGGGTACTAGTATTGCTTACATCGCATATATTCCTCCTTCATAACAGGTCCGCATTTTTCCCCAAATGTCTACCTTTTCCCTGGAGAATGCCAATTCCAGGGATAAACTAGGTATGTCTGTCTATATTTCTGGTCATAATCAGTCTAGAATGGAATTGTGAACATACTCAGGTGAATGAAACTTCAGGGGAAAATTTCCAGGAGGCTTCTGGGAACAATTTCCTTTCTCCAAGACAGAATCGTGGAAAGAGGTGGGCTTTCTTACCTTTCCGATGTGTGTCTGGACACTACAGCTGGAATGCTATGGCTTCTGTTAGCTCAGCCTGAGGAGGACACCCACAGTGAAGATGTACAGTGCACCATAGGAAGACCCTGAGTTCATGATGGTGGAACTGAT
>NW_004524584.1:3232883-3242880 GCF_000260255.1 Octodon degus
AGCAATTAACCACTAGGAAGAATGTATGCAATGTGTTAATTATTGAAACTGTCCTAACAATTTGGTTTGAAACTGTCTCATTGCTACTTGTTTCTCAATACAATTATGGAGAATAAAAAGAAAATAAATCCTACCAACAACCAAAAAAAAAAAAAAAAAAAAAAAAAAAAAAGGGTGGAAAGTTTGGGAGAAGGTTTACACCTAGGAATGTAGAATGGGTATTGTCTGGAGCAGAGGTTGATTCTTGAAACACACTTTATAAGTGACTGCTTAATTCAAAAACAGGTCTTGTGGGAAAGATAGGCAAGAACATTTGTAATTGCTTAGTGAGAAGTAGTTAGGGTTGCTTGATTAGGCTGGAAAACTCAAGATAGATCCAACTCAGAAAATAAATTCATATTTTTAAAAAGTACATAAATTTTAATGTGCTTCCAAATAAAATTTTGAAACCGTAATGTGTGCAAACCATGATGGTTGATGCTATATATTCTGTCATGGCATAGAATTCACCCCCCTGAAGTCAAATTCTAGAAGTAGTTATGCCATGTGAAAGGAACTGTAAAGGGTACCACCGGCTTCTACATACCAAATACTGTCAGTGTAATCACTGAGTGATATTGCAGCAAAAACTAGTGACTCTTCAGACTATGTTGAGACCTTATAGTGCTCCCTGGAGGAACTTTGCTCACTCTTATGATATTGAAAGCCTGTTAGAGATAAGAATATCTTTAGATTTGATGGAAGTAGAACAGATCTGGTCCTTAGTCCAGGATCCCCAAAGTGTGCAGACACTCACTCCATTACATTCTTCAGGGTCCCAAAGTATTATGCCTCTAAGAAATTCTAGGTTAAAAGTAGGTATAAAGGCAGCCTGACCTAATGGAATATACTTTGGGGAACACTGGTGCAGTCAGTCTAATGATATGATCCAGTAAAAACAGAACACTTTCCATTTGAAATAGGACATCAAATTCTTACATAAATGATGTGAAAACTCACACTGTCCTCCACAGTGCTGACAGTGTGCCTTGTTAAGAACTCATTTCCTTTTTTTTAAATGTATTTATTGCAGAGTCTATAGGGTCTCACTACACAGATTGGACTTGTAGTGATCCTCCTTTATTCAGAGTCCCAAGGGCTGGGATTACAGGCATGGCCACCACACCCAGTCTCAGTCTTTGTCTCTGTCTTAGTGCCCCATTGGGGTGGGGCTGACACTGCACACTGCGGGGTGCAACCCTGGTCACTGCACCTGCCTAAGCAGGCACTTTCGTCTGTTGAGCTATCAGGCCAGCCCCAGAATGGATTTCTATCTTTTTGGAACAATATCAACTATGAGACCAGTTTCCTTGGAGTATTACAGAGATCAACATTTCCTCAGAGTACAGCTATCATGTTTTTCCATGTATCTTATTAATTAGAACTTTATTTGTGATTTCCCAAGTATAGTGTTTGACATCTATGGGAGAGATGCTTCTACTGAAAAAATACTCCTTTTTCTTTGTCTGTTATCTTCTGCCTATTATGGGCTAAAGAAAACTTTCCCTCCAGATTCCCAAAGATTTTTATGTCTTTCAAAGTGTCAGAAGCCTTCAGGTATTCTCTCAGTGGTGGTTAACGTATCTACCTATGTGGAGGAGATGGTAAAGGAAAAGTGTACCCAAACTTCACCAATAGCCCTTTGAGCTAAACAAATTTTACTTACATGATGTTCCTGCTAAAGTCTCCAAAGTGCAAAGGTATTAAATAAAAAAGTATTAATGATATGAGTGAAGATTGCAGTTCTCCATGGAATGACTTAGTCACTCAGTAGTCTGTGTTTTCCTGAGGAGAGGTAAGATTCAGCCACTCATAATCATAACAACATGCATGATTGATGATGTGAGAAAGTAAATAAATATCTAAATGTCTAACAAAGAAATCAAAACCAAACCAAACCAAACCAAACCAAACCAAACCAAACCAAACCAAACCAAGCAAACAATAAAAACTACAAAACAGATGTAGAGTGTGCCTAAGGAGAGTTACCTGGAGAGAAAACATTCTCTCAAGTTTTCGTAGAGAGCAAATTGGTCAAGTAATGGCTGTGACTCATCCACATGGTTGACACTGACAAAGGATCTACAAACCGCTGTACAGGGTTTCAGGATAAATCTTGAGGGGATTTGACTGGCCTTGTCAGATAAAAAGTTGCATTTCTTCTTATATAGGTCTTGCTTTATCTTGGTCTTAACTATCCAGCATAAAAGTATAAAAATGAAGTATAAAAGTCAGGTCATATTAATATGCTGAGCTGTAAAAGGCTCAAGCCAACAACTTCTGACACTGCCAGTCCTATGGATAACTTACTACTATTGTGGACTACTGGAATGTATGGATTATTTTGCTGAATTCACGCACTTACAATATTTAAATGGCAATGTAATACTCACCTCTGACAAAACAAAATAAAAAAGGGGATATGAATGAAGGACCATTTTGTATCTCTATATACAAAATAGGATAGATACACAGCTAATTTCTCTTAATTCAATGAGAAGAAAGATTTGTTCTAATAGTGTTTGGACAAGATATCATGTCTGCATCTTGTACTATGGATAACTACTATGAAGACAGCAATATGCAACATATTAATTATTGAAACTTTTATTAATCAGTTTTGAAACTGTCTCATTGTTATTTGTTTCTCAATAAAATTAAAAAAAGAAAGTGAAAAGAGAATAAAACAAAAGGAGCAAAAAATCCTGTTCTCTGGAGGATCTGGTTGCAAAATTTACCACCACAGGGACAGTGCTATTATCATTCATATGGAGTCTGTATGATTGGTCAGTTGAATTTTGGTAATTGTTGATAAAATGTTGTGATTTAGAATTTGGAATGTTTGATTTGAAACTCTTGTTATGACAGAGTGAATATTGATTCACTGCTCTGCTGAGGACATCAGTTTTTGTGACAATAAAATCATGTTGCCAGCAAAAACAAACAAACAAATGAACATCCCTGCAAAACATAGTTTTGAACTCTAGGCAAGTTGAAACATGTAAAATTATTTATGGCCAGTGTTTCCAGCATCCACATATTTCAAGGATAAAGAGAAAGGACAGTGAATTGAATAAGGAATGAAGCAAAGCTGTCAGTCACTGTAAGGGGAGCTGATCCACTCACGAGGAAGCCAACCTCCAGGTGGGTGGACTCTAAAGAGGAGGGACGTGATGCATCAGCAATGGACAGTGTCTAAACTCACATAACACAGAACTCAGAGAAAAGGAAAAGCAAGTGTTTGTGCTGTCTAGGATAACATTTCTCAAACACAACGATCTCTTTCAAGAAAATGAAAAAATTAAAAACAGCCATGTAGTGAGTTTTATATTTGAGGTTTAAGGTATACGTCATCAAAGAAGTATAAATTGAAACCACAGTGAGATAACCCGTCCCACCCACTAAGATGGTTATCATGAAAAAGATGAAAGACAAGTGTTGGCAAGGATGTAGAAAAAGAAAATTCTGTAAACTGCTTATTTATTTATTTATTTTTGTACACTGTTGATGAGAAGGTATATTATTACACCTATTATAGGAAACAGCATAGCTCTTACTAAAAAATTAAAAATAGAACAAATATTTGATCCAGAAATATCTTACTATATGTACAAAACAATGAAGTCAGTGTATGTTGAAAAGATGTCTACATGTCCATGTTCATCACAGCTTTATTCACAATAGGTAAGATGTGGACTCAACCTAAATGTCCACAAACAGAGGAATGGAAAAAACGTGTGGTATATGGGCTGGGGCTGTAGCTCAGTGGTGGAGTATGTGCTTATCATTTGTGAGGCCTTGTGTTCAATCCCCAGTAACACCCACCTCTATCTGTAATAGATCCGCATCAATGAAATGCTATTCAGCCTTTAAAAAAAGGGAATTCTGTTATTTGCCACAACACAGATGAACCTAGCAAATATATTAAATGAAGTAAGCTAGATGCAGAAAGACAAATACTACATGATTTCATTTTACAGTATGTAGAATCTTAAAAGGTTGAAAGAATAGATATGCAGAGTACAGTGGTGGTTATTGGGGGCTTGATCTGTAGAGGTTGCTTAAAGGATACAAAATTTTAGATGACAGAAATAAGTCCAAGAAATGTATTCTATAACATGGTGACTGTATGTAATCAATCACATCTTATTTGACCCACCTTTTCTTTTTGAGAAAGGATCTTGCTACACAGTTTAGGCAAGCCCTGACCTCACTACATGAACCAGGCTGACCTCAAATTTGTGATGATCCTCTTGCCTCAGCCTCCCAAGTGCTAGGATTATAGGCCTGCACCACTATATCCAGGTAAATTTATTGTGTTCTTGAAAATTGCTAAAAGAATAGATTTTTATGATGAATAATAGTACGTGAGTTGGTATGTATAGTAATAGACTCAATGTAGCCATTCTACAATGTGTTCATATATTTCAAGGCAACAGCTTATACATAGTAAATGTATGAAATTTTTTGTAAATTAAAATATAAAATGTGAAGTATAAGATTTGAAGTATAAGATGTCTTTCTCAGTCTTGAAAATGTATATGTCTTTGCTTCTGAAATAATAATAGATAACAGCTGAATTTTCTTCCTCTTTTTTTTTGTTTTTCAGCTTTCATATACTTGGAAAAAATAACAAGTTATTTACTCTCAAGTTTGTTCCATAGTTTTTGCTTTTTTCTGTGTTTTTTACTATACTTATCTGCAATTGTACTGTACCACACATAGAAGTTGCTACTCTGGACCACCCTTAGAACTTGATCAAGAGTTTTGTGTTGTTGTCAGACATCAAGAATTGTGAGAGGAAGAGGGACAGAAATGGATTAGGGGATATGACAAGTGAAGAAAGTATCGACAAGGATTCTCCATGCAAGTTTGAAATATAATTTTCATCAAAACATGCTGTAAGGAGTGTGCCTAAGGAGAGTCACATGGAGAGAAGACACTCTCAGGCTTTCACAGAGAGCACATAGGCCAAGCATTGGCCGTGACTCATCCACATGGCTGACACTGACAAAGGTTCTACAATCTGAGGTACAGGATCTCAAGATAAATCCTGAGGGCATTTCACTGACCTTGTCAGACCAAAAAGCTACAACTCTTGTTGCACAGGTCCTGCTTTACCTTGGTCTTAACCATCCAGTAGAAAAGTATGAAGATGAAATATAGGAAGTAAAGCCATGTTGTTATGTTGAGCTGTGGGGGACTCAGGTCAATAATTTCTGACATTGCCGGTTAAACAGAAAACCCAATGATATTATGGGCTTCTGTACTCTTTTAGAATATTTTGCTGAGTTTACACACCGATAATATTCAACAACGGAACTTAAAAAAAATTGGGGTATAACTATGAATGTCCATTTTGTACCTGTGTATTCAAAGTGGTTGGGATAGATATATAGTTGCATTCTCTTAATGAATAGAATGATTTTTTCTAATGGTGTTTGTAAGTAGGATCACAAGTCTGCATCTTGTACAGCAATTAACCACTGAGAAGAATGTATGCAGTATATTATTTGTTGAAACTGTACTTTCGATTTGATTTGAAACTGTCTCATTGCTATATGTTTATCAATAAAACTTTGAAAAGGAAAAAAAAATAAAACTTTGAAAAGAAAACAAAAACAAAAACAAAAACAAAACAAAACAAAAAAAAAAACATGCTGTAAGGAGCCAGGGAGATGTAGGAGCCAGGGAGATGGGTCAGTGGAATAAGCGCTTCCCTGGCAAGCACAAGGGCCTGAGTTCAATCCCCGGTTCTGCCAAAAAAAATACTGTAAATAAATTGTCCATAAATAATAACAACAAATCTGAGATACTTGTTTCAGGGTAGTCGTGATGGTTCACTCCACTTACGGAGGCTCTATTTATGTCACTGACTGGAGGGAAAAGGGCAGTTATTGTGGGTGACATATTGTGAAAATTATTCAGAAATTTTATTGAAAGGGGGTTACAAGGTTAATTGCTCATAATTTAAGCACACACTTTTAGTTTTTTTATAAAATATTATTTTGAAAGTTATCTGATTCTGTTGTCTAATAAGAACCAGTTACAAAAAAAAAAAAAAAAAAAAAAAAGAACCAGTTACAGGTTTAAAATAACATTTTTTCCTGGTAAAGAATTTGTTATCTAAAATGGTGACATATATCTTTGGAAATCATAGGCCAAGAAGCTGCTAGATTCACACTATCAAATTTTCGTAAGCCATATCTATTGATGATACTAAAATACTTCATACATGAAGTTTGATTACAAGGGAATGATGTTGATTTATACATATGGCTGATGAAATCCGTCTCATTCGTCTTTAGTAATACGTTGACATGAACAAAAACTTTTAAGAGAGGAGTAGAGAGCACTATAACTTTGGAATCAAACTGGTTTCAAGTTCTTAAGCTGTAATAAGTAACTTCAACTTTATCAGCCTTAGATTCTTTAACTGTAAAGTGTTGACCATAAAAGTCCCAGCCTAAGGAAATTATGTTCAGTGTGATGGTTGAGGAAATGCCAAAATTGTCCAGTAATATACCAAATTGACAAAACGATACCAACAAGAAATACATAGCCAAGTTTTAAAACAACTCAGATGATGGTTTATTTGCTAGAAATAGTGAGTCCTTAATGGAAAAAAGCAGAACAAGAACCATATCAGTAGAATGAGGACACTATGTTGCTACAAGTCAGCTACAAACTAGCAAGCTGTTGCTGTAATGGGACCATATCACTAATAGGGGAAAGGTTCAGGAGTGGCCCATATATACGTGGTTTAGGTGTGACCCACATTAAAAAAATGGTTATCTCAGAAAGTTATCATCAAAAAAGAGAAAAATGTGACAGACTGTATTTCCATAAATGATCATAAAATTGTTTCTTATTTTACATTCTACTTTGTAGCCTACCTCTGATAGTTCTGCCATAAAGAAGTGGAATCTATATAATCCCATTATAGTTTAGGTTTATAGGAATGGTAGATAAAGTGTTATGTGACTTCCAGTGCTAAGTCATAAAAGTTGATACAATTTTCATCTGAGTCTATTGGGGGGCTTGTTTAGGAACTAAACCACTTATATTGGAGCCAAAACACCCCATGGCTGAGGTCTATAAAGAAAGAAATTAGATTTCAGTTCTCAGCCTAGGCTGAGCTCTTGGTTGACAGAAAACACCAACTTGTCAGTCATGTGACTCTAATTAATCTAGTTATGGCCATTGGCAAAAGAAGTCTCAATTTATGGTCTGAATAGCACACTGATCTGGCTGGAGTGCAAATCCGTGAGCAGGATAGTTGAACTAAGTAATTCTTCCAGAAAGTTATATGAAGAAACAAAGGACAATAACATGAAGAATAATGATGAAGGAATTAGAGAACTCCTGCCTAGCTTAATTGAAGTGCAGAAGCAAACAGGACAATAGTAGTCATTGCATATAAATGAGTATCTGACAAACACTTCATGGGTGAAATAATAAGATTTTGTGGAAAATCCATAAATAATCAGAGCTGTTTTTCTGACTACTATGTTATTCTGCCTTGGGACACAGGTTTAGCTAAACATCAGCCAACAATGTGAAAATAAGTTTCAATTCCCACAAAAATGCATATATTTTTTCTTTAATATGTCCTGCCTCACTTATTTTTCTGGTAATATCAGTGTGTTCAGTAATATTTTTAAGGTAAATGCCAGCTGTGTTTTAAATAAAATTGAATGCTTATCCTTTGACAAAATTATGGAAGCATAATATAAATGCAAATAAATATAGAACTTTTGGCATTCTAATAAAAGTTCCAGAAAGAGAAAATCAAGAGAATAGAATAAAGGCAATATTTGAAAAACAATCATTGAATACTTACTAAAGATAGAAAATGTTAAAAGTTTTCAGATTTAGAGCTGGGGAGATGGCTTAGTAGAATAAGTGCTTCCCCAGCAAGTGCAAGGGCCTGAGTACAATCCCCAGTTCCACCAAAAAAAAATCAGATTTATAGAGCCCATCAAGTTCAGAGCATCATATATAAAAATAACCCCATACTTAGAAATATTAAAATGAAACTCTAGAACATTAAGAAAAATAAGAAAATAAGTGACAACAAATTTTAAAAACATAATAACTGTAATGGAGTTGACAATATGAATGACATCAGACTTGTATTTAGTAATATTGAAATCAAGAGAACAATACAGACATACGTATCTTGAAAGCCTTAGAGAGAAATAGTAGTTTTATTTTTATACCCAACCCAACTATAATTTAGTTGTGTGTATTGAGTAAATAGGTTTACAAATATTTCAGACTCAAAAGCTTTGGTACCACAAATTCTCCACAAAATAACTTCTAAAAGAAGACAGTTAAATGTGATAATGAATATTAAGCATTAACTATGATGTTAAATTTCTTTTTTTTTCTACTAATACAAGTGAAAATGCACATTACATACCTTATTCTTAGTACCAAGATTATAAGAAAGAAAAAAAAAGATTAAAAGAATGATAGAAATTCTTAGCCTATTATTTCACCTCCAGCAATCTACCTATTTTTTATGTGAGAAAATAAATCCATTTTCTAGAATGCTGTTACTTGAGTACACTTCTATTTTACCCAGTGCAGTTCTAAGTGTTTATTTCTTCTCTTTCTTATCTTTAAAAGAGGATCCACTAAGGTTAATAGAAAATTAAGTTAAAAATTTCCAGTACCAAATATATACTTTAATAAAATATAAGCTTTTCCTTATCTTTTAATCAAGGTTATAAGCACAAGAGATATGCTATCTTCATTATAATTGCATCCCCATTGCTCAAGCAACTCAATTCCGCTAACTGGATTTTTTTGCCTTTTCTTTTTATTTCTTAAAGAGTACAAAATGGTAAAAAAAAATAGAAATGATGTAAAATTTAATTAAACAAAGTAATAGGAATTTGACAATTGTTATTGTATTGCATAATGTTACCTTCAAGTTAGTTGTTTAGATTACCAGATAGATATAAACTTGCAAAATTGGTTTTTAAAGTTATAAGAAATTAAAAGGAAGAAAGAAAAAATAAATTTAAGCATTATCTGTCCTTTCAATAGATCAGCAGAAATCAGCAGTACAGCTATCCAAATTATCCTGCATATGTATATTTTCCCTTCTTTTTTTGTCATTTGCCTCAGCCCAGTTTTTTTCCCTTTCACAGCACATTTATGAGAATCAGTTTAAGGACTGAGCCTTTTCTTAATTGTTAATATATGATAGTATATAAAGATCTAAACATTAAAACAGAAATACTAAATCTGGAAGAGAAAGTAGGAGGAACTCTTGAAGATATAGGGGTAGGCAGAGTTTATGAATAAAAATCAAATTGCACTGGTAATACTTGAAAGAATTAACAACTGGGACCTGCTCTTATTGAGAAGTTTTTGCAGGTCAAAAGAAATTACTAACAAAGTGAAAAGACAACCCACAAATTTGGAAAAAATCATAACAAATAAGCACTCAGACAATGGTCTGCTCTCTAGAATTTATAAACTAAAAACATTAGAACCCCAAAATTTAAAGACACAGTCCAGAAATGGGCATGGGAGATGAACACACATTTCTCAGAGGATGAAGTTGAAGAAGCAAATAATATATGAAAAAAATGCTCCACATTATTAGCCATCCATAAAATGCAAATTAAAACAACACTGAGATACCATCTCATGACAGAAAGAATGATTATCATAAAGAAATCACCCAACAACAAATGTTGGAGAGGTTGTGGATAAAAAGGAACCCTTCTCCACTGCTGGTGGGAATGTAGACTGGTGCAACCATTATGGAAATTAGTGTGGAGAATCCTTAAAAAACTAGGACTGGAAATCCCATTCAAGCCAGCTATCCCCCTACTGGGAATTTTCCTAGAGGAATTGAAAGCATCATATCATAGTGATGTATGTGTACCTATGTTTATAGCAGCACAATTTGTGATAGCCAAATCTTGGAAACAACCAA
>NW_004524584.1:3242980-3243541 GCF_000260255.1 Octodon degus
CCATCACCTGAGTAATGGATGAAAAAGATGTGGTATTTTTATACAATGGAATATTCCTCACCTAGAAGGAATGACAAACTTGAAGCCTTTGTATTTTATTGTATGCCACTTAAAGATATACTCATAAGTGAAATAAACCAGACCCATATGTGTAAATGTCACATAGTCTCCCTAGTGTAAGAACTGAAAAGAAGAAATAAAAATAGAAAGGCATAGCACAATTAAAAGGAAAGTGAGAACTTAAGGATCTGACAATGAAAAGAGGGCAAGGAGAAAAGCTAGGAAACATAACAGAGGCAAAATCATACATCTATATGCACAAGATGGTTAAGGTGATAATCCTGAGAATCTTCAGCAGGTTTTGAAACTAGCAGGCAATTGGTAGGATTCTCACTCTGACTAACTATATACACTGATACCTGTGAACTAAGCAACTGCACTAAAGACAGCAATGTGTAATGGTAGGGTCATGCTTGGGATGCCTGTAATTCTGGTCTTCTAAATACATACTGCTTGTCATGACATCCTAATTACTCCACACTGTCTCTGAAGTAAATGTTT
>NW_004524584.1:3243641-3245954 GCF_000260255.1 Octodon degus
AAAATTATTTTTCTTCTCTTTTCTTTTTTTCTTCATATTCTATAGGGACTTAAAGTTTAACATATGAATATTTGGTGGAAAATACCTGTTCTGTGTTATGTCTAAGATGTTTGATAATCAGACAGATAGTGAGGTTAAGCTCAACTGTCAATGTTGTAGGGTAATAATAATAAGTTTCTCTTCTGGAGTGTTAACAACCTAAGTTTGCAGACTAAAAATTAGAGAAAAGAAAGACTGCAAGGACAGCCAACATTTTGGCCCTAGCCTTGCAAGGTCAGTGAGGACTCAGGACATAGGAGAACCTGTACAGTAACATTATGTGACTCAGCTGTGTCCCAAATTTTGTGATCAAGGAGACTATGGAGCCACAGAGGAAAGTAATTGATGACGTAGAGTGTGCTTAAAGAGAATCACCTGGAGAGAAAACATTCTCTCAGGCTTTCACAGATAGAAAATTAGTCAAGCAATGGCTGTGACTCATCCACATGGTTGACACTGACAAAGGATCTACGAACTGTGGTACAAGGTTTCAGGACAAATCCTGAGGGGATTTGACTGAACTTGTCAGATACAAAAGTTACATTTCTTATAATATATGTCTTACTTTATCTTGGTCTTCACCATTCAGTAGAAAAGTATAAAGATGAAGTGTAAAAAGTAAAGCCATATTAATATGCTGAGTTGTAAAAGGCTCAAGTCAACAACTTCTGACATCACCAATCCTACAAATAACCCACTACTATTATGGACTACTGGACTATATTGGACTATTTTGCTGATTTCACACACCTACAATATTTAAATGGCAATGTAATACCCATCTCTGACAAAACTAAACAAAAAAAGGGGATACACATGAAGGACCATTTTGTATCTACATATACTAAATAGTTAGGATAGATATACAGCTAATTTCTCTTAATTCAATAAGAAGAAAGATTTGTACTAAAAGTGTTTGGACAGGATATTAGTCTGCATCTTGTATTATAGATAACCACTATGAAGACAACAATGTGCAATGTACTAATTATTGAAGCTGTCTTACTAATCCATTTTGAAACTGTCTCATTGCTATTTGTTTCTCAATAAAATTATTAAAAATAATATATGATATATAAATAAACATATAAATTCATATTTTATAAATGTTGAATATATATATTAATAAAAGTTGAAGACAGATTAGTAGAAATGTCTTAAATTATCAGTAGTTGGCTTTAAAGTATCAAATCAACCATTTTATCTTTTCATTCTGTATTCATATGGCATTTCCAGTGTTCATAGAGTGGTTTTTACCTTCTTTTTTTGTCACCTTCCTGGTATCTTTGACTCTTAATTTTTTTTTTCTATTTATAGTACAGGGTCTACAGGGTCTCACTACACAGCTTGGCATCATAGTGATTCTCCTGTTTTTAGCCTCTCAACTGCTGGGATTATAGACATACATTACCATGCCCAGCCTCAATCACTCTTTCAATACTCCCTGGGGATGGAGCTGGCATGGTACACCAGGGATTGAACCTGGTTCCACATCTCCCTAAGCATGTGACTCAATCTTAAAAATGCCTCTTAATTCATTCTAGAAAGAGCTGTAAATCCAGGAGGAAAGTGACTTTGTTATTCTTTTGCTGCTGACCAATTTTTTATCAGTGTAAACTTTCCTCCAGATCTATAAGTCCCTAGACTTCACAATCAAAAAACTGAAAGACATCCTATACAGAATGAAGAGGACTTCAATAGTTAATTGTTGTTGTTATTGTTTAAATAATTCATACAGAGGGCCACAACATGTTATGACTTTGAAAAGAAAGTGCGAGGGAGAAGAAAAAGGAAAAGTTGAAGGCCAAAGATCTAAAAAATACTAAAGAATTTTGTGCATAGACCCAGTTCTACCCAGGTTCCGTGAATGTGAAGGAGAGCTTCCTGCTACCCTGCGCCTGCGGAACCAGTTCCAGCCCAGGCGCAGCGTGGGCAGGACACTCTTCCAACCACTTGGGCCGCCCCCTCACCATATTGCAGCACCTCTCCCAGCCCACCCACTGAGTAGGAATTTCTGTCTCATGCCAGGAAACGCCAGACCCAGTCCTAGCACAGGTCCGGTGAGTGTGTGGGAGAGCTTCCTGCTAAACCGCTTGCACAGGACCAGTCCCAGTCCAGGCGCAGATTGGCCAGACCCTCTCCCACCACCGTGGACCGCCCCACACCACTCCACAGCACCTCGCCCACCCTGCCCGCCAAGTAGGAATTTCTGTTGCGCCGAAAACCCCCAGACCCAGTCCTAGCCCAGGTCCAGTGAGTGTGTGGGAGAGCTTC
>NW_004524584.1:3246938-3247448 GCF_000260255.1 Octodon degus
AAGATATTGATAAAAAATAGAGGAGATTAGGAAAATGACAGATTCCTTCAATGAGCAATACAGGAAAGAAATAGATCGCAGGAAGCAGAGTCAAAGAGGTATAGAGGAAATTAAAATCTCAATCACAAACTCGCAAAACCATTTAAGTGAATGTGAAGACAGAGTTTCAGATCTTGAAGATGCTCTTGTATCTAGTGAAAATGTAAGAAAGGACCTCTTAAAAACAACGAGGATGCAGGAAAGAATAAACCACCACATGCAAGATGATGCAAAGATGAACAATGTGAGACTAATAGGAATCAATGAGAAAGAAGGAGTCAACCCAAATGACATTAAAAAAATATGGGCAGAAGAAAACTTCCCAAATATGAGAAAACATTCTGATGGTAATGGAATTAAGGTAACAGAAGCATACAAAATGCCAAGGAACCTCAACCTAATGAAAAACACACCAAGACATATAATAGTCAAGATCCCAGAAATTCAGCACAAGAATAATCTACTGAAAGC
>NW_004524584.1:3274771-3275311 GCF_000260255.1 Octodon degus
TAAAATGAAAAGTAACTTTCCTTTCTAACTCAGGCCCCACCCAAGTATCCTATTTCCTCTTGCTGGAGATAATCACTTATCAATTTATTGGTCTGCCTGCCAATTATTACCTATGCACAAATTGTCTGTTCATAAATCAGAAAAGGCTGTACCAATACCTTCTTTAACACAAGCAAAAGCAAAACATGTGCACTATCCGGCACCTTTCATATTGTTTCTCTATAGTATATTTGTCCAAACATATTGGCACTTATACAGGCATTCTGAGATCTAAGCTACTCCAGATCCTGGTCTTGACAACATATGTGAATCTAACTTAGTCTTTCTTCAAAGACTACTGATCAAAAATCAGATGGCAAACACCTAGCCTCCTCTTGGGTTTCACCACCATGTTATATATCAAGTTCACTGTGGAAGATACCTGAGGAATTCACAGAAGTTATAAGTGTTTTAATTTTGATCGAGGCTGGGGATTTGGCTTAGTAGTAGAACGCTTGCCTAGCAAGCTGTAAGCCCTGGGTTTGGTCCTCAGCATAATAA
>NW_004524584.1:3275411-3277671 GCF_000260255.1 Octodon degus
CTAGCTGGGTGGATTTATCCTCTACACTCTCTGCAGGGATTTCAGCTGTAGGGTTACACCCCAGGCCTGTATGCCAGGCCTGAGCTGTGCCTGAAGGGGCATGGTTAAATAGGGGGAAAAGGAAGCTCTTTCATAAACTCACCAGACCTGGGGTAGGACTGAGTCTGGGGTTCCCAGAACTCGGCAGAAATTCCTACTCGGCAGGCAGCGTGCGGGAGGTACTGCGGAGTGGTGGGGGGCAGCCCAATGGGGTGGGAGAGGGTCCGGCTCATGCTGCGACTGGCCTGGGACTGGTCCTGCTAGCGCCGGGTAGCAGGAAGCTCTCCAGATACTCACCGGACCTGGGCTAGGACTGGGTCTCCAATCCGTTAATTATTGAAACTGTCCTACCAACTTGATTTGAAACTGTCCCATTGCTATTTGTTTATCAATAATATGGAAAATAAGTAATGCGTGATGGTCATTAGCAATTCCTAGAAGAATATGTAGAGAAGAACAGTATTGTAAAGAATAATACATTGCTATGTTTCCTGTGAGGGATGTAAATGTGCACATGGTCAATTTTAAGAATGTATTTTGGAAACACTTATGTATGCTAAGAAAGTATTTCCCAAGATATTATTTATGATGTGTGATCTGACCTGCAGAATTGATGGCATTATTCCATTTTACAGTGGAAAAGACTAATCCCCAGAGATGTTGAGAGACTCTGCTGAGAAAGTATTTTGGGGTTGGTTGGCAAAGATAATGGGAAAGAAAGCCCTAGAAGTCTATGTTAACCATAAAATCAATGTACCCAAGACTAAAGCGAGACCTTGATTCTGGTGAATTGGAAATACTGACGACAAGAGGATTCTCTATCACCTGAGGAAGGAATCAAGAAAAAAATCTTGCCCTCTGGATAAAACAAGGTAGAAAATGAAAGAGAAAAAAGAGATGAAGAAAACCAATTAGATCAGAGTCTACGAGAGAATCTGAACTGTCATAGGAGTTAGCATTATCTCTAGGACCTAGCACATGTAGTTTCTTTTCTAGGACTCTGTTTCTTCACCCCCACCTAGCCTAAGTTTGCTTTTCCTTGAACACATAGAATAGTTATCTTTTCTTCCAGGAAGTATCTGACTGCCTTCTTCCCCTGACTGAGACTAAGCCAGCTGCTAATCCATGTGTTCTTGTACACCTCTCACTTCCTCTCCTATAGCTCATGTCACAGAAGATTTTATCTTTCAGGATGGCTGGGAACTCTTTGAGATAAGGAACATGTCTTATGAAGCTCAGGGTATACGAGGGCCTACACAGGGATGGGCTCATGGTAGAAACTTAATAAATGTTATTGAATGAGTGGATGGATGGTATGAATTTATAACTGTTTACATGCAAATTTGTATTTGGAACTATAAAGCTTTTCTTAGCTATGCCCTGTGGTACCTGCCTATAATCAGCTCTTTGGGAGGCTGAGGTGAGATGGGAGGATCACAAATTTAAAATCAACATAGGTAACAGAATCCCTGTCTCAAAATGAGAAGGAAAGGCAGTGCGTGTGCATGCGTGCGTGTGTGTGTGTGTGTGTGTGTGTGTGTGTGTGTACATGCAGCACATAGGCTCTGGAGATATAGGGTGGTGAAAGGCCCCTGGGTTTAATTCCCAGTACCAACTAACCAACCAAATGAACCTTTTCTTAAATCCAATCTTCTTCTAGCTATCACTATGATTATGTCATCTTTTAACACCTCTGGGGCTTAGCTTTCTCACTTGTACATGGGATGATGTCGTCTATTCTTCAGGTCACATCAATCTCACCATATCTAATCTTGTCTGACCCTAGTTTCTTGTGGGATGAAATTATAATTTTGGGTAGGAAAGTTCTTTGGGTGAAAAATGGTTTTTCAAGTGTAATATTATTAGAGCTTAGGATGAATGTGTGTGTGTCTCTGTGTGTCTGTGTGTGTCAAACTCTTTTCAGCGAGCCTCTGTAAAAGAAAAAAAAAAAAAAAAAGGAAGTGAAACTTGTCTGACATACAATGGCACAAGATGACCATTTGCAATCCAAAAGAGAGGAAGAGGGCTGGCCACATAGCTCAGTGGATTAAAAGGCCTGCAAGCAGGCACAGGGGCCAGGGGTTTGATCCCCAGGCCTGCCATTTTGGTCCCACTCCCGGGGTGCACTGAGAAGGCTCTTGAAACTGGGCATGGTGGCACATGCCTGTAATCTCAGCTCTTGAGAGGCTGTAAACAGGTGGATCACTATGAGTCTGATCTA
>NW_004524584.1:3277771-3280647 GCF_000260255.1 Octodon degus
CAGTACATTGATTCTGGTGCTCTAGCCCTGTGATCCCCCAAAAGTGTATTTCTCAATATGATACTACTTCAATAAATGTTGCCTCTTTAGTCTACTTCTCACACCCAAAGCTTTGGCATCATCCTTAACCCCTCTCTTTGTCTTTTTTCTTTTTATTCATGTTTGTAGTACATAATGTTTACATTTCTTGTATAGAATTTATTCACCCTCAGTAAACTCATCTTAATTCCTTTTTTAATTCCTTCTCCTCCCCTCCTACCCTTCCCTCCATCTCTTGATCCTCTTCCCCTTTGAGAAAGGTCTATCTCCCTGTTTCCTATTATCCACATTTTCTTTTGCTCTTTATTTATAATTTGGGGGGCTGGGGAGATAGCTCAGTAGAATAAGCGCTTGCCTGGCAAGTGCAAGGGCCTGAGTTCAATCCCCGGTTCCAAAAAAAAAAAAAAAAAAAAAAAACCCAAACAAAAAAAACCACACACACAAAAAGCCCACAAAAGAGAGGAAGAGAAGGATAATAAGAATAGGATAAAAGCAAGCATGAAGTCCAGTGAGGCAAACGAAATCCTATAGCTCCATGTTCATCATCAGGGGTAAGTGTTAGTTGAGATGTGGACAGCAAACAGCCTAGGAAGTTCTGACCCATGGCATTAAAGTAAGTTGCAGCTCATAAGGCTTGTCTCTTGGGCTACATCTGTTCCCTGCTGTGACTTTCCTCTAATATTTCATGTTGCTGGCTTCTCTAACCTTCTGGAGTCTCAACTGCACTTTTGGCTTCAGGGCTCTCACAGCTTCACATACTGACCTCCTATAGGTACACTGTCTGGCCCTCCAAGATTTCTTTTCAAATAGGTGGAAGCCTCCCTGATTCCACAATTCTTGTTCACCATGCTTGTAAAACCAGCACCACATGCAGTCACCAGATCTGCCACCAATTTGAGCAGTTGTCAGGCTCTTCTGCAGGACGCTTGCAGTGGCTTCCAAGTGCCTGCATGGTTGAACGTGATGAACCGAATTCTGGGGAACGAATTTCCTATGTAGCTCTTCTGAGAATGATGTTCTAGGTCTTTTCTTTTCAAAACAAGGGCCAAGTTTTACTTTCTTACTTTTGGTACTGTAAAGGGAAGGGTCTTGCTGCTTGCTCACAGGCCCTCAAGTCATTTTTCCTAGTGTCTTGCTCCAAAGGGCTTGATTGCTTTTTTAATGCTAATCTTTTCAACCAAGCTCTTCTCTCTGACATCTTTGCTGGTGCTTTCTTTTGGAAAAAAATGAAAGCATTAAAAGTGAGCATTTTCTTCCTTTCTCTCACAGTATATCTCACTGAAAGCAGCAAGCAATAATCATGTTACAGACTAAACATTGGGTTGCCTTGCAATTTCATATTCCAAGCTAATTAGTCCACTACTGTTAAGATTAATCTCCCAATAAGTCTCAGAACTTGAGCCAGATATAGACAAATTTTCTATCAGAGTATAGCACACATGGCTTGGAGTTCAGTTGCTGGGGGAATTTTTGTTCCCAACTGAATCTTCCTGAGCTTGGTCTTTACTATTGCTTTATCACTATTCTGATTTTCTGGCTCTGACCAGAACCTACCATCAAGCTCAACTTACATTATTTTAGGGGTTATTCTCCAGCCTATATCTCCAAACCTTTCAGAAATCCACCTATGAACCAGTTCTAAACCACTTCCAAACCACGTGGTCAAACTGATGGTCAAGTTCCATCAATGGCCCACTCTTGGTAACAAAACTTATCTTAGTCACTTTCTTGTCACTGGGACACAATAATAGACACCCACAGCTTAAAGGATGAGAGGTTTATTTCATATCATGGTTGCAGTACATATAGCTACCTCTAAGGCATGACAGCATGGCAGAGGGGCATGGCAAAGGAGAAGCTCCTTTCCAGGAAGCAAGGAGAGAAAAGGGTCCAGATATACCCTTCTATCTTAATCTTCCATAGCAGCAAATTGAAAATAACTTGCAATAACATTTCACTTGTAGCAGAAAATGGCCCTCTACCCAGCCAGTATTCTTCAGTTTCTGTTAGTTGCTCAGGTAACCAAGTATACTTCAGTTCCTGTTACTTCAGTTTCCGAGAAATGTCTGGTGACTATGATGCACATTGTATGAACCAATCCCCAACTGACAAGCCACTCTTTCTCTGCGCTTTTCCTTTGCAACCCCATAAAAATCTCCCTCTCTGAGCCTTTGGGGCCTGTCCATCAATGTTAAATAAATATACCTCTACGTCCTGGATGACATTTCAGTGTTTCTGTTTGCTGCTGCATAGCAATGAGAACACAAATATAAAAGTATCACATTATGTTGTATTGTGTAAATGATACAGAAAAAAATACCAGAACAAGGAACCAAATTGGTGAGAGTGGTTGTATCTGAATGGGTAGATGTTAGTTTTCATACCAGAAGAGTAGTTGACAACATTTTCTCTCATTCTGTAGGTTATTCTGTTGATTGTTTCATTACTTGTGCAGAATTTTTTTAATTTGATATAATCTCATTTGTTGGCTCAGTGTTATTTCTTTACCTTTTGGAATTTTTTTCAGGAATTCTTTTTCTACACCTCTATCCTCAAGTGTATTACCTATTATTTCTTCCAAAAGTTTCAGTGTTTGTGTTTTTTTTATATTTTTGTGAAAGATTTATTTCAACTAACATAATGTCCTTGAGGTTCCTCTATGTTGTAGCATATTCCACTATTTCTTTCTTCTTATTTATTTTTAACTTTAATTTAATTTTTTTTCTTTCCAAATTTTATTGATAAACATAGCAATGAGACAGTTTCAAATCAAATCGAAAGTACAGTTTCAACAAATAATACACTGCATATATTCTTCTTAGTGGTTAATTGCTGTA
>NW_004524584.1:3280747-3286319 GCF_000260255.1 Octodon degus
CTAGTGATTTGATTTGAAACCATCTCATTGCTATTTGTTTATCAATAAAATTATGAAAAAAAATAAAATAGATTTATAAAAAAAGAAAAAAACCAAATTGCACATATTTTTAAATTATGTTTTGCTTAAAAAACCTGATTATCACAAAATCTTTGTCAAAGATAAGCTTTTTGTAAAATAAAAGAATAAAACCTAGATCTTGGCTTTAATCAAAGATTGTCACATGATTGTACCACTATGTTCTTTAGCCTCAAATAAAAATTAAAATTATATGTATATACTTATAAAGATTCTTCACTCTAAATAGATTACTTTTTCAGTTAAGTCAACTACTAGGCATGATAGCATCAGGCTTGTTTGATAGTTGATCAAGAAGTTGAAATTCACCTGACAGTAATATCATGGAGTCCATAGCCATCGTTTTTTTGAAAATGATATTGTGGTCAGTTATGTTAGATGCTTAATTATATTAAAAGATAATTGAGGAGTCTTAGCATTTTCCTTGATCTTCATTAATCTAGGGATGGGCATCGTGCAGCATGCTCTGATCCTTGTTAGCTGTTTTGTTTTGATATATCTCTTTTTCTTCTAAGATGTCATCTTTTTTACTGACATGTTGGGGTTTTCAAATCTTCATAGAAATTCTTACAATCTGGGGTTCTAAATTTTAATCTAGAAGGCTGTTGATTTTCAAGTCTCATGTTATGTCTTCTCCTTGTGAAAACTGGTGGAAACTTCCTAACATCTATATGAAGATATACAATATGTTTAGATGTGAACAGACCCAAGGCTACAGTTGTAGATGGAAGAAGGTGCGCTAAGATCCAATTATTAAGTGCAAAAAATGTTAGTGCTGTTTCCCTACAATTTGGCATAGATGTGATAAACATATTTGCTAGATACACTTAAATTTTATTTTTAACATAAAAATTGGAATAGTATTTGTTCTTTTTTCTTTTGGACTCCATTTCCAGTGTTGATATGGTTCTGCCTGCCTGGAATTCAGAAAATTGAAACCTGAGTTCATACTTACTGAATGATGCAGGGCTTTGTTGATACTCCCGAACTCACCCTAAGCATAGTTACATTCTTTTTTTCTGCTTTGTATGTGAAGAGGATTCTACATTATGGTTATTTTGGAAATCAAATAATGTGGTACACTGGGAAGAGTCAGGAACAGAGACTGCGAATAAAACTAGTTATTTTGCCAGCTGCCTTTGAACATGAAAATGTCCCCGTGCAGCAGTTAGGGGTGAGGTGATCCTGATTGTGGGAACGCACTTCAAGGAGATTTTTTTCTTTTATTTCCTTTAAGAGGGCTCCCCAGTCTGCTGGAAGGACACAGGCTCTGCCTTCCTACTGGGCAGTTTGTTTTTTATCTACTCTGTCATATCTGCCACTTCTGTATTCTTTGGCCCTTTTTTTCTTTTCTATAGTAGCCTTTGAATTAGCTTATCTCTGTCTTTTATTAGTATAATTATTATTGTTTTTAATTTTATTGTAGTAGGATGGTGATGGAGTAAAACCTTACTTTCTTTTCAAGGAAGAATAATTACCATTTAAAAGTTGCCCAGCTGTACTCCTTCTTTGGTTAGAACACAGCAGACCACTTTTTCTTATTTTTTTCTTAAAATGATCTGAATGGCCCTTCTAGCTTATTAATTCATGCAACAACTACTCTTGGAATTTCTGCATGTGTCAAGTCCTGGGGTAACAGTAAAAGAGGGAGAGCTAACCTTCATGGCAGAGGCATACACTTAACAAGATGAATAAATAAGCAAAATGATTTAAAGAAAGTGAATGTAGAGTGATAAGTGGAAGGATGAGGCCACCTTAGATGGCTGGCTTCACTGACAGGGAAATGAGATTTAAACTAAACTTTTCTTAGCTTAAGCATCTAGGAAAAATAGTTACTCATAATAGCCTGGGAGGAGAAGAGGGATGGATATTCCAGGAACTGGCCCAGGACTGATGGGGCTGGAACCTAAGGAGAAGGGTGGGGACAGGAAAGAATGATGAAGTGTGGTAAGGAGGTAGAGCCAGATAAATCAGGAAAAGATCATATTTATATCATCTGTGCTATCATATGGGTCGCACCAAGGTGTTACATTGACAGTCTATCACACAAGAAAATCTAATAGCTACATAATTACTAATGGCCATGGAACAAATCAGGATGTGGACAGTCTTAAAAGGTGCTACATCTTTATCATAATTTATCTTTACAACATCCCTGTGAGGCAGGTCATCATCCCACTTTACAGGTAATACACCTGAGGAACTGAGACACTCATGGGTTGAACAGGTCGCCCAATGTTGTATAGTAACAAGTGAGATTCAGACCTATCCAGTCCAGCTTCAAAGGCTACTCTCTCAATTTCTGTTTTATGTTACGGGTTTTGGAGGGGCAGCTGCCCAACCCATGTGGCTAAGAGTGACCTTGATGCAGTCTGCCACAGGTAGGCAGTCTGGGAGTCAGTGCTTCTGCTGAGGGAGCCATTGGCAAATCCTGGCAGGAAACAGCCATCCTGCCCATCACTCAGGGAAAAAAGGACAGCTGGTTATAGCAAAGCCAGAGAAACCTGGGAATGATGGCTAGGGGCCATGCTGGGAAAGGAACCAAGAGAGTAAATAAGCTGGATTAAACTGAGGATCCAAACACATTCAGATGTGGAAGCTTCCTTTGTATGCCAGAAGACTACATGAGCTAGTGTGTGTGTGTGTGTGTGTGTGTGTGTGTGTGTGTAGCTGAAATTGTAAATTAACCCAGTTCCTGTGAAGAAGCCATAGTATATTGGATATAACAGGATATTGACCCACTTTTGGTATTTCATTAATTACCAATCTTGCCCAAAACCTAACATAAATTGAAAATATTTTATAAGATGTCAAGATAACACTCTTATTTAATAAATATAATTTTAAGTAACATAGTTTTTATTCAGAGTTTCTTAATTATCTCAATAAAATGCCCCTTAGAGTAGCACTGCCCTAATCCAGTGTCTAACTCATAACCACACAATGTCTGGATGTTATAATCCTCAAGTCTTTTAGTCTCTAGCATAGTTCCTTCCCCTATAATGTCCTGTTAGAAGAAAGAAGACCAGTGTCATGTAAATTATCATACCTAGATTTACTTAAATGTTCCTTCCTGTGATCATTAGCTTGTTCCCACATCTTCCATATATCCCATAAATTGGAAATTAGATAAAAAATTTGACGATTTAAGTCAGTCATTTTTGACCAGAATACATCATAAGTAAGCTGTATTTTTATTATTAACCCATTTTTAAATTGATACATAAAATACAGTAACACACCATATAAATAGGACTATTTTCTTAAGGATTACATGTCCAGATAGCTCTTCATTCACACTGCTCATTTCTGGCACAATTTGGCATTTAGTGCTATCATACCCCAAATGCAGTTTCAGATCTGTGGAGAGATAGTGACACCTGTGAGCTGTTAGATCTATAATTAAATCATAATGCCATGATGGGAAGGGCCAGCCATCCTTTATACTGCCTCATTAATTCTTGCTCTAAAGTCTTTTATTTGATACTCTGAGTCCCCATGAAAGCTGCAAGTCCCTTTATTTATTTATTTTTTAATTAATTTTATTGAGAAAAATTGCAATGTGACAGCTTCAAAACAGGTTGGTAGGAGACTTACAACAATTAATACATTGTGTATTGTTGTCTCTGTAGTAGTAATTCACAGCACAAGATGTGGACATGATACCCTGTCCAAACATTATTAGTACAGATATTTCTTCTTATTGAATTAAGAGAAAGTAGCTATATATCTATCCTAACTATTTTGTATATATAGATACAAAATTGTCCTTCATTTAAATCACCATTTTTGTTGTTTTGTCAGAGATGGGTATTACATTGCCATCCAAATATTGTAGGTGCATGAATTCAGCAAAATATTCTAATAGTCCAGCACTCCTCAATAGTGGTGGGATATCCACAGGACTGGCAGTGTCCAAATCTGATGACTTGAGCTATCCACACCTCAGCATATAAACATGGCTTCACTTTTCATACCTCATTTCTACACTTTTCTGCTGGATGGTTAAGACCAAGATAAAGCAAGACCTATATAACAAAAAATGCAACTTTTGTATCTGACATGGTCAGTCAAATCCCCTCAGGACTTATCCTGAAACCCTGTATTGCAGTTTGTAGATCCTTTGTCAGTGTCAGTCATGTGGATGAGTCAAGGCTATTGCTTGACCAATTTGCTCTCTGTGGAAGCCTGAGAGAATGTTTTCTCTCCATGTGACTCTCTTTAGGCACACTCTTCATCATCAATCACATTGCTCTGTGGCCTCATAATCTCCTTGATCAGAAAATTTGGGACACAACTGAGTACATGATGTTACAGTATAGGTTCTCCTATGTCCTGAGTCCCCACTGACCTTGAAAGGCTAGGGCCAAAATGTTGAGTGTCCTTGCAGCCCTTCTTTTCTCTAATTTTTGGTCTGCAAACTTAGGTTGTGAACCCTCCAGAAGAGAAGCTTATTATTGCCCTATAACATATGCAGGTGGGTTTAACCTTGCTATCTGTCTGAATATCAAACATCTTAGGCATAAAATGGAACATCTTAAAAAATATTTACTTGAGATGTAGTCTGGCCATAATTGGTATGTCATGACAAGTAGTATGTATTTAGAAGACCAGAATGACTGACATTCCAAGCATGACCCCACTATTACACATTGCTAAATTCAGTACAGTCGCTCAGTTCACATGTATCAGCAATATAGTTAGTCAGGATGAGAATCCCACCAAGGAACTGCTAGTTTCAACAACCTACTGAAGAGTCTCAAGATCATTGCCTTACCCATCTTGTATGCATAAACATAGGGCTTTGTCCCTGCCATGTTTCCTAGCTTTTCTCCTTGCTCACTTTTTGTTTTCTAATCCACAAGTTCTCCCTCTCCATTTAATTGTGTTATGCATTTCTATTTGTATTTCTTCTTTTAAATTCTTATATTAGGGAGACTATATGATATTTACACATGTGGGTCAGGTTTATTTCACTTATGAGGTATATTCAAGTGACAACAACTTAAACATGAAGACTTTGAGTTTATCATTCTTTATAGCTGAGCAATACTCCATTGTATAAAAATAACACATATTGACCCAGTCCTAGCCCAGGTACGGTGAGTGTGGGGGAGAGCTTCCTGCTACCCTGCACCGACCGGACCAAATACCGGTCCCAGCCCAGGCGCGGTGTGGGCAAGAACCTCTCCCACCCACTTGGGATGGTCCCAAAACTCCGCAGCACCTCCCGCACCCCTCCCGCCAATTAGGAATTTCTGCCACATTCCGGGAACCCCCAGACCCAGTGCTAGCCCAGGTCCGGTGAGTGTGAGGGAGAGCTTCCTTTCCCCCTACTCCACCTTGGCCCCTCCAGGCACAGCTCAGGCCTGGCATACATCCCTGGGGTGTGACACTGCAGCTGCAATCCCTACAGAGAGTGTAGAGGATAGATCCAAACAGCTACTACAGGAGCAGAACATCTTGCCACAGGGGCACAACAGGTTCACCCTCA
>NW_004524584.1:3292074-3294996 GCF_000260255.1 Octodon degus
GGCTGTAGTGGGTTTTCCAGTCCTAGTTCCTTACGGAGTCTCCACACTAATTTCCATCATGGTTGCACAAGTATACATTCCCAGCAGCAGTAGAGATGAGATCTTTTTCCCCTCAGCCTCTCCAACATTTGTTGTTAGTTGATTTGTTTATGATACACATTCTTTCTGGGTTGAGATGGTATCTTAGTGTTGTTTTAATTTGCATTTCATGGAGGGCTAGTGATGTGGAGCATTTTTTCATATATTTATTCACTTCTTTATTTTCCTACTCTGAGAAGTGTGTCTTCATCTAGTATGCCCATTTCTGGACTGGATCTTTAAATTTTGGGGAGCTAATATTTTTTAGTTCTTTATGTATTTTAGAGAGCAGACCTTTGTGTGAGTGCTTCTTTGTCAAGATTTTTTCCAAATTCTTCAGTTGTCTTTTCACTTTGTAGGTAATTTCATTTGATGTGCAAAAACTTCTCAGTAATAGCATGTCCCAGTTGTTAATCATTTCAAGTGCTACCAGTGAGTTTTGATTTTTGTTCATGAACACTTTGCCTACCCCTATGTCTTCAAGTGTTCCTCCTACTTTCTCTTCCAGGAGATTTAGTGTTTCTGTTTAAATGTTTAGATCTTTAATCCACTTTGACTTTACCTTAGTGCATGGTGATAGACCTTGGTCAAGTTTTAGTTTTCGGCATGTAGAGAGCCACTTTTTCCAGCACCATTTCTTAAGAGGTTTTCATTCTTTCAGAAAGCATGTTTGGCCCCTTTCTCGAAATCAAGTGGCTGAGTGTGCTTGTATAGGCTTTTACAACTTCTAATCTATTCCATTGCTCTTCAGGTCTATTTTGTTACCAGTACCATGCTGATTTTAATACTGTAGCCTTGTAGTATAATTTCAAGTCAGGAATTGTAATGCCTCCTGCTTTGTTTTTGTTGCCCAGGATTGCCTTTGCTATTCTAGGTCTTTTATGGTTTCAAATAAATTTTAGGAACAATTTCTCTAGGTATGTGAAGTATGTTGGTGGTAGTTTGATAGGAATTGCATAAAATCTGTACAGCAATTTTGGGATTATGGCCATCTTCGCAATGTTGGTTCTTCCTATCCAGGAGCACAGAATACCTGTCCATTTTCTGAAATCCTCTACAATCTCTTTTTTCAGAGTAGTGTAATTTTCTTTGAAAGATCTTTGACTTCTTTAGTTAGACAAATTCCAAGGTATTTCCCTTTCTGCGGTGCTATTGTAAATGATATTGTTTATATAATTTCACTCTCAGTGTGTTTGTTATCTATGTAGAGGAATGGTAATGACTTTTGGGTATTGACTTTGTATCCTGCTATGGTACTGAATTTGTTTATCAATTTTAGTACCTTCTTGGTGGAGTTATTTGGGTCTTCCAAGTAAAGTATCATGTCATCTGTAAATGAGGATAATTTAACTTCTTCTTTACCTTATTCTTATTCCTTTTATCTTTTTCTCTTGTATAATGGCTCTAGTTAATGATTCCAGAACTATATTGAATAGGAGTGGCGATAGAGGACATCCTTGTCTTGTACCAGATATGAGAGTAAAAGATTTCAGGATTTCCCATTTAGAATTATATTAGCCATTGGATTGTCATAGATGGCTTTTATCAGACTGAAGTACAGGCCATCTCTTCCAATTTTCTGTATGACTTGAATGAGGGTTGAACTTTGTCAAAAGCTTTTTCTCCATCAATGGAGATGATCATGTGTTTTCTAGTTTGGGCTCTCTTAATATGGTTCATTACATTTATAGATTTGTGTCTATTGAACCATCCTTGCATCCCTGGGATGAATCCTATCTGGTCATGGTGTATGATCTTCTTGATGATTTGCTGTATTCTATTTGTTAGAATTTTATTGAGGATTTTCACATCTATGTTCTTGAGGGAGATCGACCCATAGTTCTCTTTCTTAGTTGCATCTTTCTCTGGTTTTGGTATCAGTATAATACTTGCCTCCAGGAATGATTTTGGGAGGATTGCTTCCTTTTCAATTTCATAGAAGTGTTTGAGGAGCATGGGGACTATATCTTGTCTAAATTTCTTGTAGAATTCAGCTGTGTATCCATCAGGACCTGGATTCTTCTTTGTTAGCAGGCTTTTTATTATATTTCATATTTCATTGGCTGTTATTGAGTTATTGAGAGTAGTTATATCTTCTTTTTCAGTTTTGGTAATTTTTACCTTTCTAAGAATCTGTTCATTTCTTCTGTGTCTTCTATTTTGTCAGAGTAAAGGTTCTCAAAGTAGCTATTAATAATCTTCTGATTTTCTACTGGTTTTTGGTACTTACACACTTTCCTTCCTTATTGCTTGTATTTAAATTTTTTCTTTCCTCTTTTTGATGAGGTTAGCCAGTGGCTTATCCCTTTTATTTAATCTTTCAAACTACCAACTTTTTGATCCATCAATTCTTTGAGCTGTTTTATTCATTTCAATTGAATTTCTGCTCTAATCTTTATGATTTCTTCCCGTCTTTGGGCTTTGGGTTTGGTTAGCTCTTCCTTTTCTAGATGCTGGAGGTGCAGCATTAGGGTGTTTATTTTCTTCCCATTCTGTTTTCCTAATGTGTGAGTTCACAGGTATAACTTTCCTTCTGAGGCCTGCTTTCATTGCATCTCATAAATTCCACTAAGTTGTGCTTGTGTTTTCAGTGAATTGTAGATAGTGTTGAATTTCTTGTTTTATTTCACCTGTGACCCATTGGTTGCTGAGTAGGGTGTTGTTTAATTTCCATGTATTTGTGGGATTTTCCTGTTTTCTTGCCTCATTTATTTCCAGTTTCATTGCACTGTGGTCAGATAATATGCATGGGATAATTTCTGTTTTCTTGCATATACTTAAGCATAACCTATGGACTAGTATGTGGTCTATTTTAGAAAATGACCCATATGCAGCTGAAAAAAA
>NW_004524584.1:3296431-3301860 GCF_000260255.1 Octodon degus
AGTCAAGGAATACATCGCTTTTCTAATCTTCTGTATTTTTTTTTCTAATCAGTGTCTTCTTAAAAGTAGTTGTTAATTCTTTTACTTCAGAGTTTATTAGTGATATCATTTCCTCTATATGTTTCTGCATTTGATTCTTTATTTCAGGCACTCTTATTTCAGAGATTTCTTTTCTCATTTTAGAGAGTAATTCTGATCTTAATTCCTCTATACTTTTCTGCTGTTGTTTCTTTACTTCAGACGCTATTAATTCAGACATTTCAGCTGTGCTAGTGTCCTGTGCACTTTTTTGGGTGATCTCGGGACCTGAGATTGCATTTTGCTCCTTCTCTTTGTCATTTTGTATATCACTGTCCACTGCCGTTTGGTGTACAGCTTTGGTTCAGTTGTAACCTTAGCACCTACTAAAATTCAGGTACTGATATAACAAGTTCTAGTTCATCCAGTTGTGTCTGGCTTGCATCTGGCTACTGTGCTCAGCTTCTTCCTGCTGCTGCCCTTGGAGGTGAGCCTGCTGTGCTCCTTTGGCAAGATGTTCTATTCCTGGATTAGTTGCATGGTTTTGACCCTAGTGTCACTGTAGGGACTTCAGCTGCAGAGTTTCACCCCAGCCCTGTATGCCAGCCCTGGGCTGGGTCTGGAGGTATATATGGAGTGCAGGAGAGTACAGAACCTGTTGGACACACTCACTGGGCCTGCACTTTGGCAGGTCTGGAGGGCTCTGAAGAACATGGTGGAAGTTCTCACTCACAGTGCTGGCCTGGGATTTCTCTGGAGGGGCAGGGGATGTCTGGAGAATGCTGGGAAAGGTCTCTGTCATGGGGGGCGGTCTTGGCTTGACAGCGCAGAAGCTCTCCCACACATTCACAGGGCCTGGGGTTGGGTGGTTGCAAGTCCCTTTAAACTTCTTTTGCCTGCTCCCTCCCACTGCACCACCATCCCCAGCCTATCCTAATCAGTCATCTCTGTTCCACTCTCTCCCCAACACCTGTGATGTTCTTATGGCACAACTTATTCTTCCAATTTAAGATTATGCAAATATTTACCCAAATCTTCCTTTTTGGTTGAAAGACTGTATCTTCTGAAATTCAAAAAGAAGTATGCATCAAAATTCACTTTCATTCAGCTTTTCATTGTTATTATTTTTTCTTTTTCAAAATAATTTTATTGAGAAACAAATAGCAATGAGACAGTTTCAAAACAGATTAAGCCTTTCATTATTACTGCCTCTTAAGTTTTCACTTAGAAGACACAGTTCTTTTAGTTTGGAAATGTTTTTTATAACTTGGAATTACTAGTAAAAATAAATTCTGGATCCTTAAAGAACATTTGTTTAAATCTACGTCAGTTTTTCCTCCTCTTTAAATGTGCTTCTCACACTAATTTTTAGGTGTCCATATATGTTTGTGAGAGTTGTACATTGTCTCTGTTATTAGGCAAGAACTGTGGGAATTTGTGATGATTGCTTTTCCCCAGGACACATCATTTCCCTTCCCTGGTGCTAGGCCTCAGAGACCCTGTGAAGCAGGCTATCCAGGGAAGATGCAGTATCAAACTGAGGGACACCTTGGCTAATGGTCCTGACCCTGAGAATCTGTAGGTCTTCATTTCCAGCACCTCATAGTGACAGTTGATGGATTTAGTGATGTTGCCAGGGGATTGTTTACTACACTTAAAAAGTACAATTGGTTTACAACTGATATAAGTTGCCAGTAAGACAATAACACTTTCATGGGGAATATCTTGAGGAAGTTTCTAACTTAATAGTAAAGACAAGGTTCTCACATACAGTTGGCTAAAAAGCAAGGCTTACAATGGCCAATGACAGGTACAGAAAATGATGTGTCTAGGCTAAAATCACAGCAGGAAAATGTTTTTGTAGCACAGGAAGTGTGCCTTTGGTACTTGGTCTCAATTTAATCTACCTCTGTCAACTCCCCTTTCCTTTCTGGTTGATCACTTTTTGCTTAAATATCAGGGTTTCACAAATGTTCTCAGATCACCTATTTTGTGTAGTGGCACATTTGGGAGCTTTTATTTTCAGTATTTCTCAGAGAGCTGCATGGGACTATGTATTCAACCACCTGGCAGACTTCCTTTCTAAGCAAGCACCTTGACTGCAGTATATGAAAAGCTGAACAAATTGTTTGTTCTTTTCCCTTTCTCAATCTTTCTATACTTCCTATATTCTCTACCATAGGCAAATGGCATTATCTTCAACAGGATTGCCTAAGCAAAGGTCTTTAGTGCCATCCTTGAGTCCTTCCTCTCCTGAACCCTAATCCATGTTCTTCCTCATGATTTACCTTTCAATATTATTTTCTTATTAATGCCAATCATCCTTGCCCATGCCACAATTATCTCCTGCCTGATTCATTTTAATCCACCCCTAACGTAGCTTGCAAAGATTCAGTGTGGCTCATTATCATCAGTAGAGTCAAACATTTATCTCTTAAATTGGTTCACAGACTATTTATTTATTTATTTTTCATAATTTTATTGATAAACAGATAGCAATGAGACAGTTTCACATCAAATCGCTAGGACAGTTTCAATAACCAACACACTGCATATATTCTTCTTAGTGGTTAATTGCTGTTACAAGATGCGGACCTGAGATCCTATTTACAAACACCATTAGAACAAATCATTCTACTCATTAAGAGAATGTAACTATATATCTATCCCAACCACTTTAAATACACAGATACAAAATGGACATTCATCTGTATACCCCTTTTTTCTAAGCTCCGTTATTTGAATATTATAGGTGTGTAAACTCAGCAAAATATTCTAAAAGAGTCCAGTAGCCCATAATAGCATTGGGTCTTCTGTTTAACTGGCAATGTCAGAAATTATTGACCTGAGTCCCCCACAGCTCAACATAACAGCATGGCTTTACTTCCTATATTTCATCTTCATACTTCTCTACTGGATGGTTAAGACCAAGGTAAAGCAGAACCTATGCAACAAGAGTTGTAGCTTTTGGGTCTGAGAAGGTCAGTGAAATCCCCTCAGGATTCATCCTGAGATCCTGTACCTCAGATTGTAGAACCTTTGTCAGTGTCAGCCATGTGGATGAGTCACGGCCATTGCTTGGCCAAAGTGCTCTCTCACAGACTATTTATGATGTATATCTTTTTCCATGTCTTGCTTTCTTCTCTCTCATATTTTATATCTTAGTTTCATTGGATTATTTGCCATTATCAGAGTGTCGTCTGTCATTGGTTATCCCTCTGTATGAAGGGTCCTCTTCCTGTGCTCACCTGTGCCTTTCATCTTTCAAAACTCAGTCCAGGAGTCACATAATTTAGGAAGTTGTCCAGGATCAATTTTTTTTTAAAGTGAGCTGCTTTCCATGCTGCATTATTTATATGTCTTGTGCATATTCTTATTACACAGCCACACTAAACTGAGATTGCCTAAGTATCTGTGTGTTTTCAATAAATTTTGAACTTGAGAAGAGATACCTAGAATTATTTTTTCCTCTGATATTCCAAATTACACAGGATCAAAAAAGATCCTAAGACTTTAGGCTAAATTTATAAATAAAGCTATAGAAGGAGCTCAAAAACTCAACGGAAATACAAACTGTAGCATACAGTGAAATGATGCAAGGTCTGTAGAGTCCAGGCATGTTAACTACCTAATAGAAAAAAAATCTCAAAATCTATAAATTTTTAGGAGATTTCAGAATTTTCTGGATTTTCAGGAAAATGCAGAATTGCTAAAATATATTATTTCCAGCCAAAATTATGGAAATGGAAAGAGAAAGCAAACTTTGGTCCATACTCAGAAAGAAATGATGGTGATTGCCTTAAGAAGGACCAACTATTGAATTTATCAGACCTATATAAAAATAAGCCATTATAAATACACAGAATCAAACAAAAAAGTATTTTAAAAGTAAATAAAAGTGGTTTCAGTAAATGAAGATATAGGAATCTTTTCACAGAAACAGAAAGCTCCTCTGCATCCTAAAAGTGTGGAAAAGTTCATCAGTTAGGCTCAGTACAAAAACTGAAGATGGCAAAAGGATAAGTGAGCTTAAAGATAGAAAAGTTGAAGCTATCAATTTTGAGATGAGAAAAGAAAACTGAAGACAAGTAGAATTTCAGGGATATGCAAGACAACACAAAGTGGTCCAATATTGCTATCATTGCAGCCTCAGAAGGTGAGATGAAAGATAAAAATTATTTCATGGATACAATTTTCCCAAATTTGACAGAAAATAATAATCTTACAGACATAAGATAAGCACAAAGGAAACCAACCCTAGTAAACTAGCTAGACAGCTACTCCGAACCACATCACAAGTTGCAAAAATAAAATTTTCAAGGCAACTAAAGAAAAACAAACATTACATAAAGGAGAATGATGATATAATAAAGGGTTGACTTATGAGGAACAATGGCAATAGCAGCCAGAAGATATTAGAATGAAATTTTTTTAAAAAAAATGTATTTAGCACAGGGTCTAAAAGGTCTCACTATGGAAACTGGACTCATAGTGATTCTCCTGTTTTCAGCTTCCCAAGTGCTGGCATTTACAGGCGTGCGCCCCCACGTCCAGTCTCAATCACCCTCTCAGCATGCCCTGGGGGCAGGCCTCACACAGCATGCTGGAGATCAAACCCGGCAGCTGCTTTCTGCTCAAGTAGGCGCTTTAGTCTGCTGAGCTATCTGGCTGGCCCTTAGAATGAACTATTCAGAGTAAAGAAAGGAAGAATTATCAGTCAAGAACTCCACAGCCAGGAAGAATATCCTTTTAAAATATAGGTAAAATAAAGATATTTTCATATGAATAACCAATGAGGAAATGAATTAATAGCAAGACTGTTATATAAGATATGCTAAAGGAAATTCTTCAGGCTGGAGGGAACTAACACTAAACCTATCAGAAATAACAAAGAAATGAAGAATGTAGATGTATTAGTTAGCTTTTCTGTTGCTGGACAAGACACACGACACATGCAACTTTTTTTTTTTCAAGAAATGAGAGATTATCTTGCATTACACTGCATGCCTGTAGTCTCAGCACTTGGGAAACTAAGAAAGCAAGATCACCATGAGTTCAAGATCCACCTCACACAGTGAGTTCAAGGCCAGACTGAACTACATAGTGAAACCCTGTCTCACCACTTTCTCCAAATAAAGGAAATAAAATGAAAAGAAAGAAAGAGATCAGGTTTATTAGGCTCATGGTTTCAGAGGATTCAGTCCAAGTCAAGCTGATTCCAAGGGGAAAACAACATGGTAGAAAGGCATAGTAAAACAAAGATAATTAGTTCATGGTGATTGGGAGGCAAATCAGGGAAACAGTGCCAGAGATAAAGAGGTGAGGGGCCAGATACAGTACGCAGGGTACCCCTCTATGATCTCCTGAAACACACACACACACACACACACACACACACACACACACACACA
>NW_004524584.1:3302030-3305411 GCF_000260255.1 Octodon degus
AGAGAGAGAGAGAGACTGATAGAGACAGAAACAGACACAGAGAGAGACTGATAGAGACAGAAACAGACACAGAGGGAGACAGAGAGACAGAGACAGAAATAGAGACAGAGGGAGGCAGGGACAGAGACAGAGAGAGATGGAGAGAGGCAGAGACAGAGAGATAGAGAAAATGTATATATACTTTAGCAGTTCACCACACTAATAAATTCTGGAAGCTGATGGTTACCACTATGAGCACTTCTTATAATTATAGAGAACAAAGATAACTTGTATTAATCTCATGATGTCTGAATAAATTCAGTTTTAAAATATTTGTACATGGTTTTCTTTTCCTGATATATACATTTTTTTGGCTATACCACATATATGCCTGTAATTATAAAATTATAGTTTTAGTACAATTTGACTATATTAGAATTTATAACCAAATATGAAAGAATTTTCAAATTATTTTTAAGTTTCTGATATCATATTTTCTTATCTTGTATTCTACTCAAAGCCAATAACTTCAGTCACAAGTAAAACTTTTTATCCATTTTTCTGAGCTGTAGTTGCAACAGATATGTATTGCTTAGAAGACCCAAAATATACAAAACATTAAGAATTACATTTTTTTCTCCAAAGCTCCAGTTTTTCAATTTTTTTCTTGCAAATTTTTGAGTGTGTTAGTTTTTATTACTATTGTGACAAAGTACCTGATGTAGTCTCCCTATACAGAGGAAAGGTTTATTAGGCTGACAGACTTGAAAGTTTCTGTCTATGACTAACTGAGCTCATTACTATGGAGCTATGACAAGACAGCATATTACAGTGGGACAAACTTCACTTCATGGCTATGAGAAGAGAGAGAAAAGAAGAGACCAGGGCTCCACAATAATGCCCTTTGAGAGCCTGTTCCAAATGATACCAAAGTTCTGATGGGGCCCCCTTCTTAAAGTTTCCACCTCCTGAGTACGACTAACCTAAGGGGTCAAATCTTTAACACATGTGCTTTGAAGTGGCATTCCAACCCAAATTGTAAAGCTGCGGATGTGGCTCAGTAGTATAGTACTCACCTACCATGTCTGAGGACCTGGGTTCAATCCCCAGCACTGAAACCAAGAAAAGCAACCCAAAGTGTAACAATATGTATTTAGTGTATCATCCCTCTCAAGCCTAATAGGAACATAAGTTTTCTATTAGAAAGTTTCCAAGAAGTTTTACGAAACTTTGCAATCGATTTATTCATGGTTTGTATCCAGTATTGGGTAATGGTTACCTGGCTTAAGTATTCTTAGAGATAAACATAAAAGAACAAAATTTCAGAGTAGTTTACTTCAAAGATTCTCAAGCGAGAGGGAAAAAGAGAGGACAAAGACCGGAAAAAGAGGAAGAGAGAAGAAACTGGCTACAATGAGATGTATCACAGATCTTATCGTCCGCTAAAGAAGACCTGGATTCAGGAAAATGCATTTTGAGGGAAAGAGAAGTAAACACTAGTTTAAATAGCTTCGCATTTGACAAATCCACAATGGCCACACGAACAAAAGTCCCAAAGGAGAGCAGTATTTTGTATTAAAATGACACGTCTTTGTATCTCTTAATCACAAAAAGCAGAGAATTTTCTCATGGAAGTTCTTTCTTTTTTGTTCTAAGGCTCCCATTCCATACTTTCACTTGGAGTAAAATTTACTTTCTTCTTTAGTTTTTATTTTTCCCTTGTACATGCTTTCGTTACATAATAATCCCATTCCTTGAAGGAAAGCAGCACGCGCACATGACACATCGCGATTCTTTCCAACCCCTTCCCCTCCCCTGCCTCGCCCCTCCCTCCATCTCTCCATCCCATTACCATTTGGAGATCTCTCTCCCCTCCTACCTTTTAGCTTTTGTCTTTATTTATCTTTTGTGTTTCTCACGTAAGAGAAAATATGTGATATTTAAGCTTGTGTGTCTGATTTATCTCACTTCACATTATAGTCTTAAGGTGCATCCATTTTCCTGAAAATGACTAAAGGTTATCCAACTTTTACTACTGTGGCAAAAACACGTTTTCTTAATCAGTTCATCCGTTGATGGACATAAAGATTCAGCTTTCAAGAATGTGATGCTATAAACATGAGTATGCATGGATCACTTCAAATCTTTTGGGAAGGTAATTAGAGGGGAATAGCTGGGTCAAATGGAATTTCTAGATTTCACCTTTTGAGAAATATGTACATTAATTTCCATATGGTTGTAACAACTTACATTCCCACCAACAATATGTAAAATTTCCTTTTCCCCCCGAAGCTTCACCAACATTTGTTATTATGTCATTTCTTTTTCTTTCTTCTTTCTTTCTTTTTTCTTTCTTTCTTTCTTTCTTTCTTTCTTTCTTTCTTTCTTTCTTTCTTTCTTTCTTTCTTTCTTTCTTTCTTTTTTTTTTTCAGAACTGGGGATTGAATTTAGGCCCTTGCGCTTCCCAGGGAAGCGCTTATTCCACTGAGCCATCTCCCCAGCCCTCCACATTATATTTTTGTAATAACTTGAAATCTGGAATTGTGATGCCTCCTGCTCTGTTCTTTTTGCCCAGTATTGCTTTTGCTATTCTAGGTCTCTTCTAGTTCCTTATGAACTGTAGGATTTTTTTTTTCTAGTTCTGTGAGAATGCGGTTGGTATTTTGTTTGGGATGGTGCTAAGTCTGTATATCAGTTTTGAAAGTACGGCTGTTATGAATATGTTGGTTCTGTCTATTCAGGAACAGGAGATATCTTTCATTTGTTGATATCTTCTTCAATCTTCTTTTTTAGACTGCTGTCATTTTTGTTGTAGAAGTCTTTCCCTTTCTTGGTGTGGTTAACCCTAAGCATTTAATTTTGCATGATGCCATTGTAAATGTTATTGTTCTCTTAATTTACTTCTCAAAGAATTCATTATTAATATATGGGAGAGCTTGATTTTTTGTATTGATTTTGTATCCTGCTTTATTGCTGGACTTGGTTCTTCCATCTAGAGTTCTTTTAGTGGATTTTTGGGGGTCTTTTAGGTAAAGGATTACATCGTTTGCAAATATTGATAATTTGACTTCTTACTTTCTTATGTGTATCCCTTTTATTTTTCTCTTGCTTGATTGCTCAGATCAATGTTTCAACTACTATGTTGAACATCTATGGTGATAGTAGAGATCCTCATCTTTTTCCAAATTTAAGAGGGAACGCTTTCAGGTGTGCAAAGTAATTGCTAATAATCCTCTAGATTTTGACAATATCCATTGTGATTTCACCTTTTTCATATCCGATTGCATTGATTTGGGTCTTTCCTTTTTTTGATAAGATGGCTAGAAGGTTGTCTATTCAGTTCATTGATTCTTTGTTTTCTTTTGCTTTTGTCTCCATTTTATTGATTTCTACTCTGTTTTT
>NW_004524584.1:3305511-3311445 GCF_000260255.1 Octodon degus
TTTTTTTTCAAAACTGGGGATTGAACTCAGGCCCTTGTGCTTGCCAGGGAAGTGCTTATTCTACTGAGCCATCTCCCTGGCCCCTCTACTCTGATCTTTATAATTTGTTTCTTTGTACTAGGTTTGAGTTTCATTTATTCTTACTTTTTCTAGAAACTTGAGATGCATCATTAGGGTTTTTATTTTTAACCTGGGATCATTCTATATTTCTGATGTGTACATTCACAGTTATAAATTTTCCTCTTAAAACTCTTTTCCAGAGCCAACAAAATAGCTCAGTGGACTAAACACCTTCTTATGAAAGTGCAGGGACCAGGGTTTGATCCCTGGTACCATATGCCATACCAGCCTTGCCCCTGGGCACACTGAGCCACTGATGGAGTCTGGGCATGGTGGCTCACATCTGTAATCCCAGCATTAGAGAGGCAGAAAATAGAAAGATCACTATGAGTCCGAGCTGCATAGTGAGACCCTGCACACACACACACACACACACACACACACACACACACACACACGTACACACACACACACAAAAAAACCCTAAAATAAACTGTTTGCCTGTGTATCATGAGTTATTTGTTGCACTAACATTATTGTTAATTCCAGTAACTGTTTTATTTCTTCCTTGATTTTTCTATAAGCCCTTAATACTCAAGAATATAGTGTTTGATTTCTATGTAATTGCATAAGTTCTATGGGATATTTTGTCACTGATTTCCAGTTTCATTGTATTATCATCTGATAATATGCTTTTCTGTTTTTACCCATGTATTATGCTGGCAGTAAGTTTGTCATAAATGGCTTTAATCAGATTGGAAAAACTTCTGTATCTATTTTCCTCATTTTTAAAAATAATGAGTAGATACTGTGCTTTGCTAAAGGCTTTCACTGAATCTCTTGAGATGATCATGTCATTTTTGTCCCTCTAATGATGTGATGAACTACATTTACTGACTTACATATGTTGGAGCATCCTTGCATCCCTGGGATAATGCCTACTTGGTCATGATGACCTTTTTAATGATTTATCTGTCACATTTTCTTTGCCTATATCTTGCTGAGGAGTTTTGCATACATGTCCAATACAGAGATTGATGTCTAGTTCTCCTTTTTGGTTAAACCTCTTTACGATTTTGCAATTAGGATAAAGACTTTAGGAGTACTTCCAGGAATGACTTTGACAGTATTCCTTCATTTATCATATTAAAAAATTGAGGTATTTTTGCATTAGATTGTCCTTGAAGTTCTTATAGATTTTGACAGTTAATCCCACAGGACCTGGGCTTTTCTTATTTCATGGGTATTTTTTATTACTGTCTCAAATTAATTGCATATTTTTGGATTATTCAGAGTTTTTCTATCTTCTTGGTTCAGTTTAGGTAACACATGCATATCTAGGAATCTATTCATTTCTTCTGATTTCTCTAATTTTCTTTAGAGTTCAATGTGTTCCTTGTATACAGCAACTATGGGGTTTTGTTTCTTGATCTATCTGCCTATCTATATTTTTTAAATGAAGAATTGAGATCATTCACATTAACAATTATTCTAATAAGTATTGACTTTTTCCTGTCATTGTTTTGCTTTCCTGTTGCTGATTCTCTTTTTTTTCTTACTGCACTGTTCACTGTACCTGGCATTCATTCTATTAGACTTTCTGTCATTGTTAATTTCATTCTCTTTTTAGCATACCTTTCAGAATTTTTGTGGTGCTGCTTTCTTTGTTGGTCATGGATCTCTTATGTAGAGTTCATCATGAAAATTTTTTATTTTTCCATCAATTTTGAAAGTTTCTGCTGAAAGACAGTGTGCTTTATACCCATTTTTCTTGGAACCCGTAGTTGCACTCTCTGCTTTTCTAATGGAGACATGGAGATCTTTGATCTGACTTTAATGAACTTCGGTTCTTGCTAAGTGTTATAAGATCTCAGGACTGGGAAGAAATGTTGACACAAGTCAAGTATCAGTATATGTGGACCCTCTTGGGCAGGCCCTGGAAAGCTGCAAGATTTTACTTTTCTTCCTCACTCAGTCATATGCTTCTAATTTAAAGTAGTAGCCACACTAGTTTCACTGGGGCCATTCCCCCTTACCAGCGGAAGCCTATGTAGATTGAAGGGAAGGTAAAGAAAATCAGCAAAACCAGGGACTCTGGTCTTTTCTTGTCATCTTATCTTTAATACCATAAAGAATTAGCCAGAGATCTTGCTCTCAGGACAGGCACTCAGAGGATTAAATAGTGGAGGGAACTCTAGTTTGAAGTCTGGTAATAAAGCAAGACACCGATAAAGGTAAGAAAAAGAAAGAGCTGTGTTTCATCTGACTGCACATGGCTGTGTTCAGCAGTAAATGTCATGGTATCAAACTTTCTTGTGCACTTGCCTGTCTCATCCCACTAGAATGTGAGTACTTTGAGGGAAAAGACACTTTTTTTGGTCTTAAAATACTAGCAGCACCAACTAGCAAGTGTGAGGCCTTGATCAAGTTTTTAACCACCTGAACTCTTAGTTTCCTCATCTGCAAAGTATAAATAATAATAATAGTACCAACCTCATAGTACTGTTCCAAAGATTAATGCAGCTTGAATGAAGTATACAGTGAACCAAGTGACCTTCCTTTCCTTCTTCGTCTCTTTCAAGAAGGTCATACTAAACAGTTGTAATACTGTCAAACTGTGTGAGGTTGGGTGCAGTGGTTCAAGTTCTCCCCTCAGGAACAGTTTTAAAGAGAGGCCAATGACTCGTCCTTCCATGACTTCTTTACTTCCTCAGCACCCCTGAATCCTCACATTGTACTGGGAATTGAGTAGGTGCAGGGAAACCCCAGGCTGCTGAATGATCTGCCTTTTAAGTCATTGGAACCAAAGGCCAGGAGCCAGAATCAAAGATTACCTTGTTTTTGGAGTGTATCACTGGCTATTGTCCCCATCAAACAAAGCCCTTTCATCAGAGGTTCTTTAAAACACTTTTTTCCCTCCTTTATTTTGCTTTGAAATAAGCTGGGCAACAATTAATTTCAGAGAGAGAGAGAGAGAAAGATAATTCAACAAGGATCTATTACTACTCTCAGCTTCTATTGCTGTAATGAAAATCTATTTCCTTTCCCTTTTGTGTCCCATATAATTTAATGCCCATTTTATTAATGGTCTGAAATAATTACGGAACCCTTTGTGATTCTCAAGTATGTTTCATTTAATTGTGCAATAAATGCCTAATCTCTTCCTCCATCTGAAGCTATTATGGCGTTAAAATTAACAATTATGCAGCAATGCGCCGGGGTCCATAGAAATCACTCCAGATAACTAGACATATATAAATCATTCATGAGAACAATTTCTGAAAAGAGACAGAAAAAAATTGTGTTGAAAATGACATTGGGAAGCCAAGGGCCCAGCCTGTAAGAAGATAGTAACACCTTTAAAAAATCTTTTTTCTTTCCTTTTTTGTTATTATTATTTTATTAATTGTGTATGTGGCATAGCCCTCCCCCCATTTCTATTAGCCTGACAGATATTTTCAGAATTAATTAACTGTTAGCTCTGAGGATAAATTGTTCATTATCAATTTCCCCCCTCTTTCTTTCTTTCCTTTTATAGTTTTTCTTTTTCTTTCAGGCCAGCAATTACACTCCCTGGCTTTCTCCAGCAGCTCCTGTTCTGCACAGCTATCCAAATGGGGAAAGTGCTTTTTCTTTCAGTCCTATTCACTTCTTCTCTTCTCCCTATTGTGGGATTTAATAACCATGGCTGATAGGCTTACACTGGACAGAGAGGTTAAGTTTGTTGTCTCAGCACTTTGCTGACAGGGCACAGCACAGGAATCCTATAACTTCTAACTGGCCTTGTGGGGCTGCCTGTGCCCTGGTCCACACAGGCATAGCCTGCGAGTAGTGTTTAGAAACCATCAGCCTCAAATATCCTGCTTACATAACAGCACTTCTATTGGTGCTACTGAATCCCACCTCCTGTCGTTTAAAACATACCTAGTTCCTAGAAGATTCCTAGCAAATATCCTACAGTGCATGCCCTTCCCACGCAGAATGAACACATGCACACATGTGAACACACACGTGTTATGAATGAAGGTCAGAGAATACAGTGTCCTCAGGAGTAGGCAAACATAGATGAGTGGAATAGGTGAAATGGGGCCATAACAAATTGGGAGATTCCATGCCCTGCCTGAAGGGGGCAGCTGCTATCCAGATTCCAGGTAACATGGCCATTGGAGAATGGTGACAGTGTGGCCAGCTCTTTCTTCTGAGCACTAAAGAACCACAAGGGTAACCATTAGGGGTGACAGGTCTGTCCATGCTCATGGTGCTGGACGTTCTACAAGTTTTACTAGCATCAGGATTAACCGACAGTCCATGGGATTTGAAGCCCAAATATATTTGGTGTGATGATTCCAGAAACATTGGCCCTGTGGATAATAGTCAACATTTATTGAGAGCATCCTAGATATTAAGCCTTAATGTAAATAATGTATGTTAGATTAACTCACTTACCCCTTCTAGCCTTGCCGGGTAAGCATTATTATCATTCTCATTTTTCAGGTGAGGAAGTTGAGATGTTAAGAACACGTGCCAGATCACTTTAAACAGCAACATTCACTCCAACAGCTTTATCTCTTATGTACTTTACAAAATGCCTCCTTACTTTACATCTGGTACAATAAGCAAGGCCAAACATAAAGGTAGAAGTCAACAAGAGAAAATTTAGCTAATAATAGTAATGAACACATCTATACGGAGCTAAACAGCTCATAAAAGTGTTCATTATCTAACTTTTTTTGTGGTACTGGAGATTGAACTCAGGACCCTGCGCTTGCCAGGCAGGCACTTATTCTACTGAGCTATCTCCCTAGCCCTTCATTATCTAACTTGGAGACAGCGTCTGATTACTATGCTCAACATGTTGATAAATAGTCTAAACATCATTATATGTGTACTTTTTATATACTGTCAAAATTATTATTCTTCTATCAATGGATATGATGATTCATCAGTAATTTAAATATATATTGAGTTGTCCTTGATCTGAGTTGTGTGCACATTGCCACCAACAATTCTGCCTTTGTTTTTACAGGCTGCATATTATTCCATTTTAAGATGGAACAACTTCACACCAAACTCCAGCTTTTATCTGAGACTTTCTTCTAAACTAACTCAGGCTGATTTTCTCAGGATTAATTGAAAAGCAAAGTTCATTCATGATGAAACTTACTACAACAACATTTTTAGGACTTTGGATCCAAAGTCCTTACGAGTCCTTCTACCATTCCAGTATTTCATAAATGCCTATTTGTCTGAACAAGAAAATAGGAGTAGTATTGTTTTCTTAATATTTCTAGATATTTATTTGACCATGATGTTTATCTTTTTCTAGAAATAGTATACTTGACTTTTTCTTCAGCAAAAAAGAAACATCCTGCCAGCATACTTGCCAGTAGGTAGCCTGAAACTCTCTGTTGTGAATTTCAATTGAATATTTGTGATTTTCCTGGTCAGTAGGGCTTAAACTATTCAAAAAAATGTCCTACCCTGTTTTGTAACCAAATTCCTGACTCATATTTCTACCTCTGTAAGTTCTGCTTAAAGATATAACACCTTTTAAAGGAACATATTCAACATTTAAGCAGGATATACACTTCTAAACAATAAGTCACATGGGACCTGCCTTAAGTTGTAGAATATCTATCTCACCCCTGGAGACATTTAAAAAATAGGATAATAATAAAAGCTGACATTTATTGAGCACTTATGATCTGTGAGGTACTAGGCTTTGCAAGCATTAATTTATTTGCTCTCACAGTAATCCTATGAAGTTTTTTTTTTTTTAATCCTATTTAACAGATAAGAAACCAAAGCTTTGAAAGTTTAAGTAATTTGCCCAAGGTCACACAGGTAGTAAATGGAAGAGCCTGTATCACAAAA
>NW_004524584.1:3318499-3322132 GCF_000260255.1 Octodon degus
TAAAACTTTCAGGGGCTTCCCACTGGATAAGATGAAGGTCTCAGCATCTAATGTCCTCCTAGTGCTATTTTCCAATGATATAGAGACATATGACTCAAAGACATTGCTCCTTTTGCAGGATTCCTTTAATATCCTTGGCCTTCATTCCTCTTAGCCTAGAGAAAAACCTGAAATAGTCAAGGGCCAGGAAACCATATAAGTGACAGAAAAATGATCAGTGGTACCCTGCTCTTGGTCTAAATTCAAAGGAGAAAAAGGCAGGATACTGTGGACTCTGGGGAGTTAGACAGCACAGCATTCCAAGTGGCCCCAAGGTATCAGGAGGAAGTCTCTAATCTCAGGCTCAGCTACTCTGTCACATGAAATTCTTGTTCAGGATTTTTACATTAATAATGAATCCTGAGAAATATCAGTAAGAAATCAGGAAAATAAGAAAAAGAATTCTAGTACTTTGGAAGAATTAAAGTTTAAACTGGGCATGGTGCTGCACAACTGTAATCTCCGCACTCAGGAGGATCACTGTGAGTTCAAGACCAGACTGGGGGCTTCAAAAGTGAACACAAGGCCAGCCAGAACTGTATGGTGAGACCTTGTCTCAAAAACATAAATGAAAAATAAATAGAGAAAGAAAGAAAGTAAGTAAGTTTAACAATCAATGTAGAGACATAGTCACAGGAATATAATGACATCAACATCTTTGAAAAAAAGAAAGAAACACTAATGGATGGAACTAAAGGTTAAGATTGAATTTTCATGAAACAAAGACAGGAGAATGCAGAACAGAAGTGATCAAGATCTAATTATTGTTTACCATCCCATCAGTTTTTCATATAGCTGTCCAATGTTTTAAGTTTGCATTGATGGTCATCTCTGTTCTTATACTGAGTCAATCTTGCTAGTAAAATCAATATAAATAAGATTTTTTTGAAAAACAAACTTGCTTCTTTGATATTTCAAAACTCTGGCTCTTAAACGTTTGGAAGCAGTTAGCCCTTGATTTGGCAATTTTGATACAATTTTTGGTAACATTATTAGCCTTGCCAGGTGATCTGTTTGGCTCTACTAGTTGGTTCTTCTTGGCCTCTCTCAGTGTTTATTGTACTCTACATTTACTTGGAAATGACTATTAAGCAGTATTTCTTATTTAGTATATAAAGATATTTTCTAAAATTCACAGTGACAAATAATGAATATGCAGAACTTGGAAATATTTTCAGAAGAACATGTTGGGGGTATTTTCAAGTGCTGCCAGACATTTCAATTTTTTTCCTGAGCCTTTAGAATTAATATTTATGAAGAAGTGTGAAATGTCAGCCCCAATTGATTGCTGCTAGAAGGAGTGAAGGTTGGCCACCATGCAGGACCTCTTACTTGATCAGAGATGTTAGAAATATGAATGTTTACATAAAAATCCTCCAATTTAAAAATTAGAATATTTTATAGTGTTTAATTTTGTGCTCTAAACGAATTTTCATTTTGACCTCAGCTTTCTTTCTGCTTAGTATGTTTTTCTTTCTCATCTGCTTCTAGCTCTGCTGGTCATTACTGGTGTCTCATCTTATAGTAGGATTGAATTCTTACCTGGGTGACTCGGCATTGCCTCTATATACTTGGACCACCAACTGCACTGGAACATTGCTGGGTGCAATAGAGATTTGTTAAGTGAATGAAAGAAGTTTGCAGATTTCTTTATTATATACAACCACAAATCTCAATTCTTCATTTGTTAGCCAGGATTCATCCTTAGGTGATATAACATTTCCATCACTGACCATTTTCAGGGAATGAAGATTGACCAAAGGCCAAACAGGGATTTACAATTAGCACATTCATGAATAGGATGTTTACATTTCAAACAAGCTCATAGCTTTTTTTTTTTTTTGGCGGAACTGGGGATTGACCTCGGGCCCTTGCGCTTGCCAGGGAAGCGCTTATTCTACTGAGCCATCTCCCCAGCCCATAGCTTTGTTTTTGCATTTAAAGGATTGTGTGTTATTTACAGGTCACTAATGACTATTAATAAGTGAAGTTGTGATTGGATTTCATAAATGTTACAATTAGAGAAAAAATATTCTGTTATGCAAATTACTCTTACTAATGAGGTATTTTTTTTTTCTACTCAATTGTAGGGCAGAGAAGGGTAGTAAGTTCACCTGTTTAGGTTTAATTTTTCTAGGGAACAGTAGGAGGGAACTTTTGGTCTGGGCACAAAGCCTAATTCCTTAGTTTTCAATTGACTTCCCAGGACTCACTATTCCATGCCCTATTTGATAAGACAGGAAGTCAATCATTTTTTATTTTTCACTCACATCCATCACAAATCCTTAAACTCAGTGATTGTTTGATAAATATTAAGAACAATTCCTCTGTTCTATATTCTCACTTCCATTTACTAGATCAAACATTTACTGTTCCTATACTATGTATTAGGTGCTAGGAGTGCAGACAGAAATAGGACAAGGCCCTTTTCCTTACAAAGTTCATATTATCTTAACAGAGGAATGCTTGAGGATGTGTAAGTCATTGTAAATGGGAAAACAGCCCAATATTTCATCCTTTCAGTGGCATCCTCCCAGCATCTTGTACTTAATGTCAATAAGACTGTCAACTGCTTTAAATTGGAATTGGTATCTCATCACCTACCCTTCTGAACTCCTCACACTGAGCAACTGGAGGGGAAAGAATGTGATCAATTTTGCATTCTTGTGCTAGCATACGCTAGCCCTCAGGAGGCTTTCCGCATGGTCAAATGAATGAATGAAAGAAAGCATCATAGATCATCCAGGGTTGTGACCTTATGCTTAGTGTATTCTCTGAGAAAAGAAAATTGTAGGCCAAGATGCCCACTTAGAAGAATGCTGGGACACATAGCATTCTTCTTAGCTACACAGAGAAGGTTCAGGAACCAGTGCTCAGATAAAGGGATATCATATTATCTAGAGCTTTCTGTAAGTCCTTGTCTGAAATGTCTCATTGTAAATTAATAAAACAGCATGATTGTATCTCTTTGATTGTTTTACCATTGGTATGTTAATTTCCTTGAGTCTCATCAACTCTTGACCCTGGTCAGATCAAGTTTTTAAATCTGTAGAGCTTAGGACCAAACCTTGGAGCCAACAGAATCATGTGGATCCAAACTGCTTGTGCTTCATTTTCCACTACTGTCTAAAAGAAACCATACACAGTAGGCATGAATGTGGCCAATTATTCTTTTCAGTTATAAGACTTCATAAAATTACTCTCTTAACCTTTTAAAACTTAAGTTAGAGTTGCATCCACAAAACCCCACAAATAATATACTCTTATATTTGTACTCTTAAGAATATCTTCCACTTCTTAGAATGGAAAAACACCAGTATAGCTTAAGGGCCCGTGTTTTGGATTGAGATGTTCTGTTTCAAAGTCTGCCACTGAGTTAGTGAGTTTCTCAGTCACATCAGCTCGGCCTCTTTCCTAATAAATGAAGTGAAAAATGATTCAGTCCTGAAGTTAGTTGGTGGCAGTGAAGACAGACAGGAGGAGGTAGGTCTGGGTGCATTTAAGATTTTAGAACCCACAGAATATGACAATTCATCAGATGTATGAGAGTAACAGACAGTGTGAGGGCATTGAGCAGTGCTAGTTTCTGTCTGA